>NC_045703.1:4756015-5090405 GCF_009834535.1 Camelus ferus
TATTCACTCGTAAGAATACATTTACACTGGAAAAAAATAATAGACATGTCCCATTAAGAGAGAGAGTAATACAGACACACTAAATGGTATAAAATCACAGCACAGTCAGCAAGTCTGAAAACTGATGTGGTCACGTCTGCATAATGATAGTAGTAGGATCTAGGGTCAAAAATTTCACTGTGCCCGTGTTGCCTATTCTCGTTCTATTATAAAATAATGTAACTAAAACAGATAAACAGATTTTATCTGTGGTTTCCTGGAATCAGAAACGCTTGATACATAATCACACTCACAAGGAGAGAAACTCAACAGAGACATGCATTCACTTCCACTGCAGTTCAGACATACAGAGCGTGTGGAGATGCTGTATTCTCTCTCTGATCTGTGGTTCCTCAGAGACCTCTGCTCCCACTGGGCAGCTGAAACTAAATTTACCTAATCCAGTAATCTTCGTTTGAGTTAATAATGTTAAACTGCTCTTTAAGTAATTCCATTTCTTTGGAATAAAAAATATTTTCTTCCAGATTTCTCTCTCTCCCCTTTTGAGAGAAGGCAATGACTGATGCAGTCTTGTGTTTGCAAAGGAGTCTCAGGCTGGGACTCACACGGTGTCCCGTGTGTCCTCCAGGATCTTGGCTTTGGGGGGCCTTGGACTGGTCAGGCCCCTGGTCTAGGGAGGTGTGACTGACCGTGTTTCGCTCCATGTGTGTTGTGGGCTGGCAGCCACTGCTGGAGACCATGGCTACAGGTATTTGTCCTAGGTCGTAAAGTTCCTATCTGCAGTAGCTCCATCATGAAACTACAGATTTTACAGGCCACCTACTGTCCCTCTTAGGACATCTGCTTCCCCTCACAGGGTATGTGGGAACTCCCAGAGCCTCAGTACAAGAAAAAGCCTTCAGGAACATGGGTATCTCTTCAGGTCTATCAATCTACCTGCCTCTGGCCATCACTTCTGAGCCATGTTTATACCTCATTGGATCCAGAGCATTTTCCCAGGGGTTTGCAGCCTCATCACACAATTCCCATGGACTTATGCCTATTGCCACAATATTTCCCAACTCTAACCTTCAGGTATGGATGTTTCTCAAAAACTTCAGCTTAAGGTTTTGGTACTGAGTATCAAATATAGAAGAAAGGGGCTTTGAAACTACTTTTTCATACTTCCCTGAGGAGAGTAAAACTTATGAGCTAATCATCACAGGCAGATGGAATGTCTTCTCTGCACTATGAAAGAAAGTCTTTGGCTGGAGTCTCTCAGGTTTATTTCTTCTTATACTAAAAGAATTTAGAAAATTCATGTCTCTCTAAAAAAGCTTAGAAATCTAGATAATTGTTTTTCATCAAAATACTATTTTAAACATAAACCGAATACAGCATTGACTCTTTCATTCCCTTTGCATTTCTCCTGTACCAACTGTTTGTCTCCACATGTAAACCGAAAGTGATGCCTCGCTTCTGAAAGGCAAGTGAGATAATCATGAACCTATTACATAAAAAGAAAAAAGTGCCCTAATATATTTCCAAATATTGGATTTGTTGCACTGAAAAAGGAAATTGTAGAATTAGAATGGAATTGATTTGAAATTAGGATCTATTATCTACCAATTTCTTCTGGACTTTGCACTAACTTCTTTTGAATTAAGAAAACCAAGCAAGCAGGTCTCACATCTTATCACTTCCCTATTATCTGTGCATTCCTCAGATCAAATCTGGCATTGTGTCCCTACGTAGCATGAGTTATTCTCCAGAACATGTGACTCTGGGGTGATCTGCTAACTAGACAATGAAAAAGCAAAATTTGAACACTCAGTTTTTTGATGTGTGGTGGGATCCTATTAATGTCCATCTATTAATTCCTTTAATACTGTTCTTACAGAAGTCTGGTCTCCATTAGTCTCTCGAATATCTTTATTGTCTTTGTCCATCCCCTTCACTCTAAATTTGGCCCTTATAAACTATGCTGGGCAGACATTCTTTCAGTCTGTTTAGTATCATTTCTGTATTAGTTATCAATACCTCTGTCACTTTTACCATATTTTACTTGTCAGACACAAGTTGTTAAGTCTAGCCCACACCTACTGTGGAGGAGGACTAACCTCTACCTCTTGAAGGGAGGAGTATCAGATAATTTGTGGATATATTTTAAAACCTTCCTATACCTTCCTTCACCTTCTGCCATAATACTGTGTCTGACTTTCATAGTGCTGTTCTGGACCCAGGAGTTAGCATGTGTTCAGACCAAGCCAATGACTCTCATCCACTGGACAGTGATGGTCCATCCATTCCCGAGTCTACTGCTGAAGATCTTTCACTCTTAAACCCATGAGATATATCCACTCTTACCTGTCAAAATCTCTTTACAGATACACTTTGTGTGCTCCCGAATCTGTATACCATTTGTTCACCAGATTTTCTCTGCCTGAAATACATTTCTAAATAATTTTCCCACCTTACAACATCTTCTAAATCTTCATGTATAAAATCCTGATACATCTTGAGTCCTAGCTGAAATGCTACCTCACATTAAAGTGTTATGTTTTAAGAATGTCTTACCCCTGTTTTCTATCCTCTTACATTCTCTTAGCCTACCCTTTATTCAGCTGTTGCCTTAGCAACCAGCTTCACACAGGTACCACCTGACAGCACCTTCCCTTAGCTGTTATATTTTACTTTCTATCCCAAGCTTCCCTGACCCAGGACACCCATGGGAACCAATATGGACACTTACTCATGTGTAACCTGGAAGTATTAGGGAGTTAATGTCCTGAAGGGCAACTGTGATCAGTGGAGAGAGAATAGCTTTCATTAAGTCCTGATCTTTGTCTCTCAGACTGGCAGTTCTGGGATAACTCATGGCCCTACAGATGGTCCAGGCAGAATCAAACCAAGTTTTCACCGCTGGTGACCAACTCAAGAATGTGCTCTGGAGTTGGTGTTTTCCTCCTTAATTATTTCACTCTGCCTCATTTGCCACTCCTCTTCCCTGGGATTATTTCTGAAAGTAAACTACCTATCTACTTGAAACAGTCTCGGCCTCTGTTTCCAGGTGGACACCTCAAGTGCAACATTCTCCCTGACAATCAATGGGAAACTGTCACTTCCTTCTTCTCTATCACAGTAGGTCTTCGATACTGCTCTTATTATGCCTCCTTGTACTTGTCTGTAAGATTCTTTAAAGTGGAAACTATGTGCGATTCATCTTCATAGCCGTGATGCCCACCCCTGGGTTTTCCACATCATCAGTTTTCAAACATTTCTTGAATGAAGACATAAATTCCTTAAAAGTAGATGACATAGTAGCATACATATGCATGCTGCCTGCAAAACCAGATTAAGTACCTTCCTTAATGTGCAGTGTGCTTCTGAACATTTGGTCAGCGATACAAATCAAATTCAGATTACTTAAAATTAAATTCTCAGAGGAGATGCAAACTCTGCCAATCTGAGTTATTGATGGCGTCTCTTCTGGAAAGTTATAGCCACAGATTTACGGGGGCCTTTCAGGGGATATACAGACTTCTGAAGCCCAAGCATCTTGGGGGATCACCTGAGGCTGTGTCTCTGTGACATCAGGAAAATAATAACTTAGAAGATAATCAGAAAATATAAAAATGAAAAGCGTTAAGATAGAAGCCAGCACCATCATTTCCCTTTTCCCTCTCAACATTCTGCAGTAATGAGGGAGACTTCCTTGTAAAACATCCTGTTTATCTATTGGTTGACCAGTTTCCCAAATCTCCACACTATGAACAGTTTTTATTTTAAAGAATATAAGGTATAACTGATCTCCCTGTTCTTATTTGACTTTCTTAAAATTAATTCCCCACACAGAGTAACCAAAATATTTTTAAAATGTACATCAGATCGTGTCATCACTCTCCTTAAAACAGGGGATATTAGAACAAATCCACCCCCTTACCCTGAACGACACAACTGCGTGATCTGACGCTGGCTTGTCTATCCCGCTTTCATACCACACTCAGCCTTGGTCACTGTGCTGATCACAAGCCCTGCGTTCTCTAACAGTCCACCTCTTTCTCATGGGTGGTCTCTACCCTACTTCCCTCTAATCTGGGGTGCTCTTCTACCTTTCTGCATGTCTGAGTCCTTATCACCCTTCAGTTTCAGCTCAGTGTTACTTCCTTAAGCGAATTCTTCCTTGACAACCATATCTAAAGAAACCATACTTAATCATTTTTTTCATAGCACCTTTTACATTCTGACTTTATACATTCATTTATTATCAGCTTTCCTTTTCTCTCTCTGCCCCCACCAAGTCCATGAGAGCAGGGACCTTGCCTTTTGCCTGCATTGCTATATCCCCAGTGATCTGTCCATAGCAGATGGTGTTTGATAAATCTCTTGAATGAATGAATGAGAAACAATATGGTGTGGTAGGAAAAGAATGTGCTTTAGAGTCAGACTGACTAATTTTGAATATCTGCCCCACTGCCCACCAGCTATCTACTATGGGCACCTTACTTGACCTGACTGTCCTCAGTAAAATGCAGATGACAAAAGGACCAATGTTATAACATTGTTGTAAAGATGAAATGCTTAGAACACAACCCAGCATAATAAGCACTCTGTAAGCATTAGTTATTATCAGGCAGAATGATTAAAAAAAAAAAGAACAAAGAAAAAAAGGGCAACATAGTCTTATTTAAAGAGATGAGAGCTGCCTGTATCTCTACCACTCATTTTTAAAGTTAGGGATTCAAGTATTTGGAGGGGAGGGCAGGAGAGTTGTGGTGGATATTCTTTGCTCCCTTATGTAGAAAGGGAAAGTTTTCAACTTCTCCTTCAGCTTGGCCCCTGAAAAAAACTGGCCATGACCATATGGTGTCTTACAAATGGCTAAGAGAAATGTCTGGGAGGTGGTGACTGATCTTCATGAAATACACAGTGACATGAAAGGATCTCAGAAAGAGAGGGCCAGGTGGATAAATGGCAGAATTTCCTAAGATTAACATGAAAATACTGGGTAGTTTTCCAATAGAGGCTTTGAACAGATGAATAACACAATATTAAGCCAGAAGCAATGGCTAAATTAAATTTAAGTTTAAAGTTTCTTTTTTTTTTTTTTTTTCAGTCTTTTGAAATTAGGGTTGGACAGTGAGATGAAATCAGTACTAGAAAATAAGATTACAGATTCAATAAATCTGAGTTACAGTAAATATAGTTTGGAATTCCAGACACACACATAGTCACTCATTTAAAGTGATTTTGAATAGCATTTTAAAAAAGTGCTTGGGAGAAAAGCAACCAAGTTATGCCATGTCTGACGCCAGGGAAGAGGCCCTCAGCTTGAGTGGGTGAAAGAATCACATGGTGATATTATACAGTTACAGGTATTCAACCTTTAATGCCAAAGAGTCTGGGTCAGTAGGGTTGGGTGGGCCTAGAAATCTGCATTTTAAAATATTGCTAGATGGTTAATTATATGCCAAGCTGTATGAGGACTAAATTTAAATAAAACTCTATGTCCTAAAGGTTTGTCTAACTTGTAGTTACGATAAATCAAGAGGGAACTTTCAAAGGTCCACTCCACAGGAGGGTAAGATGCCTGAATTTTAGACTGTATGGAAACAAGGGAATAAATCAAGGAAAATACAAATGCCATTAGTTATGATCTGAAAACCTAAGAAGCAACGTTTATCCTATTAACTGTTAACCAGAGAAAGCTGAAATATTTTAGAGAATGTAAGCTCTGTATAATTAAAGAGGTTAGGGAAAAGAAATCTTACAAAGAAAAGAAGACAGAGTTTTAAATATTTTATTCTTCCATTCTCCCTAATTAATTCATTTCCAAATAGCTTAAATTGTATCTGAAGTCAAACACCAGCCTGTACCAACTGCTGAGAAGCACCTTAATTTTACACCTATAAATGCACATCATCAAGGGAAATACATTCTTACAGGAGCCTCAAGTTACTTGAGCCAATTTGACATTAAAAAAAAAATTGTCTTCTCACTGTGATTCCATCTAACGTTAAGTTCAGTGACAAGCAAAGCTAATCTACATGTTAGAGCTCAGGGTTGTAGCTGCCCTTCGGGGAGGGGCGGCAGTACCTGAGGATGGGTGTCTGTAGAGGATGAAGGGGCTTTGGTGATACTGATAATGTTCTACTTTGTGATCTGGGAGCTGGATATACAAAAGTTTAAACACTTAGGACATGTACTTTTTAAAATAATTTTTTACAATTTTAGAACAGTTTTAGATTTACAGAAAGATTGTAAAGATAATACAGGGATTTCCCACATACTTCCCACCCAGTTTCCCCTGTTATTAACATCTTACATTTGCCACAATTGATTCAGATTTCCTTCGTTTTTACCTAGTGCTCTTTATCTGTTCCAGGATTCCACCTAGGAGTCCACACTGCATTTAGATGTTGTGTCTCCTTAGCTGTGACTATTCCTCAGAGTTCTCTTAGTTTTGATGACCTTGACAATTTTAAAGAATACTGGTCAGGTGTTTGGGATAATGTGTATCAGTTAGGATTGGTCTGATATTTTTCTCCTGATTAGACTGGGGTCATGGGTTTTTGAGAGGAAGTGTCATCATCGCATCATACCAAGAGCACACACTGTCAACATGACTTGTCACTGGATGTTAACCTTCATCACCTGCCTAAGACAGTTACCGTTGGATTTCTCTTCTGTAAAGTTACTCTGGTTTCCCTCCGTTTCCATATTGTGCTCTAGGAAAGGAGGTCACTGTGTGCAGCCCCCCACTTCATGAGTGGGAAGTTACGCACTACACATTTGAGGTTGAAATGCCTACTACATAAATTATTTGGAATTCTTCTGCATGGGAGATCTGTCTGCTTTCCTCTGCATATTCTATCATGTAGTTATACCAGTGTGAACTCATAAATATATTACACTTTGATTTAAATCCCATATTACTTTATGTCTCATGTTGCTCAGATTGTTCCAGTTTCAGCCACTGGGAGCCATTTTATTTGGTTTATGTGCCTTTTTGACACACTCTCACATTGTGTCTTTTTGTGGTGTTGTTTTTGTTGCATTTGTTCATTTGCTTGTTTGTTTTGGTGTTTCCTTCCTTTCTGGCACTAGAAAATACTCGAGGCTCATCTTACCCTTTTATTTACTGCCCTGGACTAGAATCAGACATGTTGTTAAGGAGCAGCTGGTTCTTTTCATGGGACAATCGTTAAAACCAAGATCGGGTGCTATGATTACTGCTACGGGAATGTCATACAACTGGACCCATATGTATTGTAGAGTTTTCAGACTGGCTTCTTTCCTTTAGCAATATGCATGTAAGATGCACCCATATGTTTGTGTGCCTCGATCCTTCACTCCTTTCTATTGCTGAATGATATTTCATTACATGAGTGTAAAACAGTGTGTTTATCCATTTACCTGTTGAGAGACATCTTGGTTACTTCCCAGTTTTTGATAGTTATGAGTGAAGCTGCTATAAAAATTTGCATGTGGGTGTTTGTGCGACATATGCTTTTAAGTCATTTGGGTAAATATCTAAGAACTTGCTTACTAAATCACATGTTGAGATTATCCTCAGCTTTGTAAGAAACTGCCAACTGTTCTCCAAAATAGCTGTATCATTTTGCAATTCCTCCAGTGATGAATAAGCGTACTTGTTGCTTTATATCCTCACCAGCATTTGGAAATGTCATTGTTCGGATTTTAGCAATTCTAATATGTGTATAGTGATATCTCATTATAGTCTTAGTTTGCATTTTCCTAATGACATAAGATGTTGAGCATCTTTTCTTATGCTTATTGGCTATCACTGTATCTTCTTTGATAAGGTATTTGTTCAGCTCTTGTGCCCATTATTTACTGGCTTAACTTATTTTTGTATTTCACCAGCTGTCTATATATTTTTGATGATGTGTCCTTTACCATATATGTGTTTTTCTCCAGGTCTGTGGCTTGTCTTTCATTTTCTTAATAGTATCTTTTGCAGAAAAGTTTTCAATTTCATGAAAGACCAACTTACCAAATTTTTCTTTCATAAGTTGATTTTTTTTTTTTTTTGAGACTGCATAATGGAGAGCAGGGGCAGAAGGTGGGGGTAGGTTGTACATGGAACAAGCTGGAATCCTTAGGTACCATATTGTTTGAGGCTCAATCCTGCAACATGGGTTTTATGCTAAAAAAAAAGACAAAGTGACTTGATGTAAACTCAAGTTGCTTTGTTCTTGTGCAAATTGAACTTCAGCAATTGACACCAGAAAGCCAGATTGACAGACCGCTCCTTGGAAACCATAGCAGCATTACCAGAAATGCAGGTGGGGGGTGGGCATGACTGACATTTTAAAAACTAGATTCATTATATAGCTAATTCTGAGGTTGAAGTTAACTCTCCCTTGGGTTGGAATTCGGTTTTTTGTTAATTAAAATCACATTTATCTAAATGGTGTTAGGTTTCCCTCACATCAGAATTGTGAACACCTCCAAGTGATAGAGACGTCCTAAAGCCCAGGCTGCACAGGAACTGGCCAGTCATTTTTCATTGCCAGAAATGCCCTTGATCCAAATCTCTCTGAGGAAAGTCAGTACATAGTAGGGTAAAAAAATGAAGCCCAGTATTGTTCTCTGAGAGTATGGATACATTTTAGAGGCAATGAAATGTCACTCTATTGATAAGTCCTTACTATAAATTATTTTGCCATAGACATTTGGAAGCAGTAAAATAACACGATAAAAGAAAGCTCTGGTGCCCCAGCACATAGGCTTGTATTCCAGCTCCAGAACTGACTGGACAGTGATCTTGCCTGAGTTACTTAGTCTTAGTTTCCTGACACATACGTAGCCATAGTGGGTCCAATATTAACTACGCTCACAAGGAAATACCTCATTGATTTAACTTGGAAGAGCAGGTTCATGGGGAATTCATGATTTCCCGAGGTTCCATCTTGGAGGTCTCCCCAAACCACCCTGTCCTCTCTTTGAGGTTTTAGACGTCATATCATTTTTTCCTCTCATTTCCATAGGCCTTTTTTTTTTTTTTTAATTTAAGAAAAGCTGGTCTCTGAAAAGACAATCTTTTCCTCCTTAGTTTGGCTGTTTCGTTCAACTTTTCTTTTTCTTTAGTGTAAGATAGATACTGGGAAACTAGCCCATGAGATGTAAGTGTGAGAAACGAGGGACAGGGAATTAGAGACATTAACTAGATGAGTTAATACTTCCAGATATAATTCCACCATACAGATAATACCCTAAGCCCAGCGCCTGGCACTGGTAAGAGGGGAGTAACAGACTTATGTTCTTATCTAATTATAGTCACCACTATTAGGAGGAGTATCTTATTTCGAGGTTCTATAACCAAATACCACAAATTAGGTCACTTATAAAAAAGAAATTTATTTCTAGGGTTCTGGAAACTGAAAGTTGGAGATCAGGGTGCCAGCATGGTTGGGTGAGGGCCCTCTTCTGGGTGACAGACTTTCGACGTGTCCTCATGTGGCAGAAAAGGCCAGGGAGCTCCCTGAGGACTCTTACAAGAACACTGTCCCCTTCAGAAGGGCTCCATCTGCATGACCTAAGCACCTCCCAGAGGCTCCACCTCCTAATACCATCATCTTTGGGCATTAGGTTTTCAACATATGAATTTGGAGGGGGACACCAACATTCAGACCAAAGAAATAACCCAGAAAGTTTCCCTAATTTGGAGTTTGAAAAGGATTACAAATAAGAATTTCTGACTGGAGGGACAAGAGAAAAATAAAGAAGAAGGAAAACCATCCTGACCGACTGGAAATAGCAACCAATAATAGAGAGCCAAAGAAAGAATGAACCAAGGGACAAAGGAAAGAAATCAAATTTTTTTCTGAATGCTTTCTTTGACTGGCTTGTATTTCTCACATAAGAACAGCACCTTGATTTCAGATACAGGAAAAACAAAATCAGTCCTGCTCAGGAACACACATGTATTTTGGCAAGTGCCAAGGCAGAGTTGTTTAATGAACAGCAAGACACGTAACACACATGCCTCTTGCATCAGTCTTGATTCTTGGTGTTGGTCTCTCCCGAACCTCAGTGCTCCAGATGTGGCCACGACAAGGGCTACTACAGAACCTGGGCTGGGTGACCTTCAACGTATTTTTGTTTCTGTTCAACACAAATGATTTCCAAGTCACTTGGGGTAAACAAATTTAATACATTGGCCCCAAACTCTCACACACTATTAGCTAATGTTTATTAACAAGAAAAATAATGTAGTTAAGATACTGATCCCAATTTAGGATTTCATCAGTTTGAGAAGTCATTTTCTATTTCATAAGCCATACTTGGGTCAGTTTTACATGTTGTGTCCAGAAGCTAGAGTTACACCTTAATTAAAACAAGTCATCAAGCCCACTCCTTTTCCTTCCATTTCTTTGAAATTCGAGGATATTTTTTGAAGCTACTCTGAGGCTACAGTGACTTAATCATAATTTTTTGTTTTCACTAAACCTGCAGATTTTTAGCACTGACCCTTTGCTTGATTTTTACATAATAGTCTATTTGCATATACTTTACATGTTAATTATATACTGCTAATTTCTTTGCTATAAAGTTAACACTTCATTATAAAATCCTACTTTTTAAGTTTTATAGCATGACAGTAAATATACCCTGAAGCTAATACTAACCTACCCAATTATTTGCATTTACTTTTTATATATTGAGATATACACGTGTATGTTTTTCTCTGTATATGTGTGTGTGTGTGTGTGTGTGTGTATTTCCCTAAGCTTGGGAATGCTAGAAAATTCAGAGAGTTCTGTATTTTGGTTTTGTTTGCATTTCTTAGCCTCAGGTTGACGTTTACTCCAGTTTTACCATGATTGACATTGTCATTAACAGTTGTTTTACATTGCTGCAAGTAGTTTGGTTTACATTTATCCGAAGCAACATTTTCTATATCAATACCTTTCATGTTAAATCACCTCTACTATCTTACGAGTTGTGTGAGAGGAGGGGCCAAGATGGCGGAGCAGAAGGACGCTCGTAGCTCACCCTCTCCCACAAATATACCAAGACTCACATCCACGGACCCACCCAGGCAACCAGAGCACCTGCGGAACTCTGACAGAACATTGCCCTCTTCAAAAGACAAAGACGCCACGAATCTTACTAGTTGTGTGAGTTCTGAATAATCCAGCTACTTCTGAGCAGTCTTCCTGAAGTGAAGACGGGCCTTACCAGAGCTTTGCTGAGGGCTGGCACTAGTATTGACTCACCTAGTTTTACTGAGTTTAGAGACCCAGGAACTCCAAAGCACAGATACCATTTATTATCCAAAACATAAACCATGTCTCTTTTCTCTTCTAAATCCATCTTCACTAACTTTGAAGAAGCTATTCTAAAGAGCCATTGTGAAAATATGGATTGATTGTCAAGAGACTCGAGTTCTGTCTGGCAGTCTGACCAAGTATAAGTCTCAGCTCTTCTGGTGTTTAGTTCATAATATAAGGGTTTTGATACGATCACTCATAGGGGCTTATTTAAAAATCCTCAGCTTCTGATAGCTGAAATTTCAGTGTCAAAGGCCTGTGTCCAAATCCCAAACCTACTCAGACAAACTCTCAGTTGGTCATGAACCTCTCTGGGGTTAGGTTTTTCATCTGTGAAACAAGAGAGAGTATCTGATCTCCACAGGCCTTTCCAGGTATAACAATTAAGGATTATAGATTACTTGATTCATACATAGTAGCAGAAAGATAAAGAATAAACCCACAAGTGATGGCATGTTGAATATACGTATTATTTTCTACTCCGTCCTAAAATCCTGTTAAATGACACCAAAATCATGTTTATAATGGACAAAATGACAAAAACAATGAGAATGGGAGAAGACACAAGAGCAACAAAATTTGGAAGCTGGAAAACAGAGGCACAAGAAGCGACTGACTTGGTACACCCAAGGAAATGAAACTTAAGGCCAACAGTGGAAAAGCAGAGGAACAACTATATTTATACTGTGGAAACTTCAAAAGGCTCCAGAATTTACTTTAATAGTTAACTCTCGAAATGGGGTGGAAATAGGGCTATAAAAGGCTGACTGAAAATCTCTGAGGTACTGTAGACCCCATATACCTTCCCACTCTTGCAGCCAGTCAATGGCTCTTCCTCTATCCAGAGAGTGATTGAAGCAGCGAGGATTATGGCAGATCTGCCTGAGACAACAGGACAGTGACCGAATGGAGAGAAGAGACTCACTCCATGGACTGGGACCCCAGCGGGGGGCATCTGGCTGTGCTCATGAAAGGAAATTTCCGTGTACAGGGATCCATTTGTTTGATCCTGGAGACATCAGGAGCCAAGCCTCAGGCTCATCACTTCCTGTCCTTCTTACAACACAGGGCCCTGCTCCGTGTGTGCAAGCCACAGGCCCAACTGCCCACTTTTCTCTCTGCTTTGTCAGTGCCCGGGTTCCACATTTTAACCCAGGGCTGGGCCAGGTTCAGGGCCCCCAGCTGGGTGGGGAGGGGACGGGGGAGACTGTGCTGTGTGAAGCAGCCCCTCTGCTTTGGGAGGCAGATTCAAGAGCCAGTAGAAGTGGTGGGACAGAGCTGGTTCTATTTTGTAGAAAAGGAAATCAGTACGCTTCTCTGCCTCTGCAGTTTGATTAGTATGCAGGAAGGTGATTGTTCTTTCTTAAAACATTGCTGTTTAACTGATTGGATTTTACCCCACATTTTTGGGTGTGGAGATACTATATAATCATACAGTCATCCTTGATCTCTCTTCTTGTGCCAGTATTCCCTACTTACTTCGCCGGGGTGGAAGAGATTGTCACACTTCAATGGCGGCTCCTTCATAAGCTGAAAGCGCTAGTGTGAGAAACCTGCCATTTGAGAAGCCATGCTGGGTTTCCATGGAAACGACTTGCAGTTTTAAGAAAAATTCTGAGAGCCAGGTTTTAATCTCAAATGCAAGAAGCACAGAACTACACACATTCTAAATGGAGACGAGGAATGGAGAAAGGGAAGAAGTGCCAATTTGAAAGCACAGAGCGATTGTTTTCTGCAAATTTACAACTTTTTCCTAAAGTCATATTTGTTATATGAATATAGTTTCCTAGTAGTGTGTCCAAGTTTGATTTTGTCAGCAGTCCAGACACATTGAATTTGAAGTGCTGTAAGTAAGAGACTCTCTTCATTTTTAGGGGGGATTTGAGAAAGCCATTTAAAAGCAAGAGTACTCTGAAGTACTCTTCTGTGCATTTTTGTGATTATGCACAATGGGGTTGTGAGAGGTGAGCCTGGACCCATCTCTGCAGAAACATAACACCGTTCGTAGGCACTAAACGACAGGTTGGTTGCGTGTTAAAACTTACCACGAGGAGGGGCAGGTGTGTGAGAAGTGTCATTAAACAAATACAGACGCAGAATAACTGAGTAGAGTTCTTTTGTAATACTTACAATGAGAAAGAAATGGGGGGGGGGCTCTGTGACAATTTCAAAAACATTCACAGGTCCGTTGGCACCTTCAAAGAGTAAGTTGGATGGAAGAAATATTGCCAGTCAGGACACAGAAAAGGTCTTTAAAAAGTTTTGAAAAATCTTTTTGATGTTTTTGCCATCTGGGAAAGATCAAAGCTAACTAGAGGATTAATGGTTAGGTAATGAATCTTACAAAATATTCTAACCAATTATCTTTCCTCAGTGAAAGTCTTGGAGCAGAAAAGGATCAACTGATGAGAATTCTTAAAAGCCTGGATAAATACCTCTATGAAAGTTAAATGAAAGCTTATTTTAAATAAATCATGGTGGTTGGGGACAGGGAGAATGGAGACAAAACTCCCTATTTCCCAGAAGATAAAAGGAACCACTTAGAAATGTGATGAGACCATCTCTACGTAAATAGCTACAAATAAACTGTAGCATACAGGTGACAGATCTATTGCATAACAGCAAATTCTTCATCAAGACACAAACATTTTAATGGAAAATGCCTTTTCTATAACTCCATAAATGGTGGTATTTTGGTATTCTCATTTTCATGGTTTGCTGCTTTACTCATGCCTCACCTACCCCCAAGAACTCGTCTGCACTGTGACACAGCAGAGAGTAAACAAAGGACCCACCAGGACATGGAACTTACATTCCAGAAAGGATGTCAGACTCGAAAAACAGCTACAGGAATATTGACTTTGGTAAAAAAGCCTTGAAGAAAAATGAAGTAGCACAAAGTAATAGAATCATGGCTACTAGTTTGTTTATTTATTTTTATTTTATGTTTTTAATATATTTTCACTGAAGTATAGTCAGTTTACAGTGTGTCAGTTTCTTGTGTACAGCACAATACTTCAGTCATATAGGATCATACATATATTCCTTTTTATATCCTTTTCACCAAAGTTACTACAAGATATTGAATATGGCTCCTTGTGCTATACAGTGTAAACTTGTTTATCTATTTTATATATAATAGTTAGTGTCTGTATATCTTGATAAATCCCAATTTATTCCTTCCCACCTCTTTGCCCACCAGTAACTGTAAGTTTGTTTTCTATGTCTGTGAGTCTGTTTCTGTTTTGTAAATAAGTTCATTTGTCTTTTTATTTTTCTAGATTCCACATATAAGTGATATCATACTGATATGTTTCTTTCTCTTCCTGGCTTACTTCACTTAGAATGACCTTCTCCAGGTTCCTCCATGTTGCTGCAAACAGCATTATTTTATTCTTCCTTTATGGCTGAGTAGTATTCCATTGTATAAATATGCCACTGCATCTTCATCCAGTCATCTGTTGATGGGCACTTAGGTTGCTTCCATGTCTTGGCTATTGTAAATAGTGCTTCTATGAACATTGGGGTGCATGGGTCTTTTAGAATTAAGGTTCCCTCTGGATATATGCCCAGGAGTGGGATTGCTAGATCACATGGTAAGTCTGTTTTTAGTTTTTTGAGGAATCTCCATACTGTTTTCCATAACAGCTGCACCAAACTACATTCCAACCAGCAGTGTAGGAGGGTCCCCTTTTCTGCACACCCTCTCCAGCATTTATCATTTGTGGACTTTTGAGTGATGGCTCTTCTGACTTTTGTGAGGTGATACCTCATTGTAGTTTGGATTTGCATTTCTCTGATAATTAGCGATATTGAGCCTTTTTTTATGTGCCTATTGGTCATTTGTATGTCTTCACTGGAGGATTGCTTGTTTAGGTCTTTGGCCCAATTTTGGATTTGGTTGTTTGTTTTTTTCTTATAAAGTTGTATGAGCTGTTTATATATTCTGGAGATTAAGGCCTTGTCAGTCTCATCTTTTGTAAATATTTTCTCCCATTCCGTAGGTTGTCTTTTTGTTTTGCTTATGGTTTCCTTTCCTGTGCAAAAGCTTGTAAGTTTAATTAGGTCCCATTTGTTTATTTTTGCTTTTATTTCTATTGCTTGGGTAGACGGCCCTAGGAGAACATGGCTAAGATTTATGCAGGGTAATGTTTTGCCCGTGTTTTCTTCTAAGAAGTTTATAGTGTCTGGTCTTACGTTTAAGTCTTTAAGCCATTTGAATTTGTTTCTGTGTATGGTGTAAGGGAGTGTTCTAACTTCACTGATTTACATGCAGCTGTCCAGTTTTCCCAACACCACTTTGCTGAAGAGACTGTCTTTACTCCATTGTACGTCCTTGCCTCCCTTGTCAAAGATTAATTGACCATAAGTCTGTAGGTTTATTTCTGGGCTCTCTGTTCTGTTCCATTGATCCATATGTCTGTTTTTGTACCAATACCATGCTACAGAGCTACAGTAGTATTGTGTGAAGTCTGGGAAGGTTATTCCTCCAGCTTGATTCTTTTTCGTCAGTAATGCTTTGGCAATTTTGGGTCTTTTGTAATTCCGTATAAATTTTGGGATTATTGCTCTAATTCTGTGAAAAATGTCCTGGGTAATTTGAGAGGAATTGCATTAAATCTGTAGATTGCTTTGGGTAGTATGGCCATTTTAACAATATTAATTCTTCCAATCCAAGAACATGGGGTATCTTTCCATTTCTTTAAGTCATCTTTAATTTCCTTAGTGAATGTTTTGTAGTTCTCCACATATAAGTCTTTCACTTCCTTAGTCAGATTTATTCCTAAGTATTTTATTGTTTTGGATGCAGTTTTAAAAGGGATTGTTTCTTTACTTTCCTTTTCTGATATTCATTGTTAATGTAAAGAAATGCCACTGATTTCTGTATGTTAATCTTGTATCCTGCTACCTTGCCAAATTATTTTATTAGCCTTAGTAGTTTTTGTGTGGAGCCTTTAGGGTTTTCTATATATAGTATCATATCTGTATACAATGACAATTTTACCTCTTCTCTTAAAATTTGGATCCCTTTTATTTCTTTTTCTAGTCTAATTGCTATGGCTAGGACTTCCATTACTATATTAAATAGAAGTGGTGAGAGTGGGCATCCTTGTCTTGTTCCAGATTTTAGTAGAAATGTTTTCAGCTTTTCACTGTTGAATATTATGCTGGCTGTAGGTTTGTCATAAATCGCTTTTATTATTTTGAGATATGTTCCCTTTATACCCACTTTGGTAAGAGTTTTTTAATCATAAATGGATGTTGAATTTTTATCAAATGCTTTTTCTGCATCTATTGAGATGATCATGTGGTTTTTGTCCTTTCTCTCGTTGATGTGGTGTGTCACGTTGATTGATTTGTGTATGTTTAACCACCCTTGTGTCCCTGGGATGAATCCAACTTGATCATGGTATATGATCTTTTTTATATGTTGTTGGATTCTGTTTGCTACTATTTTGTTGAGGATTTTTGCTTCTATGTTCATCAACAGTATTGGCCTATAGCTTTCTTTTTTGGTAGTGTCTTTGTCTGGCTTTGGTATCAGGGTGATGGTGGCTTCATAGAGTTAGTTTGGGAGTATTCCCTCCTCTTCAGTCTTTTCAAAGAGTTTGAGGCTTGGTATGAGTTCTTCCTTGTATGTTTGATAGAATTCCCCAGTGAAATGGCTACTAGTTTAGATAATATACTCAGGGGAGGAATTTTGAAACTTTTTGCCAGGGGCATTAATAAAATGAGGGTAGCAGTGAAGCTTGCAGATATCTTGGGGAATATCATTCTGAGAAGGGGAAACGGCAAAGACAATGGAAGGAAGACCCTGTGGAACGCACCTGCATAGAGTGTTCCAGAGACAGCAAGAGGTCTGTGTGGCTGGGGTGGAGTGAATGAGGGAAGAATGAAGGAAGGATGGTCAGGGTGGAAACAAGGGTTAGATCATGCAGGTTTGGATACATCCTGTAAATACTTAGGATTTTATTCCTAGTGTTGAAGGGAGTCACTGGATAGTTTTAAGAAATAATATCGTGATGTAACTTCGCATATTATAAAGGATCACTCAGTCAGCTACAAAGGAGTGGATAAACTGTAAGTTTCCAAAAACAAAAGCAAGATGAGGAGCTGCAGCCAGGGAAGAAAAGGTGGTGGCTGGAACCAAAGTGGTCTCAGTGAATAGAATGAGAAAGGTTCATATTTAGAACATATTTTGAAGATAGAACTGGCAGAGTCTCAGCAAAGGAATGGATGTGGGATGTGAAATAGAGAGAGGAATCAAGATTGATCCCAAGGATTTGGGCATGAGCAACAGAAAGTATGCTTATGCCACTTCCTGGGAAAGCAAATGTTTGTGGGAGGCAGGAAATGAAGAGTTCAATCTTTATAAAGTTAAATTTGAGTTATCTGTTAGAAACCCAAGTGCAGATTAGATATATGAACCTAGAGTTTGGATGAAAAGTCAGTGCTGTAGTTTTGGAGGTGATATGCATATCATTGAGCCTTAAAGCCATGGAACTAGACAAGATTGCCTAGGAGGGGAACGTGGATAGAGAAGAGATGTACAAGGACAAAGCCCAGAGCATTGTAACCTTCAGTGGTTACAATGCAGGTTAAGAAAGGCAGGAGGATACAGCAGAGTAGACTGAAAAGGAGCAGTCGGTATTGGAAGGAAAATCGGAAGTGGGGGTTGTTACTAAAACTAGGAGGAGAAAGTGCTTCAAGGAGGAGAAATAACCAACTGTAGCACTGCTGAGAGTTTGAATAAGATGAAGACTAGGAACTACCTCTTAAATTGATCAATTTGGAGGTTATTAGGGACCCCAATAAGAGCACTTTTAGTGGAGTGGTAAGAAAGAAAGGCTAATTGGATTCAAAACAGAATAGTAGGAGAAGTAGATAAGAGGGTATAAACAACTCCTCTGAAATACTTGCTGTATCAGGGAACACGGGGTCTGTAACTGATGAAGCCCAGTTTTTGTTGTCATTTTATGATGGAGATAGTATATATGCTTCTGTCCAAATAAGAACTATTCATTAGAAAGGAAAAAATGATGATGGTAAAGGGAGAAAAAAATCACAGGAGCAAAATCTGAGATGGAGAGAGGGAACTGAATCAAATGCACAGTTCAGAAGATGGTGTTAGGAGCATGGAAAGTTCATCCGTTATACCGAGAGACAGTTGAATAATCAGGAAAAAAAAACATGTGGGTAGATTGAAATACTTGCTGATAGATGTAGAAATTCTCTTCTGAGGCCTCTACTTCCTCAGTGAGTTCCAGAGGGCACAGAGTGCTTTCGGGATTCAGGGGTGTATTAGTTGCATATTGCTGGGTGATATCACACATTTAGCAGCTTAAAACAATGAAGATTTATCATCTCTCAGTTTCTATGGGTCAGGAGTCTTCTAAGCATGGTTTACCTGGCCTCTGAAAGGCCAGTTTACCACCCAAAGCTGTACTCTTAAGACTTGACTGGAGAAGTATTTCCTTCCAAACTCAAGTGGTTGTTGGCAGAATTTGAACTTACAGATGATTTCCTGCTGGCTATTGGCTAGAGGTCATCCTCAGTTCTCTGCCACATAGACCTTCCAAATGAGGCAGTTTGCTTCATCAAAACCAGTAAGGGAGAGTCTTCTAGCATAACAGACAGTCCAGCATTGTATATCATAATCACAGGTGTGATGTCTAAGTGCAGTCACTTACGTGGTATTTTATTGGTTAGAATCAAGTCACAAGCCCCATTCACACTCAAGGGGAACAGATTACACAAGAACTTGAGTACCAGGAGGTTAGAATAATTGAATGTGTCTTAAGAGTCTGTCAGAAAAGACTGCGAGCTTGAGTAAGAAAAGTTCAGTGCCATATGGAGCTAAATTGAGAAAGGATATGGGGTTTGCACTTTCTGTCAGGGGGACTAAGATAAGCAGGAATATAGGACACAATGTTATATGACTGATGGTATCTTATGGAGAGATGGATGATTAAGCTGAAATGTAGACCCTTCTTGGATCTGGTTCAAGGTAAGGTACGATGATTGGAGCACGGGAAGTCACGGTCATAGTGAAAGTAAATCAAGCTCTGTCATCCTCCCCACAATCCAGCTGAGAGCAGTGTAGGAACTAGGGGAAGGTGTTCTTTCAGCAGCGGTTAGCTTTCAGTATGTCATTATAGCAAACTAAGCACACAAGGTCTAGAGTTACACGGGTCTGGGCTTAAATCCTGGCCCTGTCACTAGTTAGCTTTGTACCCCTAGGTGGGTTACTCTGCACCACTTACCTCAACTAATAACACATAACTCCAGAAGGTAAGTGCTACTATTTGCATTTTATGGATGAGGAAACTGAAAATGGAGCCAAAGACAGCTTACCTTTACCCTACAAGGGTGTTTTGAATGTTAATGAGACAACAAAGTTAAAGCAACGTCAGTAGATACTCAGAAGATATTAGCCAGAAATGTTATCCTCATCTGTGATGAATTAACATGCTCTAATCAAAATATACGCAGGAGTGATGCAATTTCAACTATTATCTTAGAGTTGTTTATGAAGATTTGGCATAGATCATCCAGAGCCCATAAAGTT
Organism: Camelus ferus; assembly: GCF_009834535.1. NCBI lineage: Eukaryota > Metazoa > Chordata > Mammalia > Artiodactyla > Camelidae > Camelus > Camelus ferus. The sequence goes on from NC_045703.1 coordinate 4,775,864, forward strand.
CAAGGCTGATTAGAAAATGTAAAAATTATTTTGGTGTTTAGATTCAAGAATTGGAAACAGAATCTTACAAGATATGGCATCCTACTTTGGATCCTGTTATTTCTGTAGTTCTGCCTATAAAAAAAATCTGATCTCAAGAAATGTCATTTGTAACACTAAGCTTTTTTGTTGTTTTTGCTTTTAAGAAAGAAGGGAAACTAGGAAGGCAGGAATGAGATAGAAAGGAAAAAAACAGAAAGCAAGGAAGGAATGAAGAGAAAGAAAGTAAAAGATTAAAAACAGACTTTTAAAAGTTTGAAAATACATTTTAGCTTATTTCCAAAGTTCTTACCAATTTTTTAGTGAAAGTTCCACTAATGAGTTGTGAGCTCACTTGAAGCTAGTTAGGTAGGTAAAATAGGTTTCTCAAATTCATAGTTGAAAATATTTTATTTCCTAGAGCACAGTAATTCCCAATAAGAAGGCATGATGCTTCTAAATGGTGAATAAAAACACATTTTCTAGAGTTCTTGGAAATCTGTGCACAATAAAGAAGAAATATTTCAGCGTATGAATACTTGGATTTATGCCTACAAAAGTTAAAAATTCAAAAAGACAGAAAGGTTTCAGGGCATCCTTAAAGAAAATCAGTATTTTCTCAGCTATCTTAATAGTCTGATGGCACAATGAACAACAAAAGAACAGTGTCAGTCAGTGAGAGAAATCTTAATTAAAGTTTTCATTAATGATAAAGAGATGACTGAGATCAGTCTACATGGCACTATAATCATAATATCTGCAGAAAAGCAGATATTATTTGAATAAAATGAATGGTTTATTCTATAAGAGGGTGATTTGTGAGACGAAAAGTTTAAGAAGCTGTAGCATAGAGAAACATTCTATATCAGTTGGTGTCAGATGTTACAAGGTTTTGTGAGCAAATAAATCTGAAGTTCTCTCAAAACTGTCAGCTCTTACAGGACTATTCATGCATCCTCAAAAATATTTATCACTTTTCCTCATAGAAATTAACTTTTTTCTGTTAGTAAAACTAACATACTACTACTCAGAAATAAAGCATTTGAAAAGCAGCACATTAATGTGCCTCAAAATTTTTTTTCTTTGCCTGACTAAGTTGCATTCGTAGAGTGAACACCCACTAACCCATCCACACAGTTGTCACCAGTACTGACTCAGTGTTTCAGCCACATTAGGGGAAATATTGATTCCCACAAGTTGGACGTAATTGTACACACTCAGCAGTAACTGCTCCACTCAGGAGTTAGCAGCCCACAGGTAGTAGACTTAGAGTCTTATAACAAATACTTTGTAAAAATGAACTTAGTTATTTTTCTCTTCTTAAGCCACATTTCTGTTTTACTCACTGGTCTTTTTCTTTCTTTCTTTTTTTTTAAGAGTATTTCTGAATAGTATTGAGAACATCCTGGTTTTTTTGTGTGTATTTATATATTTTTGTTGAAGTACAGTCAGTTTATAATGTGTCAATTTCTGTTGTACAGCATAATGCTTCAGTCATACTTGAACACACATATGCATTTTCATATTCTTTTGGTCTTTAGTAAATTATCTTATTAGATAAATTAAAGTTAGATGGTTTCAGGCCTCAAATCATACTCCTTTGTAAGGAAATATAATCCACAACAAATAAATTGTGTGTTAGTTTGAGTTCTCAGAATACATGGCAAACATTTCAAAACCTGCATATCAAAACTTATTTTCCTAAAAAACAAAAAGCATACTGTGGAATTCAGCTGATGAGGACTCAATTATCAGATGTAAACTTGGGCAAGTTAATGCTTTCTTTTTCAATTATGAAATGAGTGACAATAAAATCTATTTCATAATGCATGTAATGTACTTAAGATAGTGGCTGGCACATACTAAGAACGCAGAAGTTCAGTAAGCCATTTCTCTTGTTTGTCCGTATGTTGAATTCATAGACCTCAAAACTTAGAGTAACTCCTCTGTGAATGTTTCTGTAGCCCTTCAGAGAGGATTGACTTTCCTCTTCTTAATGCCTTCGCCACATCTACCTCTATTTTGAGACTTATAACACTATGCGCAGCTGTATTAATCAGGACTCTCTCAGTTCCATGAAAGAAATCTAACCAAAATTAATCAAAAAGTTTTACTGGCTAATGGAATGGAGACAAAAGGTAGGCGTGATTCAGGGTAGGAACTGAGGGTTCAAAATATCTCATCAGGGGTCTGTTTCTCAGTCTCTTGCTTCTGTTTCCTTCTGTGTGTTGACTTTTTTCTCAGAAGCTTTACATGTCAGACAAAATATATCTATGGGGTGCTCCAAGCCTGAACCATTAGAGCTCAACAGAGCTTCGTTCACATGCCCAGCCCTGGGCAATCACTGTAGCAGAGGGAGAAAATTCATTTCTCAGTCTACACCATATGTCCAGACCCCAAATGCAGAGATTAATAACTCCACCAGGACCACAGAGAGTAGGGAAGGGTGGTTCCTTAAATATAAAGGACAGAATTTTTACCAGCAAGAGTTAAGGGACACTGGGCAATCAGAAACAACAGATACTTGCTGAAGAAACGATTCTTTTGCTTTTAACCTAATGAACTTCTTGGGCATAGACACACTGCATTCATTTTATTGCCTCATCATCTAAAAGTAAGCACACTATATGTTTGTTAAATGGAAATAGGGGCTGCAATCTAAAATAAAACAGTAGTCCAAGGAGGCCTCACTGGGAAGATGATATTTGAGCAAAGACTTGAAGAACGTGGGGAACCACCATTGTATATGTCAAAGCTGAGAAACTGATGTCCCTTAATGTCCTTTTACTGTTCTAGGTTCCAGTCCCAGATACCATTTGCAGTTTGTTTCTATGTCATTTGGGTAAATAAATAAAAAAATAAGGATGTAGTAGTGAAAGAGTGAAAGGATGTAGGAGTGAAAGAGGACCATTGTCAGAATAATGCCTCTGAGCAAACAAGAGGAAATCAGGTTCAGATCCCAGAGGGAGAGATTAGCATTCGATGAAAACAAGCATAGTTTACCTATAATTAAAAGAAGGGTCGACAGAGCACAGATGAAACATGCAAGGGTGTGTGGTGGTGGAAGGCTGGGTTTGTTTTGATTGTGTATTAGTTTTCTATTGCTGTGTAGTAAATTATCACAAATTTAGCAACTTAAGACAACATATATTTTATTATCTCACAGTTCCCCTAAGTCAGGCTATCTGGCATGGCTTAACCTGCCTCTCTGTTCAGGGTCTCTGTTATTACGGTGTCAGCTGGTGCGGAAGACATGTCAAGTTCAGAGTCCTCTTCCCAGCTTATGTGGTCATTGGGTAAATTCATTTCCTTGAAGGTGCAAGCTCGTGGTGGTTTGCTTCTCTAGGCCAGCAAGAGAGTCTAATGCCTTCTGTCTCCAACATCTGGACTTAAGTCACCTGATTAGGTCAGCCCACCAAGGATGAGCTGCCTTTTGATTAACTCAAAGTCAACTGATTAGGGTTCTCAATTATATCCTCAAAATCCCATCACTGTTGCCATTTAATAACTTCAGAAATGATAACCCACTAACTTTGCCTTTTTCTGTTACAGGTAAATTCTGTTAGAGGTTGATTATGGGTTTTGCCCACTCACAAGGGAAGGGGATTTTCACAAGGGCATGGCTCACTGGGCTTCATCTTCAGTGGTTTCTACTTTCTAAGTAGGAAGCAAAACCAAAAATTGTTAGGACAGAGAAGGTAGCAGGGGTTTGAGGAAATGGGGAAGAGGATGAAATGTATCTAAGAATGGGTGTACCTTTTGGCTCTAAATAATCTCTTCAGGATTTACAGGGCTTCTCCAGCACGTGGTTTCCTAGGATAACTGCTGATCCAACCCAACCCTTACTAATTATTCTGAATGATATTTATGGGCCTTTGTCATAAATAGTAAGAATTAATTCTACTGTCCTTAAGATTTATTGATCTATGAGGAATTATGATTAATGGAGAAGTAAGGTTAATAGTCAACACACGGTCTTCTAAATCTTAATATTGACTGAAAGGCATGTCAGTATTTACTTTTTAAAAATTTGTGGTGCATGCTCTGTTTTAATAGCTGTGTTATATTTAGCAAAAATTTAGTGGAACGAGCACAGGGATTATGCAAATAACTCAGAAGCTATGACTATCTCAAACATTATACTGTTAGAGTAAATGACTAATTAAAAGTCTGTTTAACTGGGACACTTCTGCCACTATGTTAAATTGGCACAACAGCCTTACTTTTATGTAAGCAATGGAGCTTTTTTGTTTTGTTTGCTTTACAGAACTTCCCTAGATTGACTTTGTGTAAAAGTCTTATTAAAAAAGAATAACTTATGAAATAGAGCTAGTTTTATTTTTAATGCCTTAATGAACATACAGTGAAATTATATATGCTAATATTATTTAGCTACAACCATCAGATCATGGAACACATCTACAATCTTCTTGCGAGTAGCCCAAGAGGAACAGAAACCTCTGTGTAACACATCATTTTGTGTATGCAAAGCTTCATATGAATCTATCTTAAGTTCAACAGACTTTTAATTCACACCTACTCTGTGCCAGGCACTGGGAGTATAAAGGCAGAAAAGACACGCTCACTAATTAGGGCCAGACTTCAAAGCTACAGGGAATGCTGCATTTCATTAAATTTAATGTTGGATCTATGTATTTTTAAAAAACTTCTATATTTATTATGTTCTTTTTTTCTCTGTGTATATCATATTATTAAATGAAATCAAAGATATTCCCTACCCTCAAGGTACTTATAGTAGAAAGAAAGATACTCATGTGTGAAACTTCTCTCAGTACAAAGCAGTAGGTGCTACAAGTGTACTCTGAGTGCCAAACCTGGAAGTACCGGGAAAATGCTTCGTGTAGGGAAATATTATCAGATTAAGTTGACACTACAGTAGAATGACAGTTTGTTCAGCTCTGTCCCTACTCAACAGTGGGGATGTTGGCAACTTCCGTACTTACAGTTTTTTTGACTATAAAATAAGTAAAAGTTACCTTAGAGTGTTAGGTGAGTATTACAGGAAACAGCATGTACAACACTTATCACTGTGTTTGATACACATTAGCTACTTGTTAGAAGTATTTATTTCCTTTCTTCTTTTGTTTTTATGACCCATTCTCATGCTCCATCCAGCAGGAGTAAACTAAGTGAGAAACAATGGGAAAGACACCACCTGAAAAAAAAAAAAAAGCCCCCAAATCCTCATGAGATTGTATAATAACAAGTTTTGTTTGGTGACCCCTCTGAAGTATAATCTAAAGTATAATATTATTGTAGCAGAAATTTTGAGAAGAAAAGAACCAGGAGATAAGACTCACTGTATGTTTAGGACAACTTATATATTTTGTGAAGAAGTTCATTCTGTAGGTAGGCAATTGGGAGTCACTTAAAGGATCTGAAGCAAGAGAATGACCTAGACTCTGAGTCTAGAGACTGATTTGAAATAGACAGTACTGTAGGTATATAAAGTAGTTAAGAAGCCATAATAGGCCAAGTGAAAAATGATTATGTCCTGGCTATGATCAGAAATAGTACACACAGAGAAGAGCAGAAGTATTTAGGAAATATATAGGGGAAAAAGGAAGTAGTACTTAACGGTTGATGGGATTTAGGACATGAGAAGGTGTGATAAGGCAAAGAATAACCCCAGCTTTCTGGTTGCATGGCCTGAATGACAGCGTCATGTTCTGAGAGAATGACGAGAAAAGATGAGAAATTCTACTAGTGAAAGTACATTTGTCAGTCATATGGTGAAGGTATGATTAACTTTATAAAAAACTGCCAAATGGTTTTTGAAAGGTGAAATATTTTATACTACCCCTAGAAAAGTATGAGAGTTTTAGCATTGTCGGTAATTGTAATTTTAGCCATTTGTGTGACTGTGTAGTAGTACCGATTGTGGGTTTTTAAAAAATACATAGAAAATTCATCTGTTCTTTGTGTGTGCGTGTTGGCGGGGGAGTTGTATGGCTCTGTCAATTTTGGCAGATGAGCAGACTCAGGTAATCACTACCTTAGTCAGGGCACAGAATAGTTCCCTCATCTTCCAAATTACCTTGTGCTGCTCCTTTGTAGTCAACCTCCGTGCCTCCAACTCCTAAACCGTGATGACTACTAATCTATTCTGGCTGGAGTTTTGTCTTTTCCAGAATGTAGTGTAAATAGAATCATAAAATACAAAATCCTTGGAGGCTGACTTCTGTTACATAACATAATGCATTTGAGATTCATCCATGTGGTTGTATGTAGCAGTGTTTAGTTACTTATCATTGCCAAGCAATATTCTATTGTATGAATGTACCAGAGTTCATTTATCCTTTTACCCACATGCAGGACATTCGGGTTGTTCCCATTTTGTGTATAAAGTGACAGTAATGGCCAACGCTTGTTAAACATTACCATCTTCTAGGACTGTTGTAGGTACTTGCTTTGTATTAATATATTTAATATCCACAACAGTGTAATTTGAAAGGAAAAGACTTGAGTTATGAAACATTGAGTAGATGACAAATGTTAGTTTTAAGGTTGGTATGGTTTTATAGAATTCTTCCCCGCCCCCAGGCAGATTTTACATCTTAATTATAGAAATGCAGATGTTTCTTTCTCTTTTTTTGATGCTGTTGATAACATTAACAGGTAAACATTAACAGATAAATAGTGCTGATTACCAGTCTTAGCCATCATCCAACCCAACCCCCTTATTTTAGATATGGAAACTGGGCAGATCAGTTTTTGGTAAACATTTTGGTTTATTTTTTATTAATGGTGAGTTATGGTTATTACCAATTCAGCAAATAGAAATCTTTATATAAAATTCTAAGCTATATAACTAATTTCATTTTTCTTCCTGGAACTAATATATATTTAACTGACTCAAGTCCCTTTCATTTTGATTACTTATGAGAAAGGCTCTGTCATGGGTATAGCTGATTAGATACAAGGAATCAAGAAGTATAAACTGCATCACCTAAAACTTAATGCTTTATCAGTTAAAAACTAAGCATCTTGAAAGAAGAAAGCAACTTACTTAAGTGTATATCGCCTTCACCACTACATTATCTGGAAGAAAGTCAAGAAATATTTAATTAATGAATACCCAAAAAGAAATCAAGGGAGAACTGCTTGAGGGCCATCCTGCATATAGATGGACGGACAGATGGATAGATAGATGTATGACTGCTTTTAGTAAATGGTGCTTTGGCATGATTCTGTAATCACATACTATAAAGGTATTTATTAAAAAGTCTTATGAACTTTGATCTCGATGCATTATAGGGAAGGTGCTGATAAAGATATTGTTGTAGTATAGTATCCCCTTTATGAGAATCCTCAGAAGAAATTCCTCTTAACAGCAAAGCAGCTATCTTTTTCTTGAGAAATTTACTTGTGTCTTACACTATGGGCACTGCACAATGTGTACATGATTAGATGTCCTTTTTCACACTGGCTACTCAAAAGCTTAAATTTGTGGCCACCAGTATAGCAGTATATTTACCACATTATTCAGTTTTCATTTAGTGCTGGGCTCAGTAAGTGTATTTTTATTCCTGCTCTCCTTTTGAGACTGTATTGTCACATATTATGTATCCTAACAAATCATTAATATCCTTTTTGAAATAAAGCTGGTAAGAAGCCAGGTGAGTTGAGGCTCAGACAGACAGGAAGGCTGAACAGCAGGTAGGTGGGCAGAGGCAGGCAGGAGGCAAAAGGACAGAAAACAGGTTGCAGAAGTGGACACCAGAATTAAATGCAATTACCTATAGTTTTTTCCTACCTACTTGCTAGGCTTCAACAATGGATCCGTATCTAAAAAGCAACAGAATAAAAGCATTTCAGGTCCTTCTCAATAAATATAAATGAACTCAAATCAGCTACTCAACAGTAAATTCAGGAGGAATAATAGAGAAGACTGGCTAAGAGATATGCACCTAACTCACTTGTCTGGTGGTTTAATTTCTGATCGGACAAGACCTGGAGAAAGCTATCACATAATCAGAGCCACATGGATTAACTTTTACTGACTTGTCTTTTACTGTTATATACTTGGAATATATCCAATAATAATCACAATAACTAGTCATCTGAAATCCCTGTGAATGTTATAAAATGTTGAGGACATTTTTCGTAATACAGTTTTACATTCTTTACATCAGAGGTCAAAAACTAGTGACCAATGAGCTGGATCCAGCAAGCAAATATTTAAAAACTCTTTTGCAACATTTGCCAACAAATTTTAATTAGAAAAATTTACACACACGCAGGCATACATACTTCCTCATTTTAGGGACCCATAGCTGCAAAGGGGGCAACACTGACAAGAGCTGTTAGCAACTACTCCTATTAGGTGACAGTCGTCCACAGTCCCTAGGACTCTACAGGGTTTAAACCTAATGCATTTATTAATGTTGCCTGACAGTTTTGACCTTAGGTATAGTGCCTGTTTAAGATATGTATTTTAAAATGTATCGACAAGGTGAAGTTTGCCTTGCATAGGAACGGAGGTGCTTCTTTTCTGACAAGAGCCATATAACACCTTGTGTTTCAGTTCAGTACCAATGCAGTCGTCAGCCATACATGCTAGTACCGTATATGTACATCCTTTGTTAAATTCCGTTCTTATTTATATATTCATTGTTAATTATTTCTTATAAAAATGTCAAATCTTTTTTGCAGAGTCAGAGTACACATATTGTAAGAGGAAACATTACCTAAATTTTATTTTAAAATAACTCAAGTAAAAAAAATGACATGAGAAACATGTGCACTAAGGAAATATTTTATTTGAGGATTAAATTAAGACTTCAGCTACAAACCCATAATACTCATATAAGGAAAAATAAAATAGAATTTGAACTCAACTACTGTTTATATGATTGTCACCAACTATTTTGCTTATAAAAACGCCTCAAAAGTCAAGAGCATAATTTTCAAGAATGCACATTAAAGTATAACAGCAAATTTTCAAGTAAGAATTTAGCAATCAGATTTGCTGTTGACTTTACAGGAGTCAGATTAGACTGCTTCATTTTAATAATGGCTTAGTCTGCCACATGGATGTTTAGGTATTAAAAAATGATATATATAATGGCAGTACTCAATAAATATAAATTTAGTACATATAAACAAAAAAGTGGCTGCTAGTCATAAGTGACTGTGTTCAGAGATGTACATTTCTAAAATGTACTACATGTACTACAATTGAATTTCTTCTAAATATTTTTCTCTTTTTCATTTGATATTTTCAAGGTAAGGATAAAGTTTACATTGTTAGCCACTATAATCAAATTAACATGGTGCTATACAGTATTTTGAAAACGGCTTTTGTAAAACTGACTCAAAAATACTTTTGTGCACAGACATAATGTATTTTAGATGCCACTGAGTAGCTGAAGACTGCCCCTTTATTTTGTGTTGTTTAAAATGATTGTTTAGCTTTTTAACCTATTCTTTTAAAAAGTCAAATAAAAACACAAAAGCATGATGATATAATCATATACCATTAGCTGACTTGTTCACAGAATTATAGCTACCATGGTATATCATTCAGTATCATGAAATATTTATTTCAGTGGAATAGACTCAAAGGCTTTTTAAATTTATATAAAAAATTAACCATAAACAGAGAAATTTGAAGTACAATACATAAGATGCTTTAAATGAAGCCTAGAACATATAAAAAGTGCTAGTATGTTTCAACTTTAAGCAAATAATCATAGATCTAAAATTTACTAATTAATCTTAAATTATTTTATCTTTTGATATTATAAATACTAATTTTATAATAACAAAAGCTAATCACACTGAAATGTGTTCCCCCCTTCATTGATACCTGGAATATAACAGCACTGCGACTACATTCTTTGATTTGACTTAGGATGAATGAGTCTCTGTATGTAAAGCAACGTAGTATACCTGAATTCTTAAGAATAATAATCATACATTCAGCATACAATAACATTTAGCCTTTATGTGGATATATAACAAAGTCAGTATAAAATTTAAAGTATATTAAAAAAAAAAAAGAATATCTATCTAAGCCAAAAAACTTTTTGGCTTGGTGTTTCATTTTGAAATTGTAAATGTTTATGACCAGTTAAATTTCAGTTATTTTTATAAAGTATTGCTTCTACGCAGTGGGACATGAGACTGTTCAACCTTTATTTAAATCTCAAATTAAGACTTTTAAGGACTGTTTCTGTAGGCACTATATAAGGAGCAGTCACTGTGTTTAAACTGAGTAACTGATCAGTTTCAAGAAGTGTTTAGTTATGAACTTGGTAGGTTCTCTGGTGGCTTGTTACTTTTGTTTTAGGGGAAGATAAATTTCCTAAAGAATCTAAACTTTTTATGAGTCAAATGGTATAAGGCAGCTGTAATACATACCTGAGGAAGATTGTGGAAGCATTCCTCCCTATTCCTTCTAATAACTTTTATGATAGTCAAATAATTATAAATCAGTTAATTATCATGAGATGTGACTCCAAACATTCTTCCATTGAGAATAACTTTCCGAAATGAGAACCTATCTTATCTTTCTTAGAAATCTGGCTGTTTGGGGTAATGTGTTGGGAACTCCAGCAAAGCTCAGAGGCAAAGTTTGCTGTCACAGATGATCTATGTCTGCAGTGGGAGCTGGAGAGACAATGGTGTCCATATTGAGGATTTAGTTATCTTGTTTTTATGAAATAGTTCTAAGATTCAGAGAAAGTGAATAAAATTTACTGTCATGCTGGGCTCAAACATATGACATACGCAATGCCAAAAATTCCTGTGTGGTAGATATTTCTCTAACTAAACTTTAATAAAATATGGTATGTTATAAACAATTATTAGGTATGACATATTTAGAATTTATCCCTAAGATAATATATAGTGGCTCACTGGATGTAAGGAAAAAAAAATCCACAGGTTATAAATGTATGAGTGTTCCTATGAAAATGCTTGGTTATAACATTATAGTGATTTATTCTTATAATTTCCCATGGCCTGAGCATTCTGAGTAATGGCAAATTCTTAAGTTACAGATAAGTTTAACATTAATCATGCCTCTTTACAAAGCCATGATAGTGAAATCTATTTTTAAACAGTGCTTTTGAAATAAACTGATGAGTGTCTTTATACTCTGAACATTAATATATATATTGTTTAGTATTTCCCTATTGTTTACCTTTAGTGAATTAAATATCTAAATAATATTCATGTAATAGCATATTAGACTTTTTACTATAGTTCTAATTACAAATATTAACTATATGATACAGTGCTTTTTATTCTTTAGAAATTAAACATTCATTTTAGCATTCAGATGATTACTTCATCACATTATGACAACTGATCACAAATCTTTACCCTGATTGATAGGTAACATTACCATTTTTAGATGGGGATATTATTGTATATATTTCAAAGACAGTACTTTAAATTAAATTCAGGTATTATTTCCATCATTAGGTATTTAAACCCACTTAGTCAAACTTCAGGAATGAATTTAAGATGCAAAGGAATTTTCATTTCCATGTCTTTAAAATTGAAAATGCTTAGTAAGTTTTCTCCATTAATGTTAGTAAAAAATAGCTTAAAATCTTAAAAGGCAATCTAATGATAGTATCAACTTTTTCTTATCTAACAGTGGGGCTCTAATTAACATTAAATTTAAAAACATGCATAATAACAAGTTAAAGATTGACTTTAAAAACAACATTTGGGGCATTATATTTTCATAATAACAACTGTGAAATTGAGAAGTAGCTGTAAATATTAGACATGCAAAACAGCATGCTATATAGCTCACCAAAAATGTGCAGATGATTAGGTATACTGTGCTGCAGAAAGCAGGTCTTCCTCACATAATATGGTTCACAGTAAGGCAAAAGGCATATGATTTTACTTTTCTTAAGAATTATCATTGGAGAGTTATCCAAAGTCTGAACACTAACAAATTTAACATAGTTGACTGGATCATTTGGAAAAAAAGAACATGTACATTATCTTTCAGGTCTTTTTTTTCTTCAACACACACCAAATATACACACGATCCTGTTTCTTTGGGCCCAGAACACAGTAGGATTTAACTGTGTGCTACTTTAGGGAACACAAGCAATTATCTAATGTGGAATAAAAAGAGCTATCAAAGCAGGATTTCAATTTCAGTCAGAAATTCAGCAAGTTATGCTACAAGGAATGTTATTTGCACAACTTTTCTCTCAGATATTTTCTCAGTGCAACACTGTGTAAGGTGGCAATCATAATATTACTATCTCTAATAAAAATAATCTGCACATTTTTAGAGGTGATAGTAGTAGCATATTGACAGTTTTCTTTCTGTAACTCAAAACAAAAGGAATGTCTTGAAATTAGGTGATTTCTATAGTTATTAAACTTTAATCAGTGCATTAAAAAAGAGGTAGCTGGGGATCTAATGCATAAGCTGCTCTTTCCTTCCTGTATTTTTCAGACCATTTACGAGTTAGCTCTAGATAAAGGCTTGGTTTATGAGGCCGGTAATCCAGGTATACAGTATTACTAGTTCTTTTGGGAACAGCCTTTTCAATCTGAGTTCCTTCATGCCACTCATTAAAAGAGGTGATGGAAATTATACTGGGTTGGGCTTGGAGTGCAGCACTCAGAGCGGTCTCGTAGTATTTCCCATTGATTCGGTTGCGAGTATTCTGAGTGTTCCATGGACGGATGCTGGTATCTATGTATCCTGGGCCCACACTTGGGATAAATATCAGGTTGTACTGATCACAAAAATATTTTAGCTTAGCCCAGTTCTCATATGATGAGCCATAAGTAAAGCCATTTGTGGCAAAATATGTGTAAATTCCATCAAAACCACCTCGAAGAATTTCATATCTATGTTTGCTGTCCACTAGAAGTGCAATAAATAATGCATCATAAGGAGAATTGCGAATGCTCCGAGACCCTGAGCTGGTTAACAAATTGGCCCATTTTTCAGGAGTTGTGATATAGGAATCATAGACATAAAACATTGGAAGAGCTTTGCCAGTCTCAGTCTTATACCTATAAAAGGCTGGGTGATTTCCATATCTAGAATACAAACATAGGTAAAAAGCAAAGTGAATATACGTAACTCATTTGCTATAGACAATTGTTTATGTATTGAAAATGAAGGTAATCAGTACAGTTTAAGCACTTTGTTCACCTTCTTTGATGAATTAGCTCTAAGTGTAACATTACAAATGCATTTTTAATTTTACACATTGGGAAATGAGATACTGGATACATTAAGACATTACCAAACAAGGAAGTAATTATCTTATGGTTTAGAAATGATGAGTAACAATAAAAAGCCTACTTTCTACATAAAAATACCACTTTTTTTGTATAAGTGATAAATGTCCCACTGTTGATGACATGTTTGTTTGTAAGAGTATGGCATCTGTCACAGACTATTAGTGAAACCGTAGTAATAAATTCTTTCCTTGTGATCATACTAAATATAAATGAAAACATTAGATGTGGGTGCACCACTATAAAAGCAGTTCACATTTCATACGCTGAACGTCCTTTTAAAAAGATAACTAGATACTCATAAGATTTACAGAATTTCAATTTAAAATGTCAGATAACAGAATCATAGTCTAATAAAACAATAAAAACAGCAACCTTTAACTGCATTATAAGGAAATTCAGAAACGTTCCTTAAAATGATTGCAATGTTCACTATCATTCAAATCTAAATATACTTGTAATAGTAATTATAGCATAAAAGGAACTCACTTATCTATAATGTATTTGACATTTGTGTACATGTTTTGCTCATCTCGATTCTTATATGGTTCAATGTGAAAAGTAACCTAAAACAAAAAAACACTGATTAGAGAAAAAATTATGGGATATGCTTTCATTTTTACGTATTTTTAATAAACTGACCAATTTAATAACTTCAAGATGAATACGTACCTAATAGTAATAAGAAAGCTTTCTCTGTTAAATAATATCCTAAATATTTTATACTTTTTAACTTCAGTTAATTAACTTCAGTTAATTTTCTCAACTCTGTAAGGTAGTTACTATTAGAATCTTCATTTTCTATATGAAGCAGTAACAGTTTAGGTTCGTGACCTGTCACCTAGCCAGCTGGAGGCAATATGAGCAATCTGAATTCAAAGCTCAAATGTTCAACCCGTGTGCAATAATACTTCTTCCTATGTGCTTATTCTTTTTAAAGAATAAATAGGGATATATTCTGTTTTTAGACATAACCTTCTTTAAGGCAAAACGAAACATGGTCTAGAAAAACCTGGCTTCTTTTTTCAGCTGTGAACATTAAGTTTACATTTAGATGGAATCAATAGCAAATATCACGAAGTGACAAATTCCCCAGTACCATTAAAATAGCACTTTACAAAATAATCTGCATTTACTATATACTATTATTCAAACAATTTATAACCAAATTACTTAAAAAATCTAGTACTGTTAACAATCATTTTTAGACTGCTTGTTAGTGATGTGGTTTATATATCTCTACCATAATAGTAGAAAGCCGTAACCAAAAATATTTTAAAAATACTGTACACAGAAAATTCCATTTCTTAACATAAATTATATATCAAGAAAAACTGGCTAGCAAAACCATTTTGTCATTTCTAACTAGTGGGGTAGATTGTCGTTTAAGGGAAGTATCATATACACTAAGATCTGCAAAACAAATACAAGAAACCATTAAAAATCTTTATGGCAATCTAATAAACTTATTGATATTATTTTAATTTTAGAGTTTGGTTTCTATGAAGCATGTATGGAATTACAGACTCCTATGCTACTGCAATATAAAATGCCTTTGTTTTCAACCACCCAGTTAAAGTGAAATGTATTTTACATTAATCAGTGCTACTAGGCTTCACAGAATTAATTTTAAAGTCAGACAGCATTTAGTGAGACTATCATTCCATACTTTTAATAAAATGAGATTTCAGTAATATTATGCATGAAAAGTTTTAGTAATAACAAAGGTCAATTCCATTTCTGCAGTATATTGTACGTACTGCTAGGGCAGTTAGATTTTGCAGTAGCTCTAGCATTTGCTTTTTAACTTCAATTGAAAGAAAATTTGCAAGGGTATAGGTATTTTCATACTCTTACATAATCTTGGGTAATCTTTTAGATGCAACATTATATTTTCTAAGTACGTTTCCATTTTATATATAAAGGACACCATATTTAAGCAAATATCCTATGTTGAAATAAATTTACTTTTAAAGTTGCAGAGTATAAATGGCACCCTTTTGTAAAGTGCAGTGCAATATAGTTATAATAATTCAAAAGCCATTATTGATAAATACATAACATTTAAAATATATAACATTTAAAAATTTCCCTCATATATTCCTAACTTCTTAATTATAATATTTGTAGGCTTAATTAATATGATGTAGTCACCATTTCACTATTCCATTTGGAAAAATCTATTAGACCAATACTATGACTTTAAAAATGATAGAATACTATATATAAAATCAAATGTTTGCATTATCTTTAGATGCAGGAGAGTTATATAAATGTTCCCTCATTTCATGCTTCTAATTTTGACCATGACCGTCTCTTCTTTAACCTGCACCTAAAGTGAACTGTCTGAAGTGAAAACCTGATGATACCAGAGAGAGGTATCAGCAACATGATGGCCAAAAATGTTCCTCCTATTTATTCCTTTTTAAATCAATGAATTAGACACTCATCCATGAACAAAAGTACCTCTGCGGTGTTTTGGGACCTCATATCTTACTCCAAGGAACCCGGGAGTTGTCATATCCACCATGAAGCTGGTAAGAGACAAATAAACCTGTTCTAGCTGGGGTAAACAAAAGGGCCAGGCAAAAACTGGGTGAATGAACACCCAGGCAGGCACTCACACAAAAGACAGAGAACTTGCAGAATTCTAGTCTTCCCAAAGAGAGACTCCAGCACATAAGTGAAGACAGAAAAAGAAAAACATCAAGTTTGGTGGAGGCAGGGGCAGTAGGGAAACTTTCCTGGCACCATGCCTCTGCCCAAGGCAACACTTAAAAGGGAGGATTTACCTGGTGGAGGAGACCTGTCCTGCAGGGGAAAAGGAAAGCAGTGACTGCCCAGCTCTCCCAGCTGGAGGAAGGGGCTGGAGGTATCTGTTCTCTCCACTAGCACTTGGACTACTAAAATGGGAGTTTTAAAGCTGGGGGGGAAGGAGAATATTAGGAAACATGCAGGTGAGAACCTCGACTGGTGGTAAAGGGATTGTTTTTTGCAGATGACCACCAAGGAGCCACTGGGCTCACCCTACTGGATCTGTGGGCACCCCAACACACCCAGTGTTAAACCCAAACTTTCCCCCACTCTATGTGGGCCCCCAGCTGCCGCTGCAAAATGAAGCTCTAGTAGACTGACACCATACTCAGAAGCCTCTCTTTTGTCTTCCCAAAGGTTACAAAGGTTCAAAATTCACCCAACAGAGGGAGCAAGAAGCTGCAGCAGGTACAAATTCACAAAAACAGGGAAAAATCAGATAACATCAACATTATGGAATATAACATACCATCTGCTGAAGGCAATAAGAGTTAAGGTATCTACTTATCTTAAAAACAATGCACATCTAAAAAGAATATGAAAAATCATATCATGGAGACATGGCATCACATAAAAATTACGTATTTCTAGTAATCAAGTGCAAAGGCACAGAATACTGCAGTTTATCTGATAAAGAATTGAAAAGAGGTGTTATGAAGAAACTCAACAGGTTACAAGAAAACTCAGAAAGACAATTCAATAAAGTCAGGACTAAAATATAGGAACACAATGATTCTCTATTAACGAGAAAGAAATGATAAAAAAGAACCAAATAAAAATTGTGGAGCTGGAGAGCATGCAATAGAGAGAATATGTAGCAGAGCATATGAGGTAAGAATAACCTACTTGGAGGCTAGAAATTTTTAAGTAACACAAAAGAGGAGGGGGAACTTAAAAAAAGAGCAAAGAGAGCCTATGTGATCTATGGATATCTATCAAAAGACAAATATCAGGATAATCAGGATTCCAGACAGAGAGGAGGGAGGGGCAAGGAGATAATTTAAACAAATAATAGCTGAGAACTTTCAAAACCTAAGGAACGACTTGGACATACAAGTCTATAAAGTTAATAGATCATCCTATTATCTCAATGCAAAAAGACATCTAAGACATTAAAGGCAGACACAGGAAAAAAAAAAAAAAAAAGAGGAATCTACAAAGGACCACCATTAGGCTATCAGCAGATTTCTCTACAGATTCAGGCCAGGGGACAGTAGAATGACATATGACATAAAGAGTTGAAAGACAGAAATGGCCAACCAAGAATACTCTATCTAGCAAAGTTATCCTTCAGATATGAAGGAGCTTTCCCAAACAAAATCTGAAGGAGTTAATCATGACTAGATCTATCTGTCTTGCAAGAAATGCTGAAAGTAGTTCAGGGTGAAATGAAAACAGGCTAATAAATCACATGAATACATACAAAATTAAACAATATGCTGGTAAAGATGAGAAATATGCAGTCAGAAAACTGTAACTCTGTAGTAGGATGGTGGTTTAACTATTTAATTATAGTATAAAGGTTAAATGAATGAGTAGGAAAAATACCTGGCTACTAAAATTTGTTAATATGCAATAAAAAAGAGGTAAATTGTGACATCAATATATGAAAGGGAAGAGCAAAATGGTGGAGACTTTAGGATTAAAGGTAAGTTTCTATCAGCCTAAAATGGATTGTTTAATCTGTAAGATGTTTTATGTAGCCCTCTTTGGTAACGACAAAGCAGAAACCTGTAGCAGATCTACAAAAGACAAAAAGAGGGAAAAAGAAATCATGGAAATACAAAATCAGAATACAGTTAATAAGATTACATGTTAATGATTACTCTGAATGTAAATGGACTGAATTCACCAGTCAAAAGGCACATGGCTGGATGGGTGGAAAAAAACAAGACCAAACTAAATGGTGTTATCAAGAGATTCAGTGAAGCTTTAAGGATGCACATATACTCAACGAGAAAGGATGGGAAAGATACTACATACAGATGGAAACTTCAATAGAACATAAATTTCAGATTAAATGAGAAGTTAATTTTTTTATGGAAATGTTTCCATGTGTATAGCAGTGATGCTGTATTTTAAAATTATTTTTGTGTTTCTTCTGGTTATTTTCTTCCATATCAACAGATCTTTATAATCATTGTACTTATGCTGATTACTGTTAATTTTCTTATTGTCTAAGTGATTGTCCAATATCTTTATTTCTCTGTAGTTTTACTTTATAACTTTGTTAAAATAAATCTCTCTCTTCTATTAGGAAAAATAAAATGGCTCTGGTTCAAGAGGGTGATGTAGGAAGATCTTGAACCTACCTCCTTCCCTAGACAACCAAATCTACAGCCATAAATGGAACAATTTCCTCTGAAAAGAAACTGGTAGAGTGACCCCATCATGTCTGGCAAACAAGAGGGAAACCACATCAAAATGAAAAAAGGCTGAGACAATCTTGCTATAAACCCCATCCCTACCAGTGACACATGATCAGGAGGGAGCTCAGAACCCAGAGTTTTCCCCCTGAAGAATAAAGGGTTTGTATCCCACATTTGGCATACCAGCTTCTAAAACCAGCACCTGAAAGATGAGTCCCCAACACACCTGGCTTTGCAGACACAAAGGGCTGTAGCTCTTAAAGGGCTTGCATGCAGACTCATCCATCCCAGGGACCAGTGCAGAAGCAGTCCTTTCAAAAGTACCCAAATTTTATGTAAAAGTCACTTGCTAATTTTAAAGTAGTGGTTGAGAGGCAAGGACCTGCTGGGATATTCCATGGGGAAGGAGACTGGAGGGCTCTATTTACTCATTCACCCTCTGCTTGCAGGTGTCATTTTTTAACTTTCTTCCTTTTTATCTTTTTTTTAAGCAGGTGCCATCTTTGCACCCCATCAGCCTCACTCTGGGCAATGGGTGTCATCTTCTAGCTCTCCCTCTGTCACGCTCAAGAGCACCAGTATTTCCCAAAGAGGAGCTTTTACATGTCTGGTGACCTAGATTTTGTGGCTGCCACAAAGGGACAATTGATCATGTGGCTCTGGAGGCCAAGGGAGCTTGTGTTCCTGGGTCCCATGGGACTGTAACAGAGAGACAGTTCATGGCAGACTGCCACTCCCATGGCACTGTACAGACATCTAACTGGAACATACCCACACTCTTTCTGAGAAAGACGTCTATTGGTGCTCTGGCCTGAGGGGCAGACTTCTGGTTTTGCATACTTATAGGAGCCTATGGAGGTCCCTGTGGGGAATGGAGGCAGTGGGCACAATCTGCACTCTCTCTGCCTCACTCCAGGTCAGTTATCTTCAGGAACGTAGACAAAGGAAACATAGCCTTAGATCCTTAGCTGGTGCTCTGCTTTTTTCAGCTTGCCAGCAGATACCTCTTTATCACTTGGCACTTGTGGCCAGGGGGGCTTCAGGTTTACCACAATTCTAGAGTCTACAGAGGTGCTCAGGGCACATAGGTCAGAGAATGCCATCTTTGTGCTCTCCCTCTACCTCACTACAGCTCACTGGTATCTACCAGAAAAGAACTTACACTCAACTGGAGCCCCCAGTTTTCACCACTGCCACCCAGCAAACACCTCCAGATCACCTGGCTCTGGTGGCCAGCAGGGTTTATACTGTAATCCTACAGGACGAAATATATTTGCACTTGCTAAAATCTGCTGCCTCAGGGTCTGACTTCATATCAGCCTGAATAGAGGTGCTACCTGAGATCCTCCCCTTAAAGACACTGACTGGTCTTGGCATACCTTCAACTACTATGAGGTAGTAAAAAAAAAAAAAAAAAAAACTAGGCTGTTTGGACAAACAGAGAGGTTTGAGACAACCAAGAGCTAGGGCAGGGTTGAATGACAAGGTTCATCTTATGCAGAAGGCCAGTGCTTCGAGACAGAAGTGTTTCATCAAATGCAAAGAAACCAAAACAGAGTCAAACAAAATGAAAAAACAGAGGAATATGTTCCAAATGAAAGAAAAGATAGTATCTCAGGAAAAAAAAAAAAACTTAACAAAACAGAGATAACTAACCTGATAGAGCTAAAGTAATGGTAATAAAAATGCTAACCAAATTCAAGAAAAGAATGGTTGAACACAGAATGTCAACAAAGATAGAAAATACAAGAAGGAGGTCACAGAGCTAAATAATACAATAACTGTACTGGAAAATGCACTAGAAGGGTTCAAAGCATACTAGAAGCAGAAGAAAAGATCACTGAACTTGAAGACAGGGCAAGAGGCACTCACCCAATCAGAGAAGCAAAAATTGAAAAACAGTGAAGATAGGTTAAGGGACTTCTGGAACACTTATAATGTGAATGCTAGTTAGCTTGATGTTGTCCTCTAAGGAGCAGAGAAAGCGGCAGAAAACTTAATTGGAGACGTACTGACTAAAAAATTCCCTATCCTGGGGAAGAAAATACATTTAGATTAAGGAAGCCCAGAGAGTTCCAAATAAAATTAACCCAAAGAGACCCACACCAAGACACATTATGATTAAAATGTCACAATTAAACGTAAGAACCCAGACATACTCAAATAAATAGGTACAATAGGTAAAGGACAGCCTCTTCAATAAATGGTGTTAGGAAAAATGGACAGCCAAGATGCAAAATAATGAAACTGGATCACTATTTTACACCATAATTTAAACAAATTCTAAAAAATTTATCAAAGACTTGAATGTAAGACTGGAAACCATAAAACTTCTAGAAGAAAACATAGGTGGTAAGTTCACTGACACAGGTCTTGGCAATGATATTTTTGGATTTGACACCAAAATCAAAGGCAACAAAAGCAAAAATAAACAAGTGGGACTATATCTAACTGAAAAGCTCTGTACAGCAGAGCAAACCATCAACAAATAAAAAGGCAATGGAAGAAAACATTTGCATATCATATATCTGATAAGGGGCTAATATCCCAAGTGTATAAAGAACTCCTCCAATTCAGTAGCAAAAAGGAAAAAAAAAAAAAATCCTACTAAAAGTGGGCAGAGGATCTGGGCAGTCTCTGAATAGACATTTTTTCCAAAGAATACAAAAAAAGGCCAACAAACACATGAAAAGTTGCTCAAAATCACTACTCATCAGCGAAATGCAAATTAAAACCACAATGAACTATCATTTCATGTATATCAGAATGACTATTATCAAAAAGATAAAAAATAAGAAGTGTTGCCATACATGTAGAGAAAAGGAAACACTTTTGCATTGTTGGTGGCAATGTTAACTGGTATGGCCACTATGTAAAACAACAGGAAGGACTATCATACAATCAGGCAATTCCACTACTGTCTGTCTATTTGAAGAAGACAAAAACAGTACTTCAAGAAAATACAAACATTCTAATGGTCAGTGCATCACTATTTACACAGCCAACACATGGAAACAACCCAATGTCCATCGGCACATGAATGATTTAAAAAATGCATTGTATGTGTGTATCTATACAGTATATTCCACCATAAAAAATAATGAAATCTTGCCATTCGCAACAGCATGAATGGACGGACCTGAGGGCATTATGCTAACTGAAATAAGTCAGAAAGAAAAAAGACAAATACCATACCATCTCACTTACATGTGGAAAAGACAACAATAAAAAAACAAGCTCTTAGAAATACACAACAAACTGGTGGTTGCCAGAAGCTGGGGGTGGGATGTGGGCAAAGGTGTTCAAAACATACAAATTTCCAGTTGTAAAATAAATATATCATGGAGGTACAATATCCATGGTGGTGTAGTTCATAATACTGCATTAGCATATTTGCAAATACTTGAGAGAACAGATCTTAAAAGTTCTTATCACAAGAAAAAAAATTCTGAAACTATGTATGGTGATGGGTGTTAAGATTTATCATGTTGGTCATTTCACAGTATACCTAAATGTCAAATCTTTACCTTATATACCTGAAACTAATATATTAGGTGTCAATTATACTTAAAAAGTATAAAATTAAAGAATATCTCAAGTGAAAAATGGAAACATAACATACACAATCATGGGATATTGCAAAAGCAGTACTGAGAGTATGAAATGCATATATTAAGAAATAAAGACTGCAAATATGTCCACCAAGACTGAATCAAGAAGAAACTGACCATTTGAACAAACTGATCACTAGAAATGAAATCGAATTAGCAATAAAAAACCTCCCTACAAATAAAAGTCCAGGACCGGACGGCTTCACCAGGGAATTCTACCAATCATACAAAGAACTCATACCAGTCCTTCTCAAACTCTTCCAGAAATTTGAAAAGGAGGGAATACTCCCAAACTCATTCCATGAAGCCACCATCACCCTGATACCAAAACCAGGCAAAGACACTACCAAAAAAGAGAATTACAGGCCAATATCACTGATGAACATAGACGCCAAAATCCTCACCAAAATATTAGCAAATAGAATCCAACAGCACATAAAGATTATACATCATGACCGAGTGGGGTTCCTCCCAGGCACACAAGGGTGGTTTAACATACGCAAATCCATCAATGTAATACATCACGTCAACAAGAGAAAGGACAAAAACCACATGATCATCTTAATAGATGCAGAAAAAGCATTTGATAAAATTCAACACCCATTTATGATAAAAACTCTCACCAAAGTGGGTATAGAGGGAACATATCTCAACATAATAAAAGCTATATATGACACTCCTACAGCCAGCGTAGTACTCAATGGTGAAAAACTCAAAAGCTTCCCACTAAAATCTGGGACAAGACAAGGATGCCCACTATCACCACTCCTATTCAACATAGTCCTTGGAAGTCCTAGCCACAGCAATCAGGCAAGAGAGGAAATAAAAGGGATCCAAATTGGAAAAGAAGAGGTAAAGGTGTCACTATATGTCGACGATACATAGAAAACCCTAAAAGGTCCACCCAAAAACTACTAGAGCTGATTGAGGAATTCTGCAAGGTAGCAGGTTACAAGATAAAAGTTAAAAAATCAGTGGCATTTCTCTACACTAATGATGAATTAACAGAAAAAGAAAGTAAAGAAACAATCCCCTTTAAAATAGCACCCAAAGTAATAAAATACCTAGGAATAAATCTAACCAAGGAGGTGAAAGAATTATACACAGAAAACTATAAACCACTGATGAAGGAAATTAAAGAAGACTTTAAAAACTGGAAAGATATCCCATGCTCTTGGATTGGAAGAATCAATATTGTTAAAATGGTCACACTGCATGAGGCAATCTACAGATTTAATGCAATCCCTATCAAATTACCCAGGACATACTTCACAGAACTAGAGCAAATCATAATAAAATTTATATGGAACCATCAAAGACCTAGAATTGCCAAAGCATTACTGAAGAGAAAGAAAGAGGCTGGAGAAATAACTCTCCCAGACTTCAGACAATACTATAGAGCTACAGTCATCAAGACAGCATGGTATTGGTACAAAAACAGACATATAGACCAATGGAACAGAATAGAGAGCCCAGAAATGAACCCACAAACTTTTGGTCAAGTAATCTTTGACAAAGGAGGCAAGAATATACAATGGAACAAAGACAGTCTCTTCAGCAAATGGTGTTGGGAAAACTGGACAGCAGCATGTAAAACAATGAAGCTAGAACACTCCCTTACACCATACACAAAAATAAACTCAAGATGGATCAAAGACACAAACATAAGACAAGATACAATAAACCTCCTGGAGGACAATATAGGCAAAACATTTCTGACATACATCTCAAAAATGTTCTCCTAGAACAGTCCACTCAAGCAATAGAAATAAAAGCAAGAATAAACAAATAGGACATAATGAAACTTACAAGCTTCTGCACAGCAAAGGAAACCAGAAGTAAAACAAAAAGACAACCTACGGAATGGGAGAAAATTTTTGCAAATGAAACTGACAAAGGCTTGATCTCCAGAATATATATGCAGCTCATATGACTCAGTAAGAAAAAACTAAACAACCCAATCCAAAAATGGGCAGAAGACCTAAACAAGGAATTCTCCAAGGAAGACATACAAATGATCAAAAAGCACATGAAAAAATGCTCAATATCACTAATTATCAGAGAAATGCAAATCAAAACTACAATGAGGTATCACCTCACACCAGTCAGAATGGCCGTCATTCAAAAATCCACAAATGACAAATGCTGGAGAGGCTGTGGAGAAAGGGGAACCCTCCTACACTGCTGGTGGGAATTCAGTTTGGTGCAGCCACTGTGGAAAACAGTGTGGAGATTCCTCAAAAGACGAGGAATAGACTTACCATATGACCCAGGAATCCCACTCCTGGGCATATATCCAGAAGGAACCCTACTTCAGGATGACACCTGCATCCCAGTGTTCATAGCAGCATTATTTACAATAGCCAAGACATGAAAACAGCCTTAAGTGTCCATCAACAGATGACTGGATAAAGAAGTGGTATATTTATACAATGGAATACTACTCAGCCATAAAAACCGACAACATAACATCATTTGCGGCAACATGGATGCTCCTGAAGAATGTCATTCTAAGTGAAGTAAGCCAGAAAGAGAAAGAAAAATACCATATGAGATCACTCATATGTGGAATCTAAAAACAAACAAACAGACAAAGCATAAATACAAAACAGAAATAGACTCACAGACATAGAATATAAACTTGTGGTTGCCAAGGGGGTGGAGGGTGGGAAAGGATAGACTGGGATTTCAAAATTGTAGGATAGACAAGATTATACTGTATAGCACAGGGAAATAAATACAAGATCTTATGGTAGCTCACAGAGAAAAAAAAATTTGACAATGAATATCTATATGTTCACGTACAACTGAAAAATTGTGCTCTTCACTGGAATTAGACACAATATTATAAATCAATAAAACAATGTTAAAAAGATTCCAAATAAATAACCTAACTTTACACCTGAAGGGACTAGAAAACAAATTAAGCCCAAAGTTAGCAGAAGAAAGAAAATAAGATTCTAGCAGAAATAAATGAAATAGAGACTAGAAAAATAGAAAAGATCAATAAAGACATGTTTTTTTCAGAAAGCAAAAAAAAAAAAAAAAAAAGGCACATCTCAAGCATAACTAAGAAAATAAGACAGAAGACTGAAATAAAGTCAGAAATGAAAGTCGAGAAAATACAACTGACAGTACAGAAATACATCTATGATGAAAAGAGACTACTATAAATAATTATTAGCCAAAAAATTAGATAACCTGCAAGTGGATAATTTCTTATAATCATTTAACCCTCCAAGACTGAACCAGGAAATGGGAAGTATGAACAGATCAACAACATTTAAGGAGACTGAATCAGTAACCAAAACCTGAAAACCCCAGGACCAGATGGCTTCACTGATGAATTCTACCAAACATTTCAGGAAGAATTAATGCCAGTCTTTTTCACTTTTCTAAAAAACTGGATAGGGGGGAACATTTCCAAACTTATTCTATGCAGACAGCATTACCCTGCTACCAAAGCCAGAGGAAAGAACCCTACAAAAATAGAAAACTATAGACCATATCCCTAAGAACATAGGTGCAAAAATGCTCAATTCTAGCAAATCAAATTCAAGAATTCATTAAAAGGCTTATATACCAAATTGGATTTATTCCTGCAATTCATGGATGGTTGGACATATGCAAATCAATAAATGTGATATACCATATTACCATAATGAAAGATTAAAATCATATGATCATCTCAATAAGTACAGAAACATCATCTGAGAAAATACAGTGTTCTTTCATGAAAACAGGTTGTGTATAGAAGGGTCACACCTAATGATACTGAATGCAACTACTATACTCAGTGAAGAAAAAGAAAGCTTTTCCTCTAAGATCAGGAACAAGACAAGGGTGCTTTTTACCACTTATTCAGGCCAGAGAAGGAAATAAAAGGCAGCCAAATAGGAAAGGAAGAAGTAAAACTGTCACTATTAGCAGATGATATGATATTATATATTGAAAATCCCAAAGACATTACTATACTAGTAGTTGAATTTAGTAAAGTTGAAGGTCATAAAATCAGTACAGAGAAATCAGTTGCATTTCTATTACACTAACAGTGAAACATCTAAAAAGTGAAAAACAAACAAACAAACAAAATCCCATTCACAGTAACTTCAAAAACAATAAAATACCTAGGAATAAATTTAACCAAGGGAGTGAAAGACCTGTATGAGAACTCTAAGACTTTGCTGAAAGAAATCAAAGATGCAATACAACAGAAAAAAATGCCATGTTCATGGATTAGAAGAGTTAATATTGTTAAAATGTCACTACTGCCCAAAGCCAATTATAGATTCAGCATAATCACTATCAAGATCCAATGGCATTTTCCACAGAAACAGACAAAAAAGATCATCAAATTCGTATGGAAACACAAAAGACCCTGCACAGCCAGAGTAATCCTAAGAAAAACAAAGCTGGAGTCATCACATTCTCTGTTTTCAAACTACATTGCAAAGCTATAGTAATCAAAACAGTAAGATATCGGCATTAAAAACAGAAACATAGATCAATGTAACAGAATAGAAAGCCCAGAAACAAACTCACACATAGACTGTCAATTACTCTATGACTAAGGAACCAACAATATACAATGAGCAAATGACAGTCTCTTCAATAAATGGTATTGAGAAAACTGGATATCCACATGCAGAAAAAGAAAATTAGACCCCTATCTAACATCACTCACAAAATTTGCCTCGAAATGTATTAAAGACTATTTTATACTGTGTGTTGGATAAGGGAATAATATCCAAAATTTATAAAGAACTCATACAACTCAATTTTTAAAAATCTGGTTAAAATAGGGGCAGAGGACATTTAGAAACATTTTTTCCAATGAAGACACCACAATGGCCAATTGATACATGATAAGGTGTTCAATATCACTAATCATCAAGGAAATGCCAATCAAAACCAAAATGAGACAGCCATAGTAACAAATGTGAAGTGCTATCATCAAAAAGGTAAGAAACAAGAAGTGCTGGGTGAAGATATGGAGAAAAGGGAACCCTTTTTCTTGTCTTGGGAATTTCTTTGAAGGAAATCACCTGCACTCTGTTCTCTGCAGCATTATTTACAATAGACAATATGTAGAAACAATGTTAAGAGTCATCAATTGGTAAATGGATAAAGAAGATGTGGCACATATATACCATGAAAAGCTATTCAGTCATGAGGAAAAAGGATATGCTGCCTTTTATTGAAAATACATCGGACCTTTAAGGTCACTATGCCAAGTGAGATAGATTAGACAATGAAAGACAAATATTGTAGATCTTTTATAGTGAAATCCCAGTAAAATTAAGTTGAAAAACAGGACTGATGGTTACTAGAAGCTGGGGGTGGGAGGATGAAAAAGATGTTGTTTAAGGATATATACTTGCAACTAGCAGATAAACAATTGAGGTCCAACACACAATACAGTGATGATATACAACAAAACTGTATTACATTCAACTTGCTAAGAGACTAGATCTTAACTGTTCCCATCACTAGAAGAAATGGTAATTGGGTGACATGATAAAAAGTATTTGCTATCAATGGCAATGGTATTGCAATATAAATGTATCAAATCAATGCTATATACCTTAAACTTACACAATTTTATATGTCAATGATACCTCAATAAAATAAAAAATTTAGTGAAAATCTGCTCATGCTTTTCTTTTCAAACTCCTCCACTCCCTCCATCTTCCCCTACAATTAGAATGAGGCAGATCTTCCTACTCCTACGTGGTGACATCATACTCTTCCTGCAATTACTTGTGTTTGTCTCTGACCTCCAGTAGATCGCAAGGATTCAAGTACAAAGATAGTATCTTATCCTTCTTAGTACTATCAGCATCTCCAATAGTACCTACCACATAGAAGGCCCTGAATGAAGGAATACATGCATGAGTGAATGAATGATTTCCATGCAATAGATAACAGTCAAACTCTAGGTCTGCCATTTATATTCCTCATTTAGGTAAGTTTCACCAAGTTTTAACCACAAATTTGTATCATTAATTTAAGAACAACGCAAAAAGGGAAAAAGAGAAGTCATAGACAATATGTTTTTCAATGGAGCTGAAAAATCATTTGGATCTTTACCACAAGCAGGTTTCACATGGTCAAAAATCTGCAGAAGCCAAAGAAGCAGATACAGTGGTAACTCTAGAGCAATAGGCCAAATAAAAAAATGGATGCTGATAAATCAGTAGTATGGTAAATGTTATCTATATATAAAGTAGAAAAAAATATGCTCTTTTACAATATGATACAAAATTTATTAAAATGCAAGAATACCACCAGTGGCTGAGTGAGTTCTTTCCCCTACAATCCTGAGCAAAGAGAAAGAATCACTGTATCTGCCTGACTTTTTTATCTAGATGGATGGTTTTACTCTGTCCGGTTTGATGGGATGATATTTTATAATAATGCAAAACTGAGTGGCTTTCAAAGGGGAACATTTGTTTATTTCACATAGGTCTATGGATTGGCTATGATGACTCTGCTCCAGACTGTGGATCAAGTTCAATTCTGCTCCTTAGGTCTGTCATTCTGGGTCCTAGGCAGAAGGAGCACCTGGGGCATGCTGTTCTCATAGAAGAGGAACACAACCATGGAAGCACATATAATACTTCTGCTCAGACATGTAATGAAGTTTTCTTACATCTCATTAGACAAAGCAAGCCATCAGGC
The DNA here is from genome assembly GCF_009834535.1 of Camelus ferus. NCBI lineage: Eukaryota > Metazoa > Chordata > Mammalia > Artiodactyla > Camelidae > Camelus > Camelus ferus. The sequence goes on from NC_045703.1 coordinate 4,804,614, forward strand.
CAAGCCCAACATCAATGAGGCAGGAGGTGAACTTGCTTGTTCCACAGAGAGAAAGGAAAACAGGAATACTGGCTAAAAATAATACAATCTACCAAAACATCTCTATCATGTTTCATACACAAGATTATTTCACTGTGGTGTTCTTAATCGTGTAAGATGGGGAAGATACAGTGGTAAATATCCAGCTCTGATTTTTATATTCTCTACAAAACCAACCTACTCAATGACAGGTAAAAGTGCTACAGTGCTTGCTCCAGTGAATATGCAGACAAGTATATAAAAGAGCAGATACCTAAATCTCTTTGAAAAATCATGATTTACATTTTAGTTGTACTCAATTACTCTTCTAAAAAATAGTCTACATTTGCTAAAGATAATGTAAAACAAGTAACCAAAGAGTCAATTTTGTTATACTTATTTGTTTAAGACTTAAAAAGCACTCACCTAAATGACTTTTAGTTGAAGTTAATAAATCAAAACTGCAATTAAAACACATTTAGTGACTAATATTAGTTAAAACATTATGTAATCAAAACTAATGAGCTATGACAAAAGCTTAGCTGCAACAAATTTATTCCTTAAAAACTCTATTCCTGAACAACAAAGAAAACAAAGACAAACATTTTCAGCTCAAAAAATACAAGAGTAAAAACAAACTCAAGTAAAGAATGAAAAACACATTAATCAAGATTGAAGTAGGATTAACATCATTAGAGTACTTATTTAAAATAAAATAAAATTGAAGGGCTGTTTTTTGGGAAACGGACTAAGCAAATCTATACTGATCAAGTTGGGGAAAAGAGCAGATTATTTCCTTGCTTTGAAGATTAGCAAGCAAAAAGGTGTTAATATTGGGCCTACTTATTTTATATTTAAAGTTTCAGGTCTGGTCAGTTATGTGTATCGTAGACCCCAGTTTATCAGCATAGAACTCACAACATTATTGTTCATCTATTTGTATCATAGTGCCTTAGAAGTATCAATAATTATAGTAAATTGTTATCATTAATTAAACATTAAGTTTTACTTGTATTAGGAAGCAAAGGAAAGTTTTCCATTATTTACAAAAACAATTTACTACACTTCATCTAATTATAAAAAATGTTGATGCTCAAAATCAATACAACAGAAAACACACAAGAATCCAATAAATAAAACCATCTTATGGCTTCATCCTGTCATTCTACAAATGAGGCAGGTAAGCCAAGAAGATGAAGTAACTAATGTAAGATTCCAGAATTACTCAACTGAGACAAAACTCCAGACTCATGGTTCCTGGTCTAATTTTTTTCTTTCTTTCTTTTCTTTTCTTTTTTTTTTTTTTTTTGCACTGTATAGAGTTCATTCCAAGATACAAGGTCAAGAAATTGTTCTAAAAAATTTTGGAAAATATTTGGAATCAGACAGGGTAATTTTTCTGATCATGACGTATGCAATTTGAAGAACAGAGAGTTCAAGCATGTTGGCAATTAGACCTTTCTGCCACATTCTCCTACACAGAAGCCTACACAGGAGAAAAACCAAACTGTCTTCATGCATCAGAACATTTCACTTTACCTTTTAGAAACCTCCTCAAAGTTCTAAAATTGCCAGCTCTCTTGAGTTGTGAAGGCGTCTTACTTCCCATCTCCCAGGATTACAGTAGGGCCTGGGGACAGAAGGGTGGCTTTTGGAACTGTTTTGTGGAAAATAAATCATATTTATCCAATCTCAGACCTGATGCCAGAACCAGCAGGTCTGTCTACCTGCAGATTTCAAGTACCAGTAAGAGCTCACTGAATGGAACTGAGGGACATGGCAGATGACAGCTCTTGCCAGTCAGCTAATTTAAGAGATGCTACCTTAGCTTCAGGATTGTAAAGTAGAAAGAGAAGGCTTCATTGACCAGAATTAAAAAAAAAAAAAATCTTGCCTATTTAGCTATTCTCTTTCCCTAGAGTCCCATTTCTATTCCCCCAGTAACTACTGAATCTTTAAGCTGCAAAAGGAATATTAAGACAAACGAATTTTTCACATTTTTATGTGGAAATAAATATTTCAACTGTGATCCATATTATCTCTTAAAGAGCTTATTCAATTAGGTTACTGGACAAATCAGCCTGTGTTCCATTAGGCTATATAAACTGCAAGAAGCCTCAGAGCAAACGAAAATCTTCAGCAATTTTTAAGAGTGATAGCCACCTGAGAACTCAGGGTAAATAGTCTCTAGTTAAAAGATACTCTAATTCATGTTTTCAATAAAATTTGCAAACACTGCATTGAAAAAGAATAAACTTGAAGAAAATTGAATAATCTGAGAAGAAGCAGAATTATTAGACAAGAAAATTATTGCCCAAGGACTCAGAACAGCAGGGGGGATAATGCAAAAAACTAAACCAGTATCATGAAGCTAAGATCATTAATAAACAATTCTTTTACACTTGACTCTAAATGATTCTTGAATTACATATTAGATTCCCATATTAAGTGCCTTGTTTCTAGACTCTGTATTACATTTCACTGATCTCTGTATACTGATGCTAATGCCATACTCTTAATTTCTGCCATTTTAAAATACATTTTGGTATCTGGGAACACAAGTTTTCCCTCACTAGTAACCATTTTAAAGAAGTCTTATGTTTTTCCTAACACATTTATAAACTTTAGGATTAGCCTGTCAAATTCTTCATTTAAAATCTCATTGAAACTTTTAACTGGGATTATAGTAAATTTACAAATTATATTAAAAAATAAAATACAAATGTTAGAATGGCCACTTTTGCGATTCTGAATCTTCCCATAAAATTCATGTTTCTCCATTTATGCAAGTCGTTCATATCCTTCAAAAGGCCAGAGATAACTCTGTATATCATTGCTATGTTATATTCAATGTAGTTTTGCCCATATTTTCCCCTTTAATACAGGAATCCTATTGGCTTGTGAATTTTTTTGGTTCTAGTCACCTTACTGGACTCATTAACAGTTTTTAGATGATTTTCATGGGTTTTGTAGATATTTTCCACTTGTAAAAAATGACAATTTTACTTAGAATATGTTTTACTTTTGTATTTTTTAAATTAAACCACTTTGTTCAGAATCTCTATAATAGTATTCAACAATACTGACTATAGAGGGCATTCTTGACTGATATTGGTTTAATAAGCATACTACTGTTTCTCCATTAAGCATGGTATTTGATACAGTTTACTAAAAGATACCCTTTATCAAGTTAACTTCTGTTAAGTTTTATTAGTAATTAGTTTTATTCCTCTAAAGTTTAGTATCAAGAGATCATGTTTTCTCTCTTTTAAATAATCAATGAAGTTTTATTTACTTAACTCTTAACAGTGTTTACTATGTGCCAGACACTAAGTGTTTTACATGTATTACCTCATACAATCTGTATAACCATTTTGTAAAGTATATTTTGTTACTTTTTCCATTGAGAAATGAAGAAACTGAGGCATAAAAGTTAAATATGTAGCTAGTAAGTGGTTGACCCAGGACTGAATGTAGCAGATTTGGATTCAGATTTCATACTCTTGAACCCACTCTTAAATTCTTGCTAATAAATACTTCTAATGTAAGTTTTCTTCAGGAATTTTGCATTTATTTTCACTAATGAGATCAGTCTATAAATCTCTCTCTTGAATTATCCTTGTTCAGTTTTTGAATCAGAATTGTGCTATCATTATAGAGTAAACTTGCCAATCTTCCCTGGTAGCCAGTCTCCAAGATGGCCACCAATGCCCCCCCCCATCTCCTGATATTCATAATCTGTGCAGTTGCCTCCCACATTATACCAGGGGTGGTTTATCAATAAACCAGTAAAATTGGGCATAAGTGATAGTCACTTCCTATATTAGGTCAAAAAAAGATTGTAGCTTCTATACTGAACTCTAATCATTCATTATGGGGAAGCCAGCTGCCATGTATTAAGGAGACTCAGGGAGTTCTGTGGCGAGGCTAACCAAGAACTAAGTCCTGTACACACTGAAACATAAATCAACTGTACTTCAGTTAAAACAGACATAGCTAGAACAAATAATCCTAAAATTTATATGAAATCACAAAAGACCCAGAATTTCCAAAGCAATACTGAAGAAAAAGAATGAAGCTAGAGGACTAACCCTCCCAGACCTCAGACAATACTACAGAGCTACAGTAATCAAAATAGCATGGTATTGCTATAAGAACAGACATATAGATCAAAGGAACAGAACAGAGAGCCCAGGAATAAACCCAGAAACTTTCTGTCAATTAATCTTTGACAAAGGAGGTAAGAACGTACAATGGAATAAAGACAGTCTATTCAGAAAATGGTGTTGGGAAAACTGGAAGCTGCATGTAAATCAGTGAAGTTAGAACACTACCTCACACCATAAACAAAGATAAACTCAAAATGGCTTAAAGACTTAAATATAAGACAAGACACTATAAACTTCTTAGAAGAAAGTATAGGCAAAACATTATCTGACATACATCTCAGCAATGTTCTCCTAGGGCTGTCTACCCAGGCAATAGAAATAAAAGCAAAAATAAACAAATGGGACCTAATTAAACTTATAAGCTTTTGCACAGGAAAGGAAACCATAAGCAAAACAAAATGACAACCTACAGAATGGGAGAAAATATTTGCAAAAGATGCAACTGACAAAGGCTTGATCTCCAGAATACATAAACAGCTCATATGACTTAACACAAAAACAACCCAATCCAAAAATGGGCAGAAGACTTTAACAAGAAATTCTCCAATGAAGACATGCAAATGATCAATAGGCACATGAAAAAATGCTCAATATCACTAATTATCAGAGAAATGCAAATCAAAACTACAATGAGGTATCACCTCACACCAGTCAGAATGGCCGTCATTCAAAAATCCACAAATGACAAATGCTGGAGAGGCTGTGGAGAAAAGGGAACCCTCCTACACTGCTGGTGGGAATGTAGTTTGGTGCAGCTGTTATGGAAAGCAGTATGGAGATTCCTCAAAAGACTAAAAACAGACTTACCATGTGACCTAGCAATCCCACTCCTGGGCATATATCCAGAGGGAACCTTAATTCAAAAAGATACACGCACCCCAATGTTCATAGCAGCACTGTTTACAATAGCCAAGACGTGGAAACAACCTAAATGTCCATCAACAGATGACTGGATAAAGAAGCGGTGGTATATTTATACAATGGAATACTACTCAGTCATAAAAAATGCCATTTGCAGCAACATGGATAGACCTGGAGACACTAATTCTAAGTGAAGTAAGCCAGAAAGAGAAAAAAATACCATATGATATCACTTATATGTGGAAAAAGAAAAGACAAACTTATTTACAAAACAGAAATAGACTCACAGACATAAAAAACAAACTTATGTTTACAAGGCAGCAGGGTGGAAGGGGGTGCGAAGGGATAAACTGGGAGTCTGAGATTTACAGATACTAATATACATATAATAGGTAAACAAGTTCATACTATATAGCACAGGGAACTATACTCAATATCTTGTAGTAACTTACGGTGAAAAATAATACGAAAACAAATATACATATGTTTATGTATGACTGAAGCATTATGCTGTATACCAGAAATTGACACAACATTGTGAACTGATTTTATATATATATTTTAAAAAGTCAGTATCTGGGTTGCAATATACACAACACACACAAAAGAACTAAGTCCCATTCCAATAGCTCAAAGAAACTGAGGACTGTCAACCACCACATAAGGCTTGGCAGTGGATCCTCTAGGCTTCAGATGACTATAGCACCAGCCAACAGCTTGACAGTAACCTTCTGAGAGGTCCTGAAACAGACCCACCAGGCTAAGCCACTTCCAGATTGCCGACCTTTAGAAATTGTGTGAGCTATCAAATGTTTGTTGTTTTAAACTGCCAAGTTTTGGGGTAGCAATAGATAATGAGTAAATTCTCCACTGTATTTAGCTGTCACAAGAATCAGCTGGTTCTTGAAGGCTGAATAGAACTGACAGGTAAGATGTGCTGCTCGGAGGAAGACATAGTTAATAAACTTGTAGAATTTTTTCTAGGATACAAGTCAGTTTAAATTTTTTAAACTTCTCTCTGCACACAAAAAAATTTTTTTTTGTATTTTCCAAGAATACGGCCCATTTTTTATATATTACAAATATGGTGCTAAAAAATCTTAAGTCTCTTCTGTCCCTATAGATATATTTCCTTTCAATTTTTAGATATTCTGTTTTCTCTTTTCTTTTTTAATCTCACCAGTGGTTTGTCTATTGTTTTCTTACCCAAAGTGGAAAAATAATTAATTTATCCTGGCTACTGATTTTGGAGGTTTTGCATTTTATTTAATTGCTTACTTCATTCTTATTAATCCCTCCTTCTACTTTCAGTTTATTTCATTATCCATGTCCTACTAGTATTGATAATTTCAGTGCTGTTTATTTGTAAATCATCCTAAATTTTCACTTTTGATCTTTACTTTTAAAAGAAGTGTTATTTTTAGTTATAATGTTATAATTAAAATTGTAGGTAACTTTGTACTTCTTAAATGTTTCTTTTGGTCTTATTTTTAATGTTCAGTGGTACTGAATATTATCAGAGAATGCAGACTGTACAGTTATATTTTTATGAATTTATTAAGATTAATGTTGCCAACTACTACATAACTGATTTTTGAAAAACATCCCAGGGTTTAAAAACAATTCTTATTCTTTTGCTATTCGTTATAAAATTTTCCTTTGTAGTCCTATTCAAAATTCTTTTAATCACTACTTCTATTTGTTTCCATGATTCATTAATTTCTGAAAGAAATACAATTTTAGACTGTGAGATATTTTTCTCATTTGTTAACATACCTTACTATCTGGGTAGAATGTACTTGGCCTTGCTTAATGCTGTCTTGAGACATTCATCTGCATTTTTTATGTACTTGGGGGTGTGTGTGTTTTATGAGGTTTAAATGAAAATCAAATTTTGACAGATTTTTGAGCAGCAGTTTGTTTTCTAACTACTTTAAAAATAAATTCACATGGTTAACAAAACTTGCTTTTAATACATCTTTGACATTCAAGATACTTAGACATGTAAATCTCACTAATTACTGTATTATCTTCATAAAAGAACACTGCAATCCTCTTTCTTTTCTGCTAAAATAAACAATAAGTATATGAATATAAAACATACATAGAAAAATAGTAAGGAACTTTAGGTTGTAATCTAGATGACTCAGAGGGACTGTAATCTAGGGACTCAAATTTTTTAATGAAAAAATGTATTAAAAAAGATTCTAAGTCATTATTTTCACATCAAGATTTTAATTAAAATGACTACTCCAAAAATTGTTATTATTATTCTCATGTCCCAAAGAATCATTCATGAGTAGCTTGGTAATAAAATAAAATACCTTTAGAGATTTAGTTCAAGATGGCAACAATGTAGGAAGATCTTTAACTTACCTCCTCCCAGGGACACAACAAATCTACAACTATATAAAGAACAATTTTCTCTGAAAGAAATTCAAAACTTAGCTGAGCAATTCCTACATATTGGCTGAACAAAAAAACACCCATGCTGAAACGGGCAGGAGAGGCTGAGACACAATCTAACCACAAAGTCCACTCCTGGCATAGAGTTTCACAATCAGGAGGGAACCCACAACTAAGAGCTCCTTCCTGAGGTGCACAGAATTTTAACTCTACATCTGGCACCCCAACTTCTAAGACCTACACCTGAGACACTAGCATCCAAAACATTTAGCTTTGAAAGTTAACAGGGCTTATGTCCATGAGACCCACTAGGCTATAGTGAACGGAGAAACATTACTTAAAGGGCTCATGAGGACTTACTGTGTCTACCTCCCAGGGCCTAGTACAATGGCAGCCAAATAAAATGCCTAATCTTTCTGTAAAAGATACCTGTAAGTTTATCTTAAAGCTTCAGCCTAAGGGGCAGACATCTAATTTAAGGCATACCTACAGGCTTACTGAATACTCTCCAAAAACCAAGGAGGCTGGCAAGAGCCATCCTGGTATTCTCCCTCTGCCTCACCCCATGTCACCAGTATTTCCTGGAAAGAAGCTTGTGCACACATCTGGTGGCCCAGTTTTACGGCTGCTACTAAGGGGACACTCTGATTAACTGGCTCTAGTGGCCAGGGTGGTTGACATTTGTGGGTCCCACAGAACTGAAACAAATGGAGAAAGAATTCATAACCAGCAACAACTCACAGGACAAAGCAGAGAGGCAACAGACAAGTGCTCAACCTTTCTGTGAAAGAGAACTATTGTCCTATTTTCCTAGCTTTGGCCTAAGGGAAAGACGTCGAATTAAACACACACCTAGGGTCCAACTACAATCTTGTGCAGAGATCAGGGAAACCAGGGGGCACCACCTTCGCAAATACCCTCTGCCCAGCCCCAGGTAGCTGGCATCTCTGTGAAAAGAGCTTCTGCCCACATTTGGTGTACTTTTGTGGTTGCTGCCCAGAAGAAATATCCCTTGGTAGCCTGGCTCTGGTTGTTAGCAAGTCTTGTGTTCACAGATTTAATAGGAGGGCACAAAGGAAAAAAGAGTTCTTAACTATCATGCAGGGCTCAGTACAGTAGGAGCAAATAGAAATGTCTGTCTCACAGGCTTCCATGGAAAGAAGTATACATGTACAACTTAAAAGCTGCTCCCAGAAGTCTGGCTTCCAATCAGCCTGAATTTAGGCGTTGAGATCCTCCCCTTTACGACACTGACATATCTTGGCAAACTCTCAATTGCTGGGAGCCACTAAGAACCAAGTGGGCTGCTTGGACAATCACAAGGGTTTGAGAGACAACCAAGAACTAGGACACAGTCGAACATTAAGGTTCACGTCCTACACAAGGCAACACTTTCAAAACTGGGAGAAGAGGATATTGGTTGTTTTATCTAATGCATAGAAACCAACAAAGAGTGTCAGGGAAACTAAAGAAACAAAGGAATATGTTCTAAACAAAAGAATTTAACAAAAACTTCAGGAAAATACTTAATGAAAAAGAGAAACGATTTACATGACAAAAAGTTCAAAATAACTAATAAAGATGCTCAGCAAGGTCAGCCGAGAATTTCAACAAATAGAAAGTATAGAAAAGTATCCCACAGAAATGATGGCATTGAAGAATACAACAGCTGTACTGACAAATATAATAGAGGAGTGCAAAAGCAGATTAGAAGAAGCAGAAGAAAAGATCAATGAACTCGAAGACAGGGCAGCTGAACTCATCCAACTAGAGCAGCAAAAAGAAAAAAAAATTTAAATGAGTGAAGATAGTTTAAGGACTTTATGGGAAAACATAGAGGACCATTATTCACATTGAAGGGTCCCAGAATGAGAAGAGAGAGAAGAGAGGGCAGAAAATTTATGTGAAGAAATAATGGCTGAATACTATCCTCATCTGGGGAAGGAAACAGACATCCAGATCCAGAAAGCCCAGAAAGTTCTGAATAAGATGAACCCTAAAAGACCCACACCAATATATATTATAAATAACATGTCAAAAATTAAAGACAAGAAGGGAAACTTTAAAGAAGCAAGAGAAAGACACCTTCTTTCATATAAGGGAACCCCCATAAGACTATCAGCATATTTTCCAGCAGACAAGTTGTACAAGAGAGTGGCATGATAAATTTAAAGTAACAAAAATAATTAAACAGCCAATTACTCTACACGGCAAAGTTATCCTTCAGAACTGAAGGAGATACAGTTTTCCAGAAAAGTAAAACATAAGAGTAATGACCAACAGGCCAGCCCTACAAGAATGTTAAAGGGACTTTTTAAGCTGAAACAAAAGTGTGCTATTAGTAACAGGAAAAAAATTAGAAGTATAAATCTCACTGGTAAAAATAAACATATAGTAAAATTTATAAAAACATAACGTTGTAAAGATGATAGATTAATTACTTATATGAAGTGCTAGTATGAAGGTTAAAAAACAAATAGTAAAAATAACTATAATAATTTGTTAATGAATATGCAAGATTAAGATGATGTCAATGGTGACTTCAAAAATATCAACAGGGAAAAGTAAAAATGTAGAGCTTTTGACTGTTACCAACTTAGATTATTATAAATATAAATTGTTTTACATAAGAATTATGGTAACAATAGACCAAAAACCTAGAGTCAGTACACAAAAGATAAGGAGAAAGGAATCTTAGACTATCACTATAGAAAATCATCAAATCACAAAGTAAGAGAGCAAGAGAAGTAGAAAGGAAAAAAGAAATTATAAAACAGCTATAAAATAATAAATAAAATGGCAGTAACTCCATACCCATCAATAATTAAGTGTAAATCAATAAAAAGTATAAAATTCTGGAAAAATAAAAAAGGAAAAACCAGAGAGTGGCTAAATGGATTTAAAAAAAAAAAAAGCCATCTATATCTTACCTACAAGAGTCTTCCTTAGATATACAAAGACACACAGTCTGAAAACAAAGGGATGGAAAAAGATGTTTCATGTTCATAGAAACCAAAAGAAAGGTGGGATGGCAATACTTACATAAAACAAAGCAGAACATAAAACAAAGATTATAATAAGAGATAAAGGACAAAGAAGGTTATTACATAATGATAAACAGATCAATACAGTAAGAGGATATATAACATTTTAAAATATTTATGCACCCAACATAGAAGCACCTAATATAAAAGCAAATATTAACAGACCTAAAGGGTGAAATAGCAATACAATTATAATAGGGGACTTTAATTCTCCACTGACATTGCAAATGGATATATTCCTAGAAAAATACAAACTAAATCATGAAGAAATTCTGAACAGACCAATTAATAGAAAGGAGATAATCAGCAATTAAAAACCTCCAACAAACAAAATCCTGGATCAGACAACTTCACTGGTAAATTCTACCAGTCAAAGAAGAGTATCTATCGTCTCAAATTCTTCCAAAAATTAGAAGAGGTGGGAACACTTCCAAACTCATTTTATGGGACAAGCATTATCCTGATACCAAAACCAGACAGGGTACCACAATAAAAGATAATTACAGGCCAATACACTGAAGAACAAAGATGCAAAAATCCTCAACAAAATTTTAATAAGCTGAATTCAACAATACAACAACAGGATCATACACCATAATCAAGCGGGATTTATTCCAGGGGTGCAAGGATGGTTTAATACCTGAAAACCAATCAATGTGATACACAACATTCACAAAATAAAGGATTTAAGTCACAATGTCATCTAAAAAATGCAAAAAATGCATTCAACAAAATTCAACACCCTCTCATGATACAAACTCTCAATGAAGTTGAGTGTAGAGAAAAAGTACTTCAAGAAAATAATGGCCATATATAACAAGACCCCAGCTAAAGTCATACCTAAAGGAGAACAGCTAAATGTTTTCCTTCATGATCAGCAACAACTCAAGGATATCTAATCTACTCTCACCACTTTTATTCAGTATGATATGGAACTTCTAGCCAGAACACTAATGCAACAACAAAAGAAAGGCATCCAAATCAGAAAGAAAGAGTAAAACTGTCTATGTTTGATGATGACATTATGTGACACACAGAAAACCCTAAACACTTCATCAAAAAACTGTTAGAATAAGCAAATTCAGTAAACTTGCAGGATACAAAATCAACATACAAGAATCACTTGCATTTCTATTCACTAATAATGAACTCACATGGGCAAATTAAGGAAACAATCCCATTGACAACTTCATCAAAAAGATTAAAATACCTAGAAATAAGCTTAACCAAGGAGGTGAAAGATCTGTACACTGAAATAAAGATGTTAATGAAAGGCATTTAGGAAACAGAAGTAAGTGTTAAGATATCCCATATTCAAGACTGGAAAAATTAATATTATTAAAATGTCCATACTACCCAAAGCAATCTATAGATTCAATGCAATCACAAAGGCATTTTTTCACAGAAATATAAGAAACAATCCTAAAATTTGTATGAAACCACAAAAGACCCTAAATAGCCAAAGCAATTTTGAGAAGAACACAGCTGAAGGCATCACATTCCCTGACTTCAAACTATATTACAAAGCTGTAGTAGTCAAATACTTTGGCACTGTCATAAAAACACATACAGATCAATGTAACAGAATAGAGGGCCCAGAAATAAACCAAGCACCTACAATTAATTTACAACAAAGTAGCTAAGAATATACAATGAGGAAAGGATAGTCTCTTCAATAAACGTTGGAAAAACTGAGCAGCCACATGCTAAAGAATGAAACTGAACCACCATCTTTCACCGTAATAAGAAATTAACTAAAAATGGATTAAAGCTTTAAGCATACAACCTGAAACCATAAAACTCTTAGAAGAAAACAAAGGCAGTAGGCTCCCTGAAATTGATATTGGCAATGATTTTTTTTTGGATTTGACACCAAAGCCTCTAGGATGTGAAGTACAACTTGGTAATTATAGTTAATAATACTGCATTGTATATTTAAAAGTTGCTAAAAGAATAGAACTTAAAAATTGTCATTACAAGAAAAAAAAACCATAACTATGTGTGGTGATGGAAGTTAGCTAGACTAAACTGTGATAATCATTTCACAATATATACATATATCAAATCATTATGTTGAACACCTTAAATCAATCTAATAGATGTCAATTACATCTTAATAAAAATAAGTTAAATAAAATACCTTTAGATTATATTTATGAGCTTTATCCAAAATAGTTGGTACTAAGTCATCAGTAGGTTGTCCATTCTCATCATTTGAATTGGGTGGGTACCAAGATAGGGCTAGTACACCTAAAGCAATGACCAAAAAGAAGGGAACAGTAAGTGCAGGAACAGAAATGACTACAGGTATTGTTTTTTTTAAAAAAGGAAGAATACGGACTAAACTGTTAGCAACAAAAATAAATACATTCTCAAACAATGTTGTTTTGTTACTTTACTTACATACCACTTACGGTTATTTGATTACTTTGAATATTCAATACTTCAAAACTTTTTATTGGGCATCAGTATCTTTTAATTAATGAATATATTTTACTTCCTAGAATAAGTTTAGATTTACAGAAAAATTATACAGAAAGTACAATTCCTATTTATTCCTCTCCTTTTCACCATCCTCCCATGACACACAGTTTGTTAATATTAACATCTTGCATTAGCGTGGTAAATTAGAATTGATGACCCAATGTAGATACATCATTATTAACTAAAGACCACAGTTTACATTAGGGTTCAGTCTTTGTACTGTACAGTTCTATGGCTTTTGGCAAATGTACCATGTCATGTAACATGACCCCACCATTACAGTATCATACAGATTAGTTTTACTGTCCTCAAAATCCTTTGTACTCCACTTACTAATCCCTCCTCCACCCACTCCTCCTCAGTCCCCTAGAAAGTAACTGATCTTTCTACTGTCTCTATTTTGGCTTTTTCAGAATATTATGTAGGTGGAATAATAAAGTAACATTTTCAGAATGGCTTCTTACACTCAGAAATATGCATTTAAGTTTCATTCATGTCTTTTTATGGCTTGACGGCTCATTCTTTTTATGCTGAATAATGTTCCATTATATTGATGTACCACAGTTTATTTGTCCATTTATCTACTTAAGACATCTTGGTTTCTTACAATTTTTGCCAATTATAAAGAAAACTCATAAACAGTCATGTGCAGATTTTTGTGAGAATCAATACAACAGAAGATTCAAGAAAGTTTTTAAAATTAGTTTATCCCTGTACTACCTACTTAATTTGAACTGACAAACTACAAAAATAGTTTTAGAAACATAAGCCTGCAAAAATAAATTACTAACTGGAGAGGGAATCTTTGAAATCAACTAATTCAAAGCCTCATTACATACACAAAGAAGTGGAAGGCCACTGAAAGTATGGTCCTAATTTCTAAATCAAAGAACAGACTCTTTAAGACAGGGAGAAAAACACAATGTTACCAAAAGACAAGCATGTGGAAATACAGAAAATGCAAGGTTAGAAACTGGCAGAGAACTACACTGTAAGGCAAACTTTGTTGTCACCATGCCATGCATAGAGCAGTCCCATCTAGAGAAATAAAACAATTTCTAAGTAAGGTAACAGAAAAAAAATGTCTGTCCCCTATACACTCTGAAAATAAAAATAGTAACAAGAACACAAAGAAGTAGAAAAAAGAATCTATAATACATAGGGCTTCAGGGAAGCTTTTGGCTAGCCAAGAGACCAGTCATATATAGGAAAAAAGATCGCTGATGAGTTAAGTGTTTGCAGACAACTGATCAAACATTCAAGCTGCCTACTTTCCCAGTTTATTGGAAGAACACCAATGAAGAGTGACAATAAAAATTTTCTCAACATGGGACCTATGAAAAAATCCTGAAAAAAAAAAAAAGAACGGAGAAAAAGAACGTGAGAAAAAAATTATAAAGGAGAAACATACAAAAGATTATTATGCCATAGCGCTCAGGAAAATTAAGAGCAGAGCAAGGGTCCATAAAATTAAAAACAAAACAAGATTCCTGTTTCTAACAGGAGATTAGGTTACTCAGACCAAAATTCTTAATGAAAACAAATTATAAAATATGGGAACAAAAAATTTCCAAAAGCCAAAGAGCTAAAAAGAGCAAAGAATTACCTATCTAAAATGAAATGAAAATGTGAAGGCAGAGCTGAACAACGAAGTCAGTTTGCCCTAAGCATAACTGGCAGAAGTAAACCAGCCCTCAAAATCAGTGCATTAAATCCCAGGTGGACAATGCTTGGAAAGTCCTTTAGCTTTAAAGTGAATTTCAAGTGGCTAGTATTTTCTGCTGTACTGCTAAGTGCAGATATAGAATATTTTCATTATCACAGAAAGTTCTATTGGACAGCCTTGCTAGAGTATTCTAATTCATCAAGCACCTTACCCACAAACTTGTTCTTGTCCAGTGATTTTCCTTCCTATCCTTGCTGAAGGTATACTATTAGGCTTGGGGAGAATATTCATTATTTGTCCTTATCCTATCATTGTGTTTCAGTTGCTTTATTGTATCAATTATCATTTATACATGTTGAAATATATCCCCATATTGTGATCCACAATCCAATTTATCTTTGTATAACATCTTTTGGACTGTGTCACTCATGAGTTCTGAATTAGTAATGGCCTGGGAACCAGGCTAACGATGCTCTTACTCCTGAGGAGGCTCGGTGCATTTAAAATGTTAATAAATCCTTCACAGTAACCAGAAAGGTCTTTCTAAAATATGTCAACCAAGTATCATTTATACATAAAATCTACTATTGTGTTGTTCTACCATTCTAATTGCTTAGTGAAAAGGGATACACTTTAAAGTTCATTCTTAGAGTATTAGCATATTAAATATAGATCATTTCATAACGATGTCATCTCTCCACAGTGCTTATCACAGGACTTTCAATATAACTAATACTCAATAATTTTCTGTTAAGTAATGCTTCTAAACAAGGTAATAGTTAAGGCACAAGGTATGAAATCAGACAGACTTGGAGAATCCAGTCCCAATTCTGTCACTGATACATGTTTATCTTTAGGTAAGTTATTTGTACTTAAATTTTCACTTGTAAAATGGGAATAAATTCAGTTCATAACCTAAAAGTCTGTCCTAAAAAGTACACACGAGGGAATGCATTATGCAGAGTAAAACCTCCCCACAAAAGTGATTATAAAAAACATATAATAACAAGAAGACAGTAAATAAGTACATTTGCATATGTTTGCCTCCACAGAGCTTGTGATAGGTTCCCATATATATATGGGGAACTTACTTAGTGCTTCTTTCAAACATCTCAAATATTCTTTCAAACTAAGACTTAATAAAAAGAAGGCAAGCCCATTTCCAGGCATAAATACTAGACAGGATGACACAATTTGAAAAAATTACAAGGCATGTAAAAAGGCAAGAAAAATAATGCACTGCCAAAGCAATCAACAGACCCACACTCAGATCTGAAACAGACACTGAATCATTAAACAAGGAATTTTAAAATTACTACGATTAAATGTTAAAAGATCTAATGAGAAATATAGTTAACATGCAGGAAATACTAGCAGAAAGATGAAAACTAAAATAAACAGAAATGCTAGAAATGGAAAAAACATTAAAAGATATGAAGAGTGCCTTCAACAGACTCATGAACAAACTCAGCAGAGCTGAGCAAACAGTCAGGTAATTAGGCAAGTACGAGAAATTACTGTAAAATAAATATAATAAGAAAAGAAGAAAACAACACATCCAATAGCTCTGGGATAAATATCAAAGTTCTAACATACATGTAATTGGAAAATCAGAAGTAAAAGGTACATGTAGAGAAATAATAGCTAAAAATTTTGCAAAGTTAATGAGAGATACAAAGAAATTAATTCAAGAAGCTTGGAGAACACAGAAAAGGATAAAAACCAAAAAAACACAACTAAACATATCATATTTAAACTGCTAAAAATAAAAAACCAAGAAAAAAAAAACTGCATAGAAAGTTAGAGAAAAAAGACAGATACAGGAAAATCAAGATACAAAAAAGATTTTTAAAAATTACAGCATATTTCTTATCAGAAATCATGAAAGACAGAAGATAATGGAGCAACATTTTTAAAGTTCCAAAAGAAAACAAAACAAACCCCGAAAATCTGCTCAATGAGTATTCCATAGCAGATGAAACATCATTCAAAATAAAAGATACAAACAAAATGTAAAAACTTCATTGCAAGCAGATCAGTAATACAAGATATGTTAAAGTAAATTTCTGAGGCTGAATAAATGTGATAACAGAAATCCAAATGGATTTACTCTAAAAAAATGGGAAACATTGGAAATACAATAAATGAATGTAAAATTAATATCTTTAAAAAAATAATTGTTTTATAAGATGGACCTACTATTTAAAGCTGTGGTCAGCAACATATTGCTCATGAACCAGCTCTTGACCACCACAAGACAAGTCTTCTACACTCTTGTTTATGGCTACCTTTACACTACTATGGTTGCTAAGAGAGTGTAGCACATAAAACTAAAAATATTTATTATTACCTGGTCGTTCACAGAAAATGCTTGCAAACTTCTGGTGTATAATAGTAGTAATATATAGAGCCTTTTCAGATGTAAGAATTATAACGTTAGCAAACAGTATGGGAAGGAAAAATCGGGATTATACTGTCGTGAGGTCCTTACGCTACATATGAAGTATATATTATTTGCAAGTAGACTCATTACATAAAGGTATATTTGGTAAACCTTAGGTTATCAACTAAAAAAGGAAACAAATACTAAGCAATAGTAGACACTAAAGGTAATCATATATAAACTGTTCAACTAATCTGCCCAAAATACAGGAAAAAATATGAAAAAGACAAGTAATAAATGGAAGAAACAGGAAGAGATGCACAAGATAGTAGATTTCAATCAATTCAACGATATAAATAAGTCACATTAGGTGCAAATAGTCTAATTACACTGATTTAAGACAGAATTTTCAGATTAGATTTTTAAAAAGCAAGACCAAACTATATGCTGTATGTAAGAAAACCATT
The DNA here is from genome assembly GCF_009834535.1 of Camelus ferus. Taxonomy (NCBI): domain Eukaryota; kingdom Metazoa; phylum Chordata; class Mammalia; order Artiodactyla; family Camelidae; genus Camelus; species Camelus ferus. The sequence goes on from NC_045703.1 coordinate 4,822,112, forward strand.
TTAAGCATACAAAGATAAAAGTAAAAGAATAAAAAAGATATACGAGGCAAACATTAACCAAAGATTGAGCTGGAGTTGTTATATTAATATGAGGCAAAGTGACTTCAGAACAAAGAATATTACCAGCAATAAAGAGGGATTATTTCATAATAAAGGATTCGATTACCCCCAAAGATATAGTATTCTTAAATGTTTATGTACTTTAAAAAGACCTTCAAAATATATGAAGCAAAAACTGACAAACCTGAAAGGAGAAATAGATGAATCCATGTTTTTACTGGGAGACTTCAAAATTGCTTTATTAGTAATTGATAAAACAAGAAGAAAATTGGCAAGGATAAAGACAACCTGAACAATCCTATCAAGAACTTGAACTAACTGACAGTTTTAAGATACTCTATTCAAAAGCAGCAGAATACTTTTTTTCCAGACAATAAATGAAACCAAAAGTTGGTTCACTGAAAGACTCAACAATAATAATCAAACTCTAGAAGTACTGATTAAGAAAAAAAAAAAAAAAGAAACATTATCAAAAGCAGAAATGAAAAGAGGCAACATCTATAGACTCCACATACTTTAAAAGCCTAAAACACTATAAACCTCTTAGAAGAAAACATAGGCAAAACATTATTCATTATAAATTTCAGCAGTGTTCTCCTAGGGCCGTCTACCCAGGCAATAGAAATAAAAGCAAAAATAAACAAATGGGACCTAATTAAACTCATAAGCTTTTGCACAGGAAAGGAAACCATAAGCAAAACAAAATGACAACCTACAGAATGGGAGAAAATATTTACAAAAGATGAGACTGACAAGGCCTTAATCTCCAGAATATATAAACAGCTCAAGTAGCACAGGGAACTATATTCAATATCTTGTAATAACTCATGGTGAAAAAGAATATGAAAACCAATGTATGTATGTTAATGTATGACTGAAGCATTATGCTGTACACTGGAAACTGACAAAACATTGTAAACTGACTAAACTTTAACAAATATATATACATAAAGTAAAAATAAAAACTACATTTATGTAAACAGGAAAAAAGCATAAAAAAAAAACACATATCTTTCTCCAAAAAAACCGACCAATTAGATTAAATGGACTAGTTTCTTAAAAGATAAAAAGTACCAAAACTCACTCTAGAATAGATAACATGAATTGCCTTATACCTGTTAATGAAATTTATTTTGTCATTAAAAACCAATAAAATCACCAAGCCAAGAAAATTTCATTGGTGAATTTTATCAAATAGATAAGAAAAACAAAAGCAAAAAACAAAAAACAACTCTACTCAATCTCATCCAGATATGAAAGAGAGAAGACTTAATTTTATAAGGTCATATCTAATCTAATAACAAAAGACAAAGGCATCAAAAATATAAAAACCAGACCAGTATCTTATATAAAAGGACTCAAACAAAATCCTTTAAAAAGATTAGCAAATAAGATTTAACAATAAATAAACAGGACACTAAATCATCACCAGACTGGGTTGATTGCAAGAATAAAGGATGAGATTCAACATTTGAAAAATCAATCCATGTAAGTAACTATATTAAAGATAAAACAATCAATTGACAAAAAAAAAAATCACAACGGAAATTGGAAAACACTTAAGAGATGAATAAAACAAAAACAAGACATACCAAAACTTATGGGGATGTGGCCAAGGTGATGCTAAGGGGTAAACTAATAGCTCTAAATGCTTATATTTAAAATACAAGGAAAATCTCAAATAAACAACTTAATTTTACAACTTAAGGAACCAGAACAAAAACAAATTCTAAAGCTAGCAGAAGAAAGGAGATAATAAAAGATTAGATCAGAGATAAATATATAATAGAAAAATAGAGAAATAGAAAACCAGAAAATCAAAAACCAATATTTGGTTCTTGGAAAGGATCACAAAATTAACAAAACTTTAGCTGGATTAACTAAGAGAAAAAGAGAGAAGACACAGATTACTAAAATCAAAGATGAAAGTGAGGGCATTGCTACTGATTCTACAGAAACAAAACGAATATTAAAGAGTACTATGAACAATTTTACACCAGCAAATTAGACAGCCTCAATGAAATGGACAAATTCATAGAAACACAAAACTTACCCAGACTGAATCATGAAGAAATAAATAATTTGAATAGACTTGGAACTATTAAGGAAACTGAATCAGTAAACAAAAATCTCCTGACAAAGAAGCCCTGTACCAGATGGCTTCACCAGGTGAATTCTACCAAATATTTAAAGAACTGAAACAATCCTTGGCAAATTGTTCAAAAACTGAAGAGGGGAGAACATTTCTTAGTGCTTTCTATGAGGTCTATATTACCAGGCAAAGCCAGATAAAGACACAGGAAAACCACAAACCACTATCCATTATGAACACTGATGCAAAAATCCTCAACAAAATATTAGCAAATTGAATTCAGCAGCATATTAGAAGAGTTATACAACATGATTAGGTAGGGTTTATTCCCAGAATGCCAGGATGGTACAACCAATCAATGTAATACATTGCATTAACAGAATGAAGGGAAAAACACTAAAAAAAAACTAGGAATAAAAAAAAAATACCACAACATAACACAAGCTTTATATGAAATAGCCACAGAGAACAGCATATTCAATTGTTAAAGACTAAAAGCTTTTCCTCTAAGATCAAGAACAAGGCAAAGATGTCTACTTTCACCAGTTCCATTTAACGTAGTACCAGAAGTTCTAGATGGCAATTAAGAAAGAAAAAGAAATAAAAGGCATCCAAATTGGAAAGAAGCAAAATTATCTGTTTGCAAATGACATGATCTTATGAACAAAACTCTAAATAGGCCACACACACAAAATAAATTTTAGAACTAATAAGTGAATTCATCAAAATTGCAAAATACAAAGTCAACACACAAAAATCAGTTGCATTTCTATACAATAACAAGCAATCTGAAAAGGAAGTTACAAAAACAATTCATAATAGCATCAAAAAGAATAAAATACTTAAGTAACTTAACCAAGGAGGTGAAAGATTTGTACAATGAAATCTACAAAACATTACTAAAAGGAATTAAAGACAACATGAAAAAAGCAAACATATCCCATGTTCATGGACTGAAATGATTAATTTTATTAAAATGTCAAAAATTATTCAATTATGTGATCTATAGAGTCAATCTAATCCCTGTCAAAATTCCAATAATGTGTTTTGCATAAACAGGAAAACTCATCCATCCTGAAACTCATATGGAATTTCATGTAATCCTGAAAAGCCAAAATAATCTTGAAAAAGAACAAAACTGTAGGGTTTATACTTCTTGATTTCAAAACTTATTACAAAGCAACAGTAATCAACACAGTGTGGTACTGACATAAAGACAGACATATAGACTAACAGAATATAATGAAGACCAGAAATACACCCACACATGTATGTTCAAATCTTTTTTGACAAAGATGCCAAGACTATTCAATGGAGCAAGGACAGTTTTTTTAACAAATGGTGTTGGGAAAACTGGATGGTCACAAGCAAAAGAATTAAGCTGGGTCCTTACATAACACCATATACAAAAGTTAACTTGAATTGGACCATAGATCTAAATGTAAGACCTAAGACAATAAAAACGCTTGGAAGAAAAGCCTTTAGGGTAAAAGCCTGATGACATCAGATTTGGTGACGATGATTTAGATATGACACCAAAGGCACAGGTAACAAAATAAACAATTGGACTTAATAAATACTTTGTGCATCAAAAGACACTATCAAAAGAGTGAAAATGCAACCCACAGATTGGTAGAAAATATTTACAAATCATATCAGACACGGGATTAATAAATTCAGAGTATACACAGAACTCTTAAAACTGAACAACAGCAAAATAAACACACTAGACTAAAAACTGAGCAAAGGACTTAAATAGAAATTTCTCCAAAGAAAACATACAATGGCCAATGTGCACGTGAAAAGATGTTCAACATTACTAATCACTAAGGAAATGCAAATCTAAACTATAATGAAATACTACTTCACACCCATAAGGCTAGTAGCTCTTATCAAAAAAGTCCAGAAAGCAATTGTTGGCAAGGATGTGGAAAGATTGAAATCCTTGTGCACTGTTAGTAGGTATGCAAAATGGTACAGTTGCCATGGAAAACAGTATGGCAGTTCCTCAAAATATTAAAAATACAATTACCACATAATCTAGCAATTTTAGTTCTGAGCATATAACTAAAAAAATAGAAGGCAGGTTTTTGAAGAGATATTTGTACACTCATGTTCATAGCAGCATTATTCACATACCTAAAATGTGAAAGTAACTTAAGTGTTCATCAATAGATGACTACATAAGCAAAATGTGGTGTCTACACACAGTGGAGTATTATTCAATCTTTAAAAAGAATGAAATGATGCAATATGCTACATGGGTGAACCCATATTATGCTAAGTGAGATAAACCAGTCACAAAAAGATACAGTGTACAATTCTACGTATATGAGGTGCTTAGATATAAAATCAGAGACAGAAAGTATAACAGTGGTTGCCAAAGGTGGGGTGGAGGGGGACAGAGTGTTTAATGGGTAAAGTTTCAGTTATGAAGATGGATTATGAAGATGATGGAGGTAATGATTACACAATGTTATGTATTTAATATCATTAAACTATATACTTCAATATGGTTAAAATAATAAATTTTACATGTATTTTACCTTAATAAAAATCTGAAAAGAAAAAGAACAAGCAAAAGATTGTCGAGCGATACAGAAAAAAAAGCATTTGAAAAAGCTTAGCATGAAAAAACTCTCAGGACTACTAATAGAAGTGTACTTCTTTGACTTGATAGATTACATTTACAAAAACCCTACAGCTCATACTTAATACTTAATGAATAAAGACCTCTTTCTGCTAAGATCAAAAACAAGTCAAGGCTATCCTCTCACCACTTATATCCGCATTAACACTGGAAGTCCAAACCACTGCAATAAGGGGGTAAAAAAAAGTATAAAGATAAGAAAGGACATAAACATGTCTTTATTTGCATTTGATTGTTTATAAAGACAAAGAATCCACAAAAATGCTCCTAGAGTTAATAAATTGAGCTTATCAAAATCACAAGATACATGATGGATGGATGGACTGATTGATCTACTTTTGATGGGCAAAAAATATAAATTTAAGAAATAGTATTATTTGCAATAGCACCCCCCAAAATACTTAGAAATAGATGTAAAAAAATATGTACAGGATCTGTACTGAAAATTATAAAAATCTAAGGAAATTTTTAAAAATGTAAGCCCTGTTTATGGAATAGAATATTCAATTTGTTATTGTTCAATACTGGAAACTTAATTTAATATTTTTAAAATGTCAACTTTCCCCAAGTTGACATATACATTCGTGGCAATCCCATTCTAAATTCCACCAGGGTATTTTGAAGACACAGACTAGCTGATACGGATAGGAAAAGGAATTAAATAGCCAAAGCAATTTTGATAGAGAACAAAGAGGAATGATAATACCTAACTTCGGGAAGCTAGAGCAATAAAGACAAGGTGGTACTGATGAAAGGACAGACATAAATCAACAGATCAGGATAGAGTCCTGAAATAAACCCAAACAAATATAGTAGAAGAATATGTCAATGGAGACAGTATGGTCTTCTTAATAAATTAAGTGAGAAATGCCCATATTACAGGCTTAGCAGAGAGGCACACCCATTTTCCAGAGATGAAGATTACTTGCCACAGTCTCTATGGGTCTACAAAAGATAACATGTTTTCAAGAAAAAAATCACAAGACATACCAAAAAAAAAAAAAAAAAAAAAGGAAAAAAAGGAAAAAACCCCCAGCACAATCCCAAAAGAAAAAGCAATGAGTAGAACTAAATTCTGGTATTTACAGCAATATAAAACTATCACCAATCTACATTTATAGATATGCATTTTAAACTTAACACAAACCTAATTATTCTAAAAGGAAAATTTATGACATTGTATAGGTGTTAATAGGTTCATTTAAACTTCAAAAGTCTAATTCATCTTATTCTAAATTCTATTTCTTCTAATTTTATGTACAAATTTTAAAGGCAGGAGATACAGAAATAAAAATTGTGGTCTTTCGAAAACAGATAATTTCGACCTTCAAAAAATATTCTAATGTTAGTTTCCACCTAGCACTTCTGAAGTACCAATGAAGAAAACAAGGGAAAATCCAATAGATGTGATTTATTCATTTTCTTGTCCCTAGAATCTAGCACAAAGTTGGGACACGGTAGAAACAGTAAACAGTTAGTGCTGAAAGGGAAAGGAAGATCATTTTAAATACACGGAGTGAATTATGTTTTGCTAGGTGTATTAGTTTTCTATTGCTGCCATAACAAATTAACACAAATTTAGTGGCTTAAACAATGTAAATTCATTATCTTGCAGCTTTATAAGTCAGAATTTGACATGGGTCTCACTAAGGTAATATCAAGGGATTGTACTGAACTACATATATTCCTTTCTAGAGGTGCAAAGGAATAAGTTGTTTCCTTGCTGTTTTGAGCTTTTGGAAGACACTGCATTCTTTGGCTTATAAACTGCTAGCCCCATTTTCAAAGGCAGGCATAGCAAGATGAATCCTTTTAAGAGCCCTTATCTCTGACTCTCTCTTTTCCCTCTTCTACTTTTAGGAACTGGAAATGATTAGATTAGCCCCACCCAAATAGCCCAGGATAACGCCATCTCAAGGTCAACTGATTAGCAACCTTAATTGTATCTGCAATATTAATTCCTTTTGCCTAGTAAGACAACATATTCAGAGATTCTGAGGATTAGAATGTGTATATCTTTGGGGTCATTATTCTGAATACCCCACTGAGTTTTCTGAAATTTTTATTTAAAAAAGAAAAGTTCTAATCTAGATCCTTTATAATTGTAAGATACCAATACAAAGGATGAAATATGTATAATATGTGATACTTTAAAGATTTGAAAAGGATACATATCTATCAGTGGCTTCTATCTGCTACCTGATAGATTATTGTAATAGCTGGAGTTTAAAAATAACATTAATAACTTCATTTTAATTTCATCATTCTTTCTAGGAGAAACAAAGGTTAGATCATTAGGATTTATACACATAATACTTTAATTGTAAAGCAAATAGTTGACCAATTTGTACTCTGTGATATAAAAGTGCAATTATTTCACACAGCAATTCAATTAAAAATAAAAAACAAAGCCATTTATATCACAGGAAAAATATGGATGTTAAATCAAAGCACATTCAAACATACAGCAATTTAAATAGTCTTCATTTACTGTCTTCTTCAATTCAAAAGATGCCAGAATCAGCATGACATTTCCATGGACCAAAATAGTGTTTTGTATTCAGTATTTTTACAAAAATTCTTTACCTAATAATGGTAAGTATAACAGCAAGTGACATCAGCAACATGGTGGCATAAGATGTTCCTCCTTCGTATCCCCCTTTTTAATCAGTGAATTAGATATCCTTACATAAGTCAGTCACCTATATGGGTATTTTGAGACCTAACACCTTACTTCAAGGGACCTGTGAATAATCTCCCCCAACAATGCAGCAAGTAAGAAACAGATTCAGCTCCCTAAGAGCTCCAGCACCAGCAGAGCCAGCAAATCTGCCTAGACCCCACTCACCACTATCAGGAAGAAATCCAATGAACACTATCCCTGGCAGGTACTCATGCATAAAAGAAAACTTGCACAAGTCCAGCCTTCACAAAAGGATCCTCCCTGAACACTACTGGAGGGAAAAAAAAGCTAAAAAAAGAAAGATCTGAATTTGGTCACACAGAAGGAAGTAAGGGAAACTTGGAGGGAGTAGGGGGTAGGGAGGGTATAGCTCAAGTGGTAGCTTGCATGCTTAGCAGGCACAAGGTCCTGGGTTCAATCCCCAGTACTTAAACTAAAAATAAACAAATAAACCTAATTACCTCCCCTCTGCCAAACAAACATACAAAACCCAAAAAACTTCGAGGAAAAAAAAAAAAAAAGAGGGGAAACTTTACTGGTGCTGCCCCTCCTCTGAGGAAACACTGGGAAAGGTTGATTTATCCAGTGGAGGCAACCACTCGCTCATGAGGAAAAAAAGCACTGTGTAATAGGGTACCCCATCCTGGCAGGATATGGCTGGAGAAACCCATTTGTCTTCATCAGCTCCTAGACTACTAAGGTGGGAGCTCTACAACTAAGGGCAGCGAGGAAGATGCAAAAGGGCAGAACAGAATTTCAAATAGCATTAAAGGGACAGTGCTGAGGAGGAAGTCCACCTATCAGCCTACTGGAACACCACCCATGGAGATCTCTCAACCAGGTCTGTGGGTACCCTCCAGGCACCTCAATGATAAAGCCCACATCTCCCCTGACTTTGCTGCTGGATCCTCATGCTTACTCCTGAGTGACCCTCTGAAAATGTGCTCTGGTAAACAAGGAGCCCACTAAGAAAATGAGCCACTATAGTCAGTGGGTAGGTGAGAATCCACAAACTTGATCTACAGTAGCCACTTTCTGGAAAACAAAAGAGGTTTCCAACAGTCAGCCTGGTGAAATATAAAAAGCCAAGGAGACATAAAAGCCTAAAAGTTTGCCCATAAGAGGTAAGAAGTACATTGGAGCAGGCACACATTCCCAGGGACAAAAACTCAAATATCAACAATATAAAGATATGTTGTATGCCGAAGATACGAGCAGAGTTAAGGAGGTATCTACTACTTCAAATATGACAGCACCAACATATATCCACAAAAACTATAAAAAATCGAGGAAATACGGCATCCCAAAAAGAAAATAGTACTTTTCAGCAATCAAGTTAGAAGGTACAGAATATACAATGTAACTAATAAAGAATTCAGAGTAGCTGTTCTGAAGGAACTCAACAAGTTACAAGAAAACTCAAAAAAGCAATTCAATGAAATCAGGAATAAAATATATGAGCAAAATGATTCTTTAGTAAAGAGAAGGAAATTATTTTTAAAAGAACTAAACAAAAACTGGAGCTGAAAATTCAATGAATGACCAGAAATATGCAATAGAGACCATGTAGCAGGGTAGACTATGTGGAAGAAAAAAATAAGTAACTTGGAGGATAGGAATTTTGAAATAATAGAAGAAAAGAGGGAATACAAGTCTACAAAGTTAATAGAACATCCTATTATCTCAATGCAAAAAGACATTAAAGGTAGGCACAGGGTTTAAAAAAAAAAAAATGGAAGCTACAAGGGACCACTTATTAGGCTATCAGTAGATTTTTTTTGTAAAAACTTTTCAGGCCAGGAGACAGTAGAAAGACATATTTGAAGAGCTGAAAAATAAAAAATGGCCAGCCAAGAATACTTTATCTAGCAAAATTATACTTTAGATATGAAGGAGCAGTAAAGGCTTTCCCAGACAGACAAAATTTGAGGGAGTTCACCATTATACCTGCCTTGCAAGAAATGCTGAAAGGACTTCTTCAAGCTGCAATGAAAACAGGCTAATCAGCTGCATGAAAATATACAAAATTACAAAATATGCTGATAAAGATAAAAAATTTACAGTCAGACTTAGAAAACTATAACTCTGTAGTAGGATGTGTTAACTATTCAATTATAGTACAAAGGTTAAATGAAAGAGTAGAAAAAATAATTCTAGCTACTGTAAGTTGTTCATGAATATACAACTAGAGGTAAATTGTTATATCAGTAATACAACGGGAGGAACAAAATGGCAGATACTTGAGGAAGTTAAAAATAAGTTGCTATCAGCCTAAATTGGACTACTTTATTTGTAAGATGTTTTATGTAACTCCCCTCGGTAACCATAAAACAAAAATCTGGAGCAGATCCACAAAAGACAAAAAGGGGGAAAAAGAACATACCACCATGGAAAATAATTTATAAATGTAGGCAGAAGGAAAGAGAAAAGGAAATAATGGAAATACAAAATCAGAATACAATTAATAAGTTGGCATTAGTAAGTCTGTAAATCCTTGCATAGTAACAAAAACTCTAAATATAAATGGATTGAATTCACCAATCAAAAGGCATATAAATGGTTGGATGGACAAAAAAGTAAGACCCAACAGTATGGTGCCAACAAGAAAGCTTTAAGGATGTATATCCACTCAAAGTGAAGGGATGAAAGGATAGTCCATGCAAGTGGAAACCAAAAGGAAGCTGGAATAGCTATGCTTAAAACAATCAAAATACCTGGAATATCTACAAATACATCGAAACTAAACAAACTCCTGAACAACTAACGGGTCAAAGAAGACATCAAAATGGGAATCAAAGATTATCTTTAAACAAATGAAAATAAAAACACATTACACCAAAACCTTTGGAATGCTGCAAAAGCAGTTCTGGGAAGGATGTTTATAGTGATAAATGTGTATATTAGAAAATGGGAAAAAACTGCAAATAACCTAACTTTATACCCCAAGAAACTAGAACAACAACAAACTTAACCCAAAGTTAGTGAAAGGAAGGAAGGAATAAAGGTTAGAGCAGAAATAAATAAAATAGAGGCCAGAAAAGCAACAGAAAAATCAACAAAACTAACAGCTCATTTTCAGAAAGATAAATAAAACTGACAAATCTTTACCAAGACTACTAAGAAAACAAGAGATGACTCAATAAGTAAGAAATGAAAGAGAAATTACATAGAAATAAAGAGAATCATAAGAGACTACTATAAACAAATAAATGCCAACAAAATAGACATCCTAGAAAGAGATACTTTCCTAGAATCATATAACCTTGTAAGAATGAACCAGGAAGAAATAGAAAGTCTGAACAGATCAATAACAAGCCAAGACAATGAACTAGTAAACAAAATCCTCCCAATCCAGAAAACCTCAGGATCAGATGGCTTCACTGCTGAATTTTACTATACATTTAAAGAAGAATTAATGCCAATCTTTCTCAAAATTTTCCAGAAAGTTGGACAGGAGGGAACACTTTCTACTTCATTCTTTGAGGCATTACCCTGATATCAAAACCAGATAAGGACCCCACAAGAATAGAACACTATAGAGCATGAATATGGATGTAAAAATTCTCAACAAAATATTAGCAAACTAAATTCAATAACTCATTAAAGGGATTATATACCATGACTAAGTGAGATTTATCCCTGGGATTCAAGGATGGTTCAACATTAATGGCAAATCAGTAAGTGTGACACACTACGTTAATAGAATGAAAGATAAAAACCATATGTTCATCTCCACAGATGCAGAAAAAGCATTTGAAAAAATACAGCATTCTTTGATGATAAAATTTCTCAATGGACTGTGTACAGAGAGAACATACCTCAACATAATAAAGGCAATATATGACAAACCCATAGCCAACATCATACTCAATGGAGAAAAATGGAATGTTTTTCCTCTAAGACAAGGAACAAGAGTGCTGTCACCACTCTTATTTAATCAACATAATACTGGAAGTCCTAGCTAGAACAATCAATACCAAAAAAAGGCAACCAAGTAGAAACGGAAGAAGTAAAACCATCACTATTTGTAGATAATATAACCTTATATGTTGGAAATCGCAAAGACTCAACTAAAACACAGTTGGGTTTAATCAATGAATTCAGTAAAGCTGCAGGATATAAAATCAATACATAGAAATCAGTTGCATTTCTATACAATAACAATGAAACATCTGAAAAGAAATTTTAGAAAACCTATTCATTCATAAGAGCATCAAAAATGATAAAATACCTAGGAATAAATTTAACCACGAAACTGAAATGATCTTTAAAATGAAAACTACAAAACTTTGCTGAAAGAAATGAAAAGACACAAATGCAATGACATCCCATGATATGGATTAGAAGAGTTAATATTGTTAATATGTCCATATTACCCATAACCATCTATAGATTCAATGCAACCCCTATCAGAATTCCAATACATCTTCACATTAATAGGAAATCAATCCTCAAATCTGTATGGAAGCACAAAAGACCCGTAACAGCCAATGCAATGATGAGAAAGAAAAAACTGGAGGCAGCGTACTGCCTGATTTCAAGCCTTATTATGAAGCCACAGTAATTAAAACGAAGTGGGAATGTCATAAAAACAGGCACTTAGACCAATGGAACAGAATAGAGGGCCCAGAAATAAACCCCCCCCCCCATATACAGTCAACTGATACATGACAAGGGAACCAAGAACCACCTACGGGGAAAGGACAGTCTCTTCAACAAATGGTGCTGGGAAAACTGAATAACCATTTGTGGAAAAAGAAAGTTGGACCTATCCTACCCTACTCACAAAAGTCACCTTGAAATCTTGAGAGGGATCAAAGACTTAAACATAAGACTTGGCATAAAAACTCCCTAAAGTATACATAGGAAGGCAGATCTTTGACACTGGTCTTGGCAATAGTATTTTGCATATGACACCAAAAGCACAAATAATAAAAGAAAAAATTAACATTAGTGTTAAAAGATGCTTAACAAGTTTAAAATTATAATTAAAACAATGAAGACTAAATAGTAACTAATGTTCTACAAAAAATTATTTATACATCTACTCACACACATATACATACACACTCGCATACATGCACACACATATCAAAACGTACATATAAAATAGTTACCAATTGAAGCTGAGTACATTTGTTTCATGTGAGTTTCAATGACAGAAGGATCCCGAGAGCTGTAACTTCCCAATTCAGGGTAAAAGCTAGAGCCAATGTCATCTGGGGGGTTGTGTTTCCCTTGGGAGTAATTCTTGGTTAATCTAAGGTCCCAGTGCTTCAGGATTGGATGGTTCCAATGTATGTATTTACCATCAAATTGTGGATTTCCATACCAACTATAATAAAATACATGTAAAAAATAATTCAGAGGTGACTTTTCTTCCATGTTAGGTTCAGAGGCTTTGGAAAGTTTCACAGTGATTTCATCACTTTTTAAATTCTTGAAGTTTGTTTCACTGTTGATTGTGTCACTCTTTTGGGAATCAAAAGTTTTCACCAAATGAGGAGTTTCTTGACGAATTTCTGGGAGAAGGTCAAGTCCGAAAGGAACTCTAAAAGTAGCTTTATTTGGTCTCAGCATTTTTAAACCCATCATCAGAGAGAAAATAAATAGAATAAAGAGTGACAAAATGATGCAAGTCCTTCTTCGAAACTTTGCCATGATGTCATACTTTAAACTCCAAAATGGTAAATGTTTAGCTGCAATTTATTGAAAAATAGTAATTAGTAAGTGGCATTAACAATATTTTCCAGTGTATTCAAAATGAAAAGTAAAATCCAGTTTGTTACATTGAAAAATTTAAAAGTACATTCTATATATTTACTATATAACCAAATACAAATATCTACAAAAGAATCTATATATGTCTAGATTGAACAGCAGTATTTTTTTGGAAATATCACAACTACATTTTGTCAGATAAAGAATTTAGGAATTTTCTTTAAGAAAACGAATATACTTTTCATAATTTGGACAGATTTTGCATATACTGAATACAGAAAGAGAATATTACATACAGGGAGACTAAAATTTTCTAAATATAAAATTAAACCTTCATGTTTAATAAGGAAATACTTGAGTATATTAAAAGCCTAGTCATTAAATGATTTTCAACAAACTCATTCTTTGACTGCCTCACTTCTTTCTGTTCTTCCACCCCACTTCACCAATCAAGTGTCATACTTATAGTCTTGATCTTATTAGTGAGCTGTCCCATCAGCTTATCTTTTGGGGTCTGTGGGGATAAATGTCACTTCAGTTTTCTTGCATATCTTTGTTTTGGTTTTATTCTTTAAATGATTTCTTTTTGTGATTTCAGGAAGATTTAAACACTATACTAATGCTGTTGTGATCCCTGAACTTCTTTATGCCTTCCTAAAAATGTAGTTAATATTATAACTTTACCTCTAAATACATCTTTAGCAGTATCCCATGAGTTTTTCACTTCTGTATTTTCATGACCAGTTAGTTCAAAATGTTCTAATTTTCATTATGATTTCTCCTTCAATGAATTATTTTATAATTAAATTTATAAAAATAAATGGGAAAATATGGGGAAATCTCCCATAAATTGGGAGATTTTCTCGTTATCTTTTTGTTACTGATTTCCAGTGTAAATCAACTGAAAATATCCCCTGTGTGATTTCAATCCTTTGAAATATGTTGAGACTTGCTTTAAGGCTCAGCCTACAAACAATTCTGTTAAGTATCCCATATGCACCTGAACTGAAAATATATTCTGCAGTTTGTCATTACTGAGTTCTACATATGCCTATCAAACCAAATATGTTTAGCAAGTTGGTTGTATCTTTAAATATCCTCACTTATCTTTCTTCTACTTGTGTTAAAAATCCCTATCATTATGGCATGTCTATAACTGCTTATATTATATAATTTTCATTGAGTTAGTATGTGGAGACAGATTTAGGAATGTTGTATTTTCCTAAGTATTAAATCTTGTTTTATAGTGAAATGTTCCTTTCCTTCTCTACTAATGGGTTTTGACTTAAACTCCGCTCTAATTAATATTAATAAAGCTGTAACAGATTTTGTTTGGTTCATGTTGACATAGGACATAATTTTTATCACTTCATTGTCACCCTAAATGGCTAGTTTTTTTTGAAATATGACATTGCTTTATTGTTATTATTGGTTTTAATCTAAGCTGATAGTCTTTGTCCAATAATTATGGTATTGAGCACATTTACAATTCTACAAACACAGGTATTATAGCTTTAAATCTACTTCTTACTCTTACCGTTGAATCTACCCTTATCCTTCTACTTGCTTTCCTTTTGGTTTCCTTCTTACAGGCTCTATTTTCTCTCTTTTTGTTTCATTCTTCCCGATTTCATTATTAATCATACATTCTCTTTGCTATTAATTTAGTTAGTTATCTTAGTGATTACAGGATGCACTTGTCAAAATCTAGTATGAACTAGAACTTTACCATTTATTAAATAGTGAAAGTACACTTAGAATACTTTGATTCCTTTAACCCTACCACAACTTTTGAGCTTCTGGTTTGGTATATTTTATTTTTTTATTATCTTAAACCCCTCCAGACACTATACTGTTTTGTATAATTTTGTTAGATCAATGTTCATTATATTTACACTTTCCTTTGCCCTTCACTTCTTCCTCCATCTCCGTATTTTCTTTCAAAACAATCTCCCTTAGGGCGAAGAAATAATTGCATTTGATAGGGCCTTTAGTGCTGGTCTGCTGACAATACTCTTCTCATATTCGTTTGTTTGAAAATACATTTATTTTGCCTTCACTTTGACTTATATGTATATACTTCTATATTGGTAATTATTTTCTTTCAGCATATCACCCATTATCTTCTGCCTTTGATTATTTATGATGAAAATTCAACTATCTTTTTTTACTTGATTCCTTAACGATTCTAAAAATAATGTACTTTTTCTCTGGCTACTTTTAATATTTTTCTCTTCTTTGGTTTTCAGATGTTTTCCTATGAAATATATAGGAGTATGGTTCTCTTAATATTTATCCTGCTTTAGGTTCAAAGTGCCTCTTCAATCTGTGGGTTGGTATCTTTCCTTAGCTTTATTAAAAATTCTTGATTATCTCTTCAAATATTGCTTCTGCTCAATTACTGCTCTCTTGCTCTCTCATCACATAATACATTACACATGTCATAATTTTGTGTCCCATGTGTTGCTTAAACATTTAAAAAATTTCCCTCCTTTTGTCTCTCCATGCTTATCTGAAGACACACTTCTGAACTATTCAAATTTCTAATTCTCTTCAGCTGTGACTTATTAATTTCAGTTATAATTTTAGTCTTAGAATGTCCATTTGATTCTTCTCAAAGATATCAGTTCTCTGATAAAATCTTCCATCTTCCAATTACCTGAATTTTTTATTCCCATTTGTTTAAAGTCCACCTCTAATAACCTGAATTTGGATCTTAGAAATTCTGTTTCTACTTGCCTGTTTGGTTTTTGCCTTTTAATATCTGGACAATCACAATCTTTTTTCGTACATTAGTTTTTCTGTTCTTTTACTGAGTGCCAGAAATCATGTATGAAAATTTGCAGAGACAATGTGAGGCTCTATATACTATTTTCTTTCAGAGAAGGCTTATTTTTGCTTTGTGAAGACTATCTTAATATAATCACAGATTGAAATCTTTAAAACTGGGTTTAAGTCCTTGTGAATACTTGGCCTATTTCTGATTCATCTTTACTCCTTTTTACCCATGAGTTCTAAAATCAAAGCCGCAGGTATTTATCAAGTTCCCTCCTCTAGGATAGGACTTGGAAGGGCCCTGAATTTTGGTCCCCATGGAGCCATGAAACTACAAAAAGCTGTTTATTTTCTTCCCTACTACTTTCTACTTATATTCTAGGCTTCTCTGCTGCTACTTTTCAGTCAGGGGTTTTAAATAACTCCCCTATTACCTACCCTAAACTCTTAAAGAATAATGTAAATTGTAGGGCTCAGAATCATTCAAATACTTATATAATCCCACCTGAATTGCCTTATACTCTTAATGTAGCAAAAGGCTTTCTATACCTATGACTCAAAATTCAGAAGCAGTAAATAAAAAGACTAATTTAGAAAAAAATATATATCAAAAAACACTATATGATAAAGTAAAAGGACAACTGAAAAACTGAATGAAAATATTTGCAAGATTTTCTGTCACTCAAAATTAGAAAAATGTAAATTAAAACCACACAAAGATATCATTTCTTACCTATGAGATAGGCAAAAAATAAAAAGTATGAAAATACATCTTGTTGGCAAGACAGTGAAAAAACAAGCACTACCATACACTACTAGTGAATGCAAATTTGTACAATCTTTTTGAGAATTTGGCAGTATCTAACAAAATTATACATCCATTTACCTTTTGACTCAGAAATCCTACTTCATGAAATTTACCTTGAAAATACACAACCAATAGTAAGTACGTAAATTTACATATAGCATTGTTTATAATTGTAAAATGTTGAGTATCCTGTTGAAAAATAAGGAAGAGCTCTTTGAGATGACTAAGTGATTTTCTAGATACTCTGCTAAGTGAAAAAAGCAAAATACAAATAAGAAAAAATACATTTTCTCAAGTGAGTAAAAGAAACACAGAAAACAAGAATCTAATAAGGTTCATTATCTACAGGGGGTAAAGAGAAATTGGGTGGAAAACATGGGGAGATGAAAATGGGACAGAAGGATAGGGAAGCAACTGAGTATACCTTTTTATGTAGTTTTGTCTTTTGGAGCCATGTTATATTTCACATAGTTAAAAATAGTTAAATTTCAGTAAATAAGTAATTATTTTTTGCAATGATACAGGTTAGCAATTTTTTAAATTTAATGTATACTGTAAAAACAAGCAATATATGCTGGGAAGTAAGGCCCAGGTTTTTCACTGACCCAAAAAAGAGCGAGTTACAAATGTAGAAAGTGGGAAGCTAAAATGAAACTTGGGTTGTCAGGTTATAATTGGCAGAATCAGTATGGATGTATGGCTTTTAAAAGATCAATAAACAGGTGTGTTGGGGGAGTGGGTGTATGTATATATAAATATATTCCAATTATTTCCCAGCTCTGTCCACTGAGATTCTAGAACCAAAGAAACACATCTGATGCAAAGATTTTTATTTTTATGTACCCTTCTCTACCAGATTCCTTGGAGAAATGCTGATTCCAAAAATGTGGCTGGGAAAGTACAAGATAAGCCTGGGACATCTTGCCTGAAATCAGGAAGGACTCAAAAAATGTAGAGACATGTTCTTAAGACACAGGAGCCAGCTTGAGGGGGCAACAACTGACTAAATCTGGAATAATTTGTCATCAAAATAACAAATAAGAATAAATGACAGACATTAAAATAAAAATTCATAAATCTATATTGATTTTTTTAATGTAAAAATAAATGGAATAAAGAAAACTCAGAATGCCAACTAATAAGTGTAGATGGAATGATGGAATTAGATGATCACAATTTTGTTACCATCACAGTAACTATATCAAGCAAGAATCATTAATGGATATTAAATTAGGGATTAAAAGTTTATGAGAAACAGGATATCTACATATTGACAAAGTATCTTGCCAAAAGATAACCAATTAACTACAAAGGGAGACAACAGTGCAGAACCTAACAGACATCACCTTTAACAAGTAACCAAAATTACTTTGTCCGTTAATTTTGAGTAAGTAGATATCATGTGTCTACAGAGAGGATGCCCTAAGAAGAAAACAGAATCACTGCTATGGCATTTCTGTCAAAATTAATCTGGATCTAATCATGAGGAAACATCAGACAATATATTAAGATACATATATACGTACATATGTACACATATTACAATATGTATGTAAAATCATACACAATGTAACATATAAGAGAGTGTGTGTGTGTAATGATAAAGCAAATGTGGCAAAATATTACCATTTCGTGAATCTGTAGGAAAAATATACAGAGAGTTGTTAAGTTGTATTATTTTTGAAACTTTTAAGTCTAAAATTATTTGAAAATTGAAAGAAAAAATTAAAAAAAGACTATCACCAGCAAACTGGAAGATATGAACTGTCTTCTGAGAAGTTTATTCCCAGGAAGAGCCAACTCATACAGTCCTTTAAACTCTGCACTGCAGGGCTCCAGGGACTGATATTCCTGTGTATGGAATGTGACAGTCCTGTGCACAGGAGTAAAGGGATGATATAACCATTTCAGCCTGCCTCTATGATTTATTGTCCCAAAATTTTCAAGTTGTCAAGATAAAAATAAATCCTTCCCTTTCCCTAAAGAAAGTGAGAATTTTGACAAGCCATGAAGTAGGGGGAAAAAAAAAAACCTATGGACGTAATATGATCTCAACTATATTAGAGATATATACAGAAGAAGAAAGAGTACTGAAACATGTATGATTTCCTCTGGGCAATCATTTACTTAGTGATATTTTCTTATGCTGCCTTCTAAAATTAGAACAGAGTATTTCACAAGGAAGAAAAGTTTGTTTGGGGTAGGTATTTTATAATCAATGGTACTGAATATTGACAAATCACAGAGAATGGAATAAACAACTACTGGATTTAGAAATTTGTAAGACACTGATTTTTGTAATGTTGATCAGCTGAATGGCGTGAAATGCATGGAGGAGTCGGGATATATAATAGGAAAAATACTGATCTTGGAATTGGAAGATCTAAGTTCAAATCAGCTATTCTGACCTACTTGTGTGACACTGAGTTTTAACATCACCTTAAAAAAATTAATTCTTCTATTTTTGGACAAAGTTGATCTGTAAATCATGCAAGATACGTATACGAAATAAAATGTAAAAGAGCAATGTTTTAATCAAATGTAAATATTAATTGGATTTTAAAAAAAGAAAAGTGAAGAAATATATGAAGCAAAGAGTGGAGACTTTTTATATTTGTTAAATTCATTTCTCAGAGCTATAGATGAACACAAAATACACTGTATTTATGAAAGCTGCCCTTTGTTCCCCCTCTTGCCTGTAAATCTAATTTCTTAAGCTGGTCTCTCTTTTCCTTTCACATTACTTATTCAATTCATTCACTTAAAATGTTTATCACCTAATTATAGGTGATCCACTGGCTCTATCCCAACCTCCTGATCTCAATGAACAATAAGTCATCTCAACCTAAATAAAGGCAGTAGACCATTGTGATTAGAAGTATGGGTTCTGCAGCTCAAATGCTTGAGATCAAATTCTAGCTGGGACATTTTTTAGCTAGTTCACCTACGCAGGTGACATGATCTTTCCCTGCTTCTTTTTCTCATCTTTACAATGAGTTACTATTACCTCACTCACAGGATTTTTGTGAGAATGAAGTAAGTTAATATTATAAAACTCACAGAATCATTTCAGACTTAGTGTAACACTGAATAAATATGAACAATTACTTATTCTGATGATGATTATTAGTAAAGATGGGTGTCTGGCAAGCAATCAATGACCAACACATAGTGTTCTCTCTCTACATACCTATTCCCCATATGGCTAACTTTTGAAATACTACTCTCATCCTTCAGGACAAAGCTGAAATGCTCCCTCTTCTTCACACCTCTAATGAATGATTCCAGAGTGCAAAGTGCTCACTTTCCCATACAGTCCATTGTTACAGCATTACCTACTTTTTTAAACTGACATTTCTTTATGCATTGCATCATGCTATTTATTTACATGTATTATATCCTCTACTAGATTGCTCATAAGGTCCAGAAATGGAGTCCTTACCTTTATATTCTAGTAGAACCCAACAAATCTTATATTTAGTCAAGGAACATTAAATGTTCAGCTTAAAAAAATTTAATTTCAGGCCCTTTTTTTGACATTGGTATCTGATCGGGCAGTATGTATATAAATAGATTCTACTCACTATACATACATTTGACATGTCTGTAGTTTATACTGAACACATTATATACGAAGAATCATAAATAGATAATTCAATAATTTAAAAAATCCATTTAAATAAAATTTATCATGTCCAACTTAGCAAAACAATGAAACTTGAGAATCCTAACAGGTCTAATGATGTTCAGGAAAGGAGTAGAGAATACTTATTCAGTTTCAACAAAATGAAGTTTCAGAAGTCACCTGAGAGAAAAAAATTCCAAAAAAACAATCTGGTATCTTTAAAGTGAAGTTTGAATGGGATAATAATACACAGAAGTAATACACAGTAGGTTCTTTTGAAACTAGTTTTGTGTTTTATGACTTGAAGGTCTTCTAATCTTTGAAATATTTGTTTTTGACATGAAGGTCTAGTGAGGTACAAGAGCTCTAGAATCAGTACGGTATCAATTATTATCTCAGAAAGTATTTGCTGAGATCCTGTTACTCAGAAAAGCCAGAAAGATTTCCCTTTTTAATTATTTATTGTTATATTCTATAGATTTCTGGTGCTTTTTTCTTCTTCTAGCTCTTTTCCTAGTATTTTCTAAGAAGCCACTGAAGATAAACATAACTAGTACTAGAAGACACACCTGGAACTTTCAAAATCAGTTTCTGTTCCAAGGGTTCCTTGCCCAGGTCAGCATTAATAGTAAACACCTGTACCCTTTCGTTAACAGAAATTCAGTTAATTCTCATCATTCCATTTTCAATCTTTGCATCAACCTATGAAGTAGAAATTCTCTTTAACACCATTTTACAGATGATTGAAGTAAGGCACAAGAGCAGTTGGTAACTTTTTCCAAGCCTCTGGGCTAATAAATGGCTAAGTAACCTGTCTGAGGTTAAGCAACGAGCCAGGAGCAGAGCAGAGGTCAAGCGCTTGCCCTCACGTTACTCCACCTTCCGCAACATTTTAAGACAAACCAAGTTCACACAACAGAAGATCGCAAATTTTGTGACACATGAAAATTGCTGACATATGGTCATGTTTTCATTTAAAGACTAAGAATTTAGAAACAATGACTATCTACTACCTACCCATAAACTGTAGTCCAAATTTAATCTGAAGAAAGCTTACTTTCTTACCATACGCTTACTACTCATGAGTAACAGCAACAACTCTGGTGATGTTTCACGCAGAGTCTGAAAATCCACAAGATTCACTGAATAACTATTTTTTCAAGGTTTACGTACAGCTAAATATTGAATGAAGTAACACTGTTATGAAAAGCTGTGCAAAGAATGTGACTTAATATTACCAATACCTAGATTTTATTTGTTTATATTTTTCTTCAAACGGTTGTCTAAATACTGTACCATAAACAACCCATTCCAGTACTATTTACCTTTTTTTTAAAAGTCATATAATTAACAGTATCCTCCATTGTTTTACTTTTTTAAGCACTTCCACGTTTTCCCTTAACTCTTACCCATAGGGTCTTGCAATAATGAAATGAAAACAAACTATCCTAACTGCCTAAATTTCAATTTGCTCCTTTGGTAACGGGGAAAGATACTACTGCAGCCTTGGTTGCATCCTGAGACTTAGCAAAGGCTAACAGTCCAGAATGATGGAGCCAAAAGTGTTAACAGGTGAACGTGAAAACAGGTGAAAGTAATTTCTCTGCGAGGCCTCGCCATCCTCGCTCTCCTCTCCCGACGCCGTCCGCAGACCAGCGACCGCTACCTTCCTGCTGCAGCCCCAGCCCGGAAGGCCACCACCTTCCCACTAGCCCCGAAGGCTCAAGGCCGAGTTTGAGGACAAAAGTGCAGGGCGCTGAAAGGCTCCCGTCACTCCCCGAAATTCCCAACTTGCTGGGGAAAGGAAAACTGACGCGACCGGGAGTTCTGCTCCAAAGAAGCGGCGGAGACAAGGCCAGCAAGGAGGGGATACAGCAGGACAGAGCGCAGCAAAGCTAACCAGGGCAAAATAAGGGGCAAGAGTGTCAACGTGGGGCGTCCCGAGGCCCCAAGGCTAGCAGCTCGACGCCACCGGCCGCCGGGGCGCAGGGCCAAAGGCCCTCCGGCAGGCGAGCAGATTGACTGGCAGGTGAGCGCGCAGGCGCTGAGGATGGGCCCCGAGCCGGCCGCAACCGCGTCTGGAGAGCCCTGAATCCTCCAGCTACTCACCAGAGTCTGGGAATCCAGCCACCAACAGCACAAACTCGGCCGCCGGAGATGTTGACGCCGGGAGGAGAGGGCGCCCACGGCCGCAACGCTTCGAGCTCAAACAGCCCCGCCTCCCAAGGGCGCGCGCAAAGCGTCCCGGGAGCCCCGGGGGCGGGGCCTGGGAGGAGCGAAGGTCGTGAGTGGGCGGGGCTATGGCCTCCCGTGGCAGCCTCCTCCTTGCCGGTGAGGGACGGGAGGGGTGTGGGTGAAAGAGGGGGCAGCTTTTTTTTTTTCTGGGCGTCCAGTTAAGAGAGGAGCAAAGGGGCGAAGTAGAATTGCGCTGGATTCCCATCCTCTTTCCCCAACTGGGGAGGGCCCTTTCCTCTCTTAGAAACTGGTCTTTAAGATCCGCTGGGATGGGAAGCTTTCACTAATAGAGGACAGCTGCTTTTGATGTGAAGCGTTCAAAAGTTGCTTTTAACTCGAGTACACTGGCAGTTTTCAAACTTTTAAAATTAAGGAACTGTTTGCCTATTTTAAAAAAAATGCAACTTTACTTGGAAGCTAAAAGTAGACAAAGATGACATTTTAAATTTGCAAATTTATTAAATCACATTCCTGTTGAAGTACTTATAGAAATAATTGAGAACAATGAGGCAGCTGTGAAGAACAAGAACTTTTGAGATAGAGGTTACAGCTGAAGACTTTCACCTTACATCAGCCTCAGGGCCAAGAGAATTCTCTATTTTGTTGGTTACATAGTAACAAGGAAATCTTGACTCACAGCCTAGAAGTTGCTTTTGTGAACAAGAGTGATGGGCTCTCCTTAAAAATCTCACTGGGTTTCTTAAACAAATTTTAATTGTGAAATATACATATATGAATGTATCCCAGATGTGCACATTTTAAAGGATAATGGTAAAAAGAACACCAAGTACCCACTACAAAGCTGAAGACACCAAAAAACAGCATTATTGAAGCCTTCTAAGAAGACCTCTTTTAAAATGTTTCCCTTGCAGTCACAGATAATCATGCTAAATTTTATATTACTCATTTCCTTGCTTTTTTGAAAATAGTTATATATATGTACAATTCCCTAAAACATAGTTATCCTGTTATTGTATTTTATATAATGAGTTATACTGAATTTTTCCTCTTAACTTCTTTTTCACTACACATTCACATTTTGAGATTCCTCTATATACAAATTATTTCATATGGATTAGGCTGGCACATCATTATAACACTCGTTAGATTTTTAAATGTTTGCGTGGTGGTAGCATCTGATTGCTGTTTCAATTTGCATCCCCTCCCTACCTTGCTAATAGAGTTGTGCATCTTTATATGCTTAGTGGCTATTAAGGTTTCTGTGGGATGTCTGTTCTTAGTTTTGGCTTATTTTTTATTGGCTTGATCATTCCTGAAAATTAATTTGTAGATAATCTTGTCTATATATATATTTAGAATTTTATTTTTTTACGTTTTTTTAGAATTTTATTTTTTAAATCTTTATATATTTTAGAGTTCAAATACTTTTCTCTGGTCATTCATATGGGTTGTAAATGACTTCTCTTAGTTTGTCAATTGTCTTTTTACATTTTATAGTGTCTTTTGATGACCAAAAGCTATATATTTTAAAGTACCATTAGTTGAATTTAATATATTTTTTAGATTATAAATTTGTGCTTTTTTCTTTCTTATTTACAAGTCTTCCCAACCAGAGACTATAAGCTATTCTATTTTCTTCTAAAAGTTTTAAAGTTTAATTTTGACGTGTTTTAGATGCAGAAAAGTACAGATAATAACATAGTAACATAATGAACACCCATGCACTCAACTCTATGTATCCAAACATTATGCAAGCCCCTTTTCACGATGATTCTTCTCTAAATTGCCTTAGCTATTCTTGGCTCTTTGCTTTTTCATGTAAACTTTAATATGAGCCAGCTAAGATCCATTAAAAAAAAAACCTATTTGGATTTAATTGGAATGGAATTGACAGAGGTCTGCTGAGGCCTATGTAGATACTGACTGGAATGTGTCACCAGATTCTCCCAGAGTTCTTAGTTTAGAGAGGCTAGTGAGGGTTGGTTCTGCCTAGTGCTTCCCATCCTTGTTCACATTTTGTCAAACAATAATATTTTCATAAAACATTGAAGCAAACATCCTACTTGCAGTGAACATGATGGATCTGTGGCTCTGACTATCCCAGACCCTACATGGTAAATCCTAGGATTAAGGAGATTGATAGCTTGGCATACCTGTAGCACATTAGTGGCACCCTGGATGAGAAGCTCTTCCCTAGCTAATTGATTTCACTTCACCACAACACACTATTATACAAAGGGTCTTCAGGAAACTGGGTTTCCAGCAGTTATCCTGGGAGGTGACTGAAGACCACAGCATATGCCACTATGGCTTGTGGATAGATTGGGAAACTGCCCATCTGTGACATCCACCTATGAGTTGAGGACTAGGTTTGGACAATCTCATCAGTGGTCTATATAAATAAGCCCTTGTGAATCTTCCATGCACTGGTGTTCTCACCCAGCTCTGCGTCTTGTAATTTTGTTTTATAGCCTAGTGCATATCTTTCTAGTTCTTTTCTTCTCTTGCAGTAATGGGAGATTTGGAAAAAGGTGGAGACATCACTGTCCTTTTGGTCATGAGAGAGAGAATTTTAACCCAGGCCTGTGTATTCCAGGAAGAAGGGTTTTCTGAGACTACAAGTTGATACTTGCCTAGGGGCAGCTGAGTCAAGCAATTGTTGGCAATGATAAAACAATAAAAAACTAGGAGGTTACTTAGTCATTGTTATTTAACCCTACTTCCTGAAACGTACTGTTTGTTCTAGTCCTAGAACTGTCCTTACTGTCTGTCTCCTGAATACAGTTGTCCCTGGGTATCTGCAGGAGATTGGTTCCAGCCCCCCACCCCTCACCAAAATCCATGGATGATCAAGTCCTTTATATAAAATGCCATAGTATCATTTGCAAATAATTCATGAACACCATCCCTTATACTTTAAATCATGTCTGGATTACTTATACTTAATTCAATATAAATGTTGTATAAATAGTTGTAAATACAATGTAAGTGCTATGAAAATAGTTGCCAGAGTGTGGCAAATTCAAGTTTTGCTTTCTAGAACTTTCTAGAATTTTAATTGTTTTTAAAAAATATTTTCCACCGAGGTTGGTTGAATTTGCCATGTGGAACCTGCAGATACAGAGGACTAGCTGTATTTCAAGTCTTTTTTCCCCCCTGCAGTCCTGGACGTTTTATTAGAGTCTTCTAGATAAATCATGCCATTGTATCTCCACTCACCTGAGGTCTCTTCTCAGTTCCTGTCCACATCCTCTTCACTCCCATTAGTCAGTTATTTTTTTTTTTTAACAGAAATAGAAACTGAATATGGCAAACTAAAACACAGATAGACTTTCTGTGAAAAGGTATAGAGAAAAGCACAAAGGTGAAGGCTAGTCCTTTAGGAAGTGGCAATGGACAGGAACCCAGAAGGGCTGGGCATTGGGAACACAGCCTCATACAACAGTCCAGATTAGGGTACTGTTCCTTTCAGGGATGTACTGAACTCTCAAAGTTGTTGATACTACCAGAATTTCTCAATTCTGTTTGCATTGTTTGCCTCATTTCTTCAAGATTCAAATTTTGGGCTGAAGTAATCTGCTTAGCTATGCCTAGGTTACATGTTTGTATCTTCTTAGCTTCCTTGAAGTGGAAATCAGTCCCTTTGGCTTTCTTAATGGGAAGTGGGGCACAAGACACTCACTATGGTGTTCCTCCAAAACCAGAAGGGTTTTCAGATTCTAAATAGCTAAAAGAAACAAATAAAATAAATCCCAGAACAAAAGTTCAATTACCCACTACACTATGCTTTAATGTCCCATGTCAAGTCTACCTTCTTTATGGCTATTGTATTACATCCTGATTGCTCCAGTCTTTGGATCCCTAGTACATTTATAGGGAGTAATATAAAATGCAGCAATAATTTCTTCATTAAGTAAATTGTCATTCCATTCACAATATTGTATCTGGCTTTACGGAGTTTAACTGGTATACCTCTTGACACATTTTTGAGATGCAGAGAATGTAACTCCAAGTGCCCTGCGTAGAACACCAAAACTTCCACCAGCTGATAGCAGACAATTGAGATACAAACTCTTACCTGTTTCCCTAATGTTCTAATCCTTTCACCATTTAAGTACCCAGAGACCCCGAGTACCTACCAGCATTGTGACAGCAAAGAATCCAATCTAACATAAACTCATGAATTGTGACACAGGTCAAAGAAGAAGCTGGCCTTGGCAGATCACGTATCAAACCGAGCTGTGTAAATTCCCTGGCCTTGCAGTGGCCACAGGGACTAGAGTGCATTCTTTAACCACTAGTAGAGGCTCTTCTGGGATTGACTCACAGCCCAGAATTAAACTCAGTGTTGGTAATTCTCAATTGCTATGCTCTCAACGTTTGTATCCCTCTAAAATCATATGAAGAAATAACCCCTCCACCCACCACTCTAGGTGTTAGCATTAGAAGGTGGGCCTTTGGGAAATTATTAGGTAATGCAACCAGAGCCCTTATGAATGGAATTAATGCCCTTATAAAAGAGGGTTCAGATAGATCCCTTGTTTCCCTTTCTGCCATGTGAGGATGAAACAAGGTCTATGACCCAGAAAAGAGCTCACACCAGACCATACTGGAACTCTAATCTTGGACTTTCAGCCTCCAGAACTGAGAAATAAATGAAATTTATAAGCCATCTAGTCTATGCTATGTGGTTATAGCACCCCTGAACAAATTAAGATACCAACTAAAGGGGCCAAATCCCTTGACAAAAGCTCTTTCATTCTCTGATTCAAGCACTTGCCCAGGTCATAGCACTCTTGAGTGATGGAGATGGGAGAGCGTTTCAGTGTCACTAGCTTCCCTTACAGAGGTGGCAGGAAGTTCACCTCTGGTTGGTTGGTGCTGTGAGATGTGAATGCGCCAATGACTGAGTGTGGGCCATCTCTCCTGAGGGAGACCCTGTTCTGTTCACAGGCATGGTGGTAGTTGAGACAGACGCATGCCTTTAGTTGAAAGCTGGACCAACAAGGAGATGCAACACTTCCTGAGTGAGGAAACTACTCCACAGGTTAATTCAGAGCCTCTTGGTGATTTGAGGGAAGGAATTTTCATGTATTGTGACAGTACATTAGTTTCATACCCTAATCAGCCGTGCCCCAAATGTTACCTCACTTAAAGTTCATGTTTGACAGAATCATTTCCAAAGGCATTAGGGTCTGGGTTTCTTCCTTTCCAGGATGCCTTAGGTTCCTTTACCAAATTGACCTAATCTTTCTTCTGCCATAAACCACCCTCTCCTGACATAAAAAAGGAATAGTTTGCAAAGTCACTAAAAGAAAAAAAGGCTTGCTACTTCCTAAGCTAGGTAAGCCCACTCATTCTCTATTTATATACAAGTAATTCTTCTCAACAGTATTGGCTACAAAGTGATTTTCTGTGCTGGCTCGTTCTAAAAAGTAACTGGTAATTTCTCACTAAAAGAGAAAAAGGAAAACATGCATTTATTCTTTGAGACAACATTTCTTCTGTTAGAGAACCCAATCAAAAAGGAAGTCTGTGCCTTGTACATCTTTTCTACCTTCCATAATTTTGAGCTCCATGAGTACAGATACAGAGAAGTCTGATTCGCAGCTGCATCTCCTATATCCAGCACATAGTAAGTGCTTGTGGTAGGCTCGATAATGGCCCCCAAAGATATCTAAGTCCTAATCCTCTGAACCTGTGAAATGTTGCTTTACAAGGCAAAGGAGACTTTGCAGATGTGATGAAGGATTACCCGGGTGAGTCCTGTCATCACAACTGTCCTTACAAAAGGCAGACAGAGAGAAATTTGATAGAGCAAAAGGCAGTCTGATCACTGAATCAAAATGCTATACTGATGACTTTTAAGATTGGGGAAGGGGCCACAAGTAAAGAAATGCAAGGAATGCTGCTCTGGACACTGGAAAAGGCAAGAAAACAGATTCTTCCCTAAGCCTCCGAAGGCAGTGACCATGCCAGCACCTTGATTTCAGCCCAGTGAAATTGACTTCAGACTTCTAAGTTCCAGAACTGCAAGAAAATAAAGGTATGTTTTTTAAGCTACCACGTTTGTAATTTGTTCCAGCAGCCATAGGAAACTAATGTAATGTTTAATAAATGTGTTAGCTGAATGAAGCAATGAACAGTAGGGGTTCAGTAATGACAACATTAATTACAAGATGCCAGGTTTGTCTAAAAATTGCATGTGAAGAGACAGTAGACGTACTGTATGGTTTTTTTTTTTTTAATAGACCTGGAAAGTTTCTTGGGGTGTGAGAGAAACACCATCCTTCCAATATATCCATGGTGTTAAAACTAATTACATTGACTTAACCTGGGGTTTTTATTTATTCAATCTTTTTTAAATTTATTTTTATTTTTATTTGGAGTGGGTAATTTGATTTATTATAATTTTAATGGAGGTACTGGGGATTGAACCCAGGACCCCATACATGTGAAGGATGCACTCTACCACTGAGCTATATCCTCCCCTCATTTATTTACCAAATCTTGTTCTGGTTGTTTTAGTTGGTTTTGGTTTGTTGAGATTGTTCAGTATGTTAGTTTTATGATAATTGGTTTTATTTGATTATGCATTTATTTACAATTTGAAGGCAGGGTTGCCTACTGTCAAAATACTTCAGTTCAATAAGAAATCTCTGCCTTCTAGGAGCTTGCCATCTACCAAGGGATACAGAGATATACACTGTAAATGATTATGTTAATTATCTACCTACCACTGGGTTACTTCAATAATATTTTATGGTCTATATCTTCAAGAGTTTGTGCTCCTGTAAAGGGAGGCTTTTTTTCCCACTCACTTGTGTACTTTTATATCAACTAGCTTAATACATTTCATGTACCAAGTCCTCAAATATGTTTAATTAATTAAATATATCTATTGGCCAAAAATTCATACTTTATTGACTGAATAAGAAACAAAACACTGTGTGTGTCTGTGTGTGTGTTTATTCATGTGTGTGATGCCTTTGTGGTAACATACTTCTATTACTGCTTCTTTCAGAATAAATTCTCTCAGTATGATTTTAATCATCTTTTCAAATAAAGAAAGTACAATAGTAAAGGCAGAACTTACCAAATTACCATTTATGATTTCACAGCAGAGAAAAGAAATACATATATATTCTGTAAATCACTCTTTCAATATTTTATAAATCATTAGAAAAATATGTGCACCCCAAAAGATGTAATAAAAATACTGTTTTATACACACATTTTAACTGCTTTTGTAGGTTTAGAATTTCTTGCAGGATATGAAATATTTTCAATCTGCAACATTAACTTTTACATTTTGTACAACTTGGTCAGGAAAAGTATAAAGAGAAACATCCAAATAAGAAAACACTGACTTCAAAATTATTTTTCAGGTGAGTACCAATGATATTATTCCATTAAAAAAGCAAGATGAGGAAACTTTAGATTGAGTTTGCCAAGGAATAGAAGATTTTGGCTTCTCCCAAACTTTTCTACAAAGTTCCTTTTGATTTTGATTTCTTCTTACACATATTCAAAGGCCCCACACAATTTTTGTCTTCATAGCTCTCTCTGTGGTTATCGTTACCCCCAGACCTGAGATTTTTTTTCCCTCCAGTTCTTACTGTGGTCAGCTCAGTGATAGCTCCTACCTACAAGCACCTGCAAGTCAAATCCTGACTGGAGGTACCTGGCCTAGGCACATTAACTCCCCTTTGATTGCATCAGGCTTGGATCTGCTGGGACTTTGTTGCAGTTATGGCCACTCATAGGATTTAAGGTGTTCAGATGGTCATTTCTCTTAGCAGAACAACACTTCTTCCAAACAGGTGGTTGACATACTTTCCTCTGAAACATCCAAGAGTAGGCAAATGGATCTGACAAGTCAGGACAAATTGCTGCAAAATTTTCCTCAAGCTGCAACAAATGAGTTTCTCTACCCCTTCCACACACTGGTCCTAGCAATTCGTGGAGCTACAGAAAGCACTATAATCCCTCTCCTGCAAGAAAGCCCTAAAAATAAAGGAATACGTTTCTGATTTTCTTTCCAAGTTTTTAGAAAGGAGTATTTTGACCTATTTAAAAAGTCTCTGTGTGACTTTGCAGCCAGAATAAAGGACTGAGTTGCCAGTGCAGAATACACTCTGTTTTGGAAAGCGTTCTTCTGTCAATGCAGCCTGACATGCCAGTATCAGGAGGAAAGGAAAAGCACCAATTCTTCACATCAACCTTACTTTAAATTTCAAGTGAAAACTTCTAGTGAATGTAACACGGGGTGAACTAACTGATGTGGATAGCCCCTCTTCCCACCCACCTAAAAATGCTGAATAAAATGTACTTGCAGACAGTTTGGTTTCAGTATGTGACAGAGTTGGAAGAAAGAAAGAACTTTAAGTGTCAAAACCAGATAATTTAAAGCTAAACCACAAAGGCAACAATATAAATAATAATAGTAACAACCTGTTAAGTGCAGGCAGTTTTAGAAGTGGTACTAAAAAATATTCACATAAACAAGAAAAAAATTCTCCGGCAAATTTGACTACATTTTAACTGGACTGTGGGTATATGTATTTCCTATTTTTCAAGAATATTTCAAAAGTAAAATTTAAAGTAGATTTCAAAATATTTCATGGTTTAAAAAAAACTAAGAATCTAGGAGAAATTTGGGGACACTTGGTAAGCAAGTATAATTTTAAATAAAGTCTTCTCTGATAAAGTTTATCTCTTCTTTGTGTAAGCTATTCTGTTTTTGTGTGAGTCCCCTACTGATTGAGGACTTCCCTTAATTCACTGCAATATTAGTTGTTATGTGTTCATAAAATACCCCAAGACCACTCTTATGTTTTTATTTAGGTTACTTAAGAACTAATTCTTTTGGAACTTGGGGTGGGAAGGGTAGCGATAGTAGGAAGAGACTGGAGAGTGGCAGAGGAATCAGGGTAAGTGTAGGCGACATCATCAACTGTGGTACACGATGTAGCCAACAGAGAGTGGACAGTCAGCTGTCCCATCAGTTGAGTCCAAGCACAAAGCTATGGGACTCAGAATATGGACCTTTTATTCAAAATTATCCTTCAATATTTTCTGAGTTAATAACTAATATTATCCTGCTAATTCATCACAGACACTAAGAAAATCTACTAGGTGAAGAGGATATTCTCATAAAATCACATGTAGCCCTCTAATGTGTCACACTAGACATGTGAGATTCAGACAAAGAAGGAACAATGGCACTGTGTAGTCATAAAAGCAATTTTGATTCCTGGAAGAGGTAAATGCCATGGCATTCAAATGACTGAGCACATCCAGTTTGGTCTAGGATGTGGATTATGGACACTCTCATGTATTACTTGTGGAAATAATAGTTGAAAGAAACTTTTTGAAGGGCAAATTGGCTACATCTGATAAAGTGATATACCTATTCTTTGTGTGAACTACTCTATGTTTAGCAATTTATTCTACAGAATTACACCCATAATGTGCAAAGCTGTGCACATAAATGAGCCCTCTTTGTAAATGACATGAAAAGGTGTCCATGTATATATATTATTTTTAATATATATATTATATTTGGAAATATAAAGAGAAAAATATAACTTAAAAAGACACACATATCCCAATGTTCATAGCAGCACAGTTTACAATAGCCAAGACATGGAAACAACCCAAATGTCTTTAACAGATGACTGGATAAAGAAGACGTGGTATATATGTGTGTGTGTATATATATATATGTATATACATATACACTTATATACATATACATATATATACACACACACACACAGACATATATATATACACACACATACACATACACACATACATACATACATACAGATGACTGGATAAAGAAGATGTGGTATATATATATACCCACACATGCACACAATGGAATGCTACTCAGCCATTAAAAAGAATAAAATAATGCCAAATGATACCATTTGAAGCAACATGGATGGACCTGGAGATCATCATTCTAAGTGAAGTTAGCCAGGAAGAGAAAAAAAATGCCATATGATATCGCTTATATTGGAATCTTAAAAAAAGGACACAAACTTATCTGCAAAACAGAAACAGAATCACAGACACAGAGAACAAACTTTTGGTTACCAGGGGTTAAAGGGAGTGGGAAGAGATAAATTGGGAATTTGAAAATTGCACCTCTTGAGGAATGATGTAAATGTTAGCTATCTTGATTGTGGTAGTGGTTTCACTGGTGTATATACATCTATCTAAACTCACTAAAGTGTACATCTGAAATATGTGTAGTTCATTGTACAGGCACCATACCATAATAAAAGTGCTTTAAAAAGGAAAAATTAAGTAGCAAAACCATGTAGATAACTATAAAAATATACTTATATCTGTATGTCCTCTATTAAATTATCCTGTCAAATTATCACAAATCTATTGTCTTAAGCAACACAACTCTATTATCTGACAGTTCTGTAGGAGGCATTCTTGGGTCTCCATAGACTAGAGTTAAGGTGTCAGCAGAGCTGCCTTCCTTACTGGAGGCTCTGGGTTGGGTGGGGAGGTATTCCGTTTCCCTGCTTACTCAGTTTGTTGGCAGAATTCAGGGCCTCACAATTGCATGACTGAGATCTGCATTTTCCTGCTGGATGTAACCTGAGCGCAGGCTCCAATTTCTAGAGCCCATGGCATCATTGATTCATGGCCCCCTCCTTTGTTGCTGAAGCCAGCATGACATGTCAAATCCTTCTCATGTCATATTTATCTAACCCACTTTCTAAAAAAATTGAAGTATAGTTGATTTATAATATGGTGTTAGTTTCAGATGTTCAGCAAAGTGATTCAGTTACATTTTTTCAGATTTTTTCCATATAGTTTATTACAAGATATTTAATATAGTTCCCTGTGCTATATGATAAATCCTTGTTGTTTATCTATTTTATATATAGTAGTGTGTGTATCTGCTATTCCCATACTTCTAATTTATCCCTCCCTTCTTTCCCCTTTGGTAACCAAAAGTTTGTTTTCTACATCTGTGAGTCTGTTTCTGTTTTGTAAATAAATTCATTTTTATTACTTTTTAGATTCTACAAGACCCACTTTTCTGCTTTCCTCTTCCACTTTTAAAGACTCATGAGATTGTATTAGGCCCAAGGAAATAATTGAGGATAATCTTCCATCTCAAGATCCTTAAACTTAATTGCATGTGCAAAGTTCCTTATGTCATGTAAGGTATCATAGTCACAGGTTCTGGAAAATATGGTGTGGACATCACTGGGGACTCATTATTCTACCAACCACAATATATATATGTACATTTAATGTATATACATACATATAAATACACATATGTAGTGTGTATATACATGCACACATACACATATAGACACAACCACAGGGGTGAGGAAAGAGAGAGATGGAGAAAAGCATTGACAATAATACAAAACAAATATGTGTGCATGAGAACAAATGTTTAGAAATAAACATTCCAAACACTTTAAACAGTGGTTATTTCTAGGAATTGGGGTTTCAGTTTTTACATATATAGTTAAGAATGGTTTGTACAATAAGCACACATTAATTTTGCACTTAAGAAAGTAAAAGAACAATAAATTGATGAATGAGGCTCAAGATACTTGATCTAAATCACTGGTTAGGTCTCAATATAAACACCTAAGAAAAGAAATGGTCTCTGAGTGAAATATATGTTTCTTGAATTATTCATCAAAATAAATTGGCAGACATTTAATCACAGGTGTTATACACTCTGAATTGAAGAAATTAACCTTTAAACTAATAACTGACTGAATTGCTGCATATCTAAACAGACTAGCAATTTTTAGCATCGAATAATCACATTAGTATCACTACTATAATAATAACATGAATAACATTATTACACTGTGATGGTAATAACAGTGTAAATAATAAATTGTTTTCTATCTTAGTGTATGCTACCATTTTCAAAGCATTTCAAAAACACTCCTTTTTTAAAATTCAGAAAACCATTCTATAATATTAAGTAGGCAGAACAGATAATATTATCATCACTTTTTGGAAGGAGTAACATTCAGAATAACTAGATAGGAGTTGCCCAAGGTCTAAGAGTTCAAAATCATACAGAAACAAAATAAATACTCCCATGTTCTGTTTTAGGAACTATTTACAATATAAAAACAAATATGAGTTTTGCGCTAATGAAGTTAACAGTGTAGAAAGGGAGATGAGACTTGAATATGGGTGGTCATACTCAAGGCAGAAAGTTATAATTATAAAGAGTATAAAAAGGGTACCAATAAAGTGTTATAAGAGTTTAGAGAAAAGTAGATTGCTTGAGTATGAAATTATTGAGAGACTTAATAAAATAAGCCACACTGGAACTGGGCATTAAGTAACAGGTATAGCATGATTTTCCCTAAATAGGAACTGGAGTAGAAGTATGGAAGTATGATCCCAGGATCGAACAAGAGTGGCCCCTTCGAGGCAATGATAAGAAGAAGCCAGAGAGAAGAAACAGTCATTTTGCAATCAGAATTAACATCAGAAGACAAATGAAAGAAACAAATCAAAGACAACTCCAAGTTTTCACTTCTGGATACATGGAATAGTGGAATGCCTAGCAAAAGTCACGAGAAACATTTCCCTGCCTTCCATTACTTCCTAGACCTACTGTAGGATGGCTACCATTTCCCATACCCCTCAGAAATTGCTTTTCTCAAGTTTTCCAGTGGCTTCCTTACACTAAATACAATAAACACATTTCAGTCTCTACCATATTTAACGTCTTGGCTGCATTCAGCTCTATAGTTGGTTCCATCTGTCTTGAACACTTTCTTCCTCCAACTTTTTTGATTCCACAATCTTTGGTTTTACATAAACCAATCCACTCAAAGTGCATACTACACTCAATGCTCAGTACACACACATGCCCACAATATATTAGCTTAGTGCTGTGATTCTTCCAATTACTTTTCTGATAACTCCTTTGTAGTCTTCTCTTTCTTGGTTGGACCCTTAAATAGACATCTGGGTCCTCTCACCTCTCCTGCAATGTGCTCACTGTTGGCAGACTCCGTCCGGCATTATGGTTTCAATAACCATTAGTGTTTTAAGGATCAATAAGGTAAAATTTCCAGTTCAGATTTTTCTCTTAAACTCCAGACCCATTAACTTTCTACTTATTATTTATGCTTATAAATACTTTAGGCAACTCAAATGCAACATGTCCAAGATTGAACTCCAAGTTTTCTCCCTAACCTACTCCTCTTCTTCTATTCCATTTCTCAGTAGAAGGCTGTAGTATAACTAAAAATAAATGTTTGGTCTTTGTTCCCCATTCCTGACATACAGCCCCTAAAATCCTTGAAATTTCTTGAGGGATAAGGGTTATATGAGCATTTTTATTCTAATGAAGTGATGCTGATGAAACCTCCATAAAACCCACAGGATTTGGAGAGCTACTGGGATGGTGAACATGTTGAGGTGCTGGAGGGTGGCATGGAAGTTCTGTGTCCCTTTCCCTATTCCTTGCCTTATGCATTTCTTCCATTGGCTATTCCTGAGTTGTATCCTTTATAATAAAGCAGTCATAAAATCATAATAAAATTTATATGGAACCATCAAAGACCTAGAATTGCCAAAGCATTACTGAAGAGAAAGAGGCTGGAGGAATAACTCTCCCAGACTTCAGACAGTACTATAGAGTTACAGTCATCAAGACAGCATGGTATTGGTACAAAAACAGACATATAGACCAATGGAACAGAATAGAGAGGCCAGAAATGAACTCACAAACTTTTGGTCAACTAATCTTCAACAAAGGAGGCAAGAATATACAATGGAATAAAGACAGTCTCTTCAGCAAATGGTGTTGGGAAAACTGGACAGCAGCATGTAAAACAATGAAGCTAGAACACTCCCTTACACCATACACAAAAATAAACTCAAAATGGATCAAAGACTTAAACATAAGACAAAATAAACCTCCTAGAAGAAAATACAGGCAAAACATTATCTGACATACATCTCAAAAATGTTCTCCTAGAACAGTCCACTTAAGCAATACAAATAAAAGCAAGAATCAACAAATGGGACCTAATGAAACTTACAAGCTTCTGCACAGCAAAGGAAACCATAAGTAAAACAAAAAGACAACCTACGGAATGGGAGAAAATTTTTGCAAATTAAACCAACAAAGGCTTGATCTCCGGAATATATAAGCAGCTCATACAACTTAATAAGAAACAACCAAACAACCCAATCCAAAAATGGGCAAGATACCTAAACAAGCAATTCTCCAAGGAAGACATACAAATGATCAATAGGCACATGAAAAAAATGCTCAGTATCACTAATTTGGATGACACTTGCACCCCAATGTTCATAGCAGCATTATTTACAATAGCCAAGACATAGAGACAGCCTAAATGTCCATCAACAGACGACTGGATAAAGATGACATGGTATATTTATACAATGGAATACTAGTCAGCCATAAAAACTGACAACGTAATGCCATTTGCAGCAACATGGATGCTCCTGGAGAATGTCATTCTAAGTGAAGTAAGCCAGAAAGAGAAAGAAAAATACCATATGAGATCGCTCATATGTGGAATCTAAAAAACAAAAACAAAAACAAAACCCCCAAAACAAAAAAACAACAAAGCGTAAATACAAAACAGAAATAGACTCATAGACATAGAATACAAACTTGTGGTTGCCAAGGGGGTGGAGGGTGGGAAGGGATAGACGGGATTTCAAAATTGTAGAATAGATAAACAAGATTATACTGCATAGCACAGGGAAATACACACAAGATCTTATCGTAGCTCACAAAGAAAAAAATGTGACAATGAATATATATATGTTCATGTATGACTGAAAAATTGTGCTGAACACTGGAATTTGACACAACATTGTAAAATGATTATAATTCAATAAAAAATTAAAAAAATAAAGCAGTCATAGTATGTAAAGTGTTTTCTCATCCATATGAGTCATTCTAGCCAATTATTGAGCCTGGAAAATGAGGGGAGGGGAGTGTTGTGGAAACTCCCAATATTCTAGCTTAGTGGGACAGAATTGCAGATAACCTGGTGACTCAGTTCTTACAACTGGCATCTGAAGTGAGGGCAGTCTTGTGGACTGAGCCCTTAAACCGGTGGAGTCTGATGTTAACTTGAGGGTAGTTAGAGTCAGAACTTAGCTGAATTGTAGGACATTCAGTGGTGTCAGAGTTGGTTGGTGTTAAAAGAAAGACACACATCAAGATACCCTTATACATCACATTACTCGAGCCAGAAGTCTTTATTTTTTATTTGCTAAGGCCTCAAAGAAGTTACCAAGTATTTCAAAATAAATTTTAAGATTCTTAGCTTTTCTCCATCTCTAATGTCATACTTCAATCAAAGATTTCATCACCTCTCATTTGATTCCAATTGTTCTTCCCCCTGCCTTTGGCCTCTCAATATAACTTTCATCCTGCAGTTGAAATGATATGTCTGAATTCAATTGAACATGTCATTCCCTTCCTTATAATCCTCCAATATTTTCTGTCCCTCAGGATAAAGTGCAAATTCTTTAAAACAACTTAAAAAGCTCTTAAGGATTTGGCTGTTAACTACCTCTGCAGTGTGAAAGCTCACTACTTCATACCTCCTTCTCTCTAGCTATAATGAACTATTTTCTATTCCTAGGTTTGCTGGTGTGCCATCTTTCTTACTTCCATGTTTACTGTCTACCTGGAACAAGCTCTCCTTCTCCCCTTTACATGGATAAACTACTACACAAGTCTTCACACACAACTTAGAGGTTACTTCCTTTAAGAAGTTTTTCCTTCATCCAAGTCAGGATTCCATGCCCTCTTTGTTCTTTCATCCAAACTCATCACTACTTGGCACTTATTATGCCATCACACACTTGCCTGCTAACTTGTGTATATGCATCTCTCAAATTCTGTGCAAACCCTTTCAAAGGAGTGACCTTGTCCACTATTTTCACTAATATACACCCAGCAACAAGACCTGGTAGAAAGTATTCAATAAATACAATGATAAATGAATATATAAACAAACAGATGGATGAACGAGTAGATAAATAGATCTGGGAAGGCAGAAGATTATGAGCTTCAGTGCGGGACATGTTGCTCTGACTTAAAGGCATCCTCAAAACATCCAAGGCAGGAGCAGACATTCATCTGAATGCTTGAACCAGAGTCTATGGGAAATGCAAAAGGAGGTAGTAAGTTCTGGGAGTTATCCAAAAAGAAGAGATGATTGAAGCCAGAAAACTGGATGAAACTGTATATAGAAAATATAAAGAAAAAGAGAGGAGAACGGAAAATACAACAGTAGGGAATACCTATGTCTCTTTTAGGTGGAAGCATGGCGCACCTGAAATCAGGTGAGTAAAGACTCCATTAAGGACTTCAGACATATAAAAATTGATGAGGGTTTGTGTTTGTGAATGAGAAGCTATTGATGATGACTTCCATTAAGTAAATGACTCAAGTACTGGTATACCTAGCTCCTGTGCCAACCCAACATTCTCAATCAGCTAGTAATTAATAACGAAATGCCCAAAGAACACAAAATGGTGAAAAGCCTACATAGTATTAGGTATCATTACTAATCAGTGTATTTCAAACTGAGTTAATTTACTTGGGAACAAATCAAGGAAAGACTCATTGCTTCTTACTGAGATTGTAGTGTGACATTACAGAAAAGAAATCTAGGAGATTCTGGCACTTTAGAATTTTCAGCAGAGAGAGAGATACTGGCAGTGCCATGGCATGGGATAAGCTGGAGGCACCTCTCTTGAATTCCTTTTTCCTCTCCTTGCTCTGATCAGCAGCATTCTGAATTATCTGCCCTGGGAGACATATAAGAATGTAAGCTGCTCAAGGAGGATGCCAGCAGGTCATGTTTTCTCCCTGATCCGCTAAAATTTTTCTCAGTGGTTTGGACAGTAACACAGGAGAGGCAGCATGCATGGTACCTATCGACTGAAGATGACCAAATGGAAAATGAGACACACAGAGCTGGTCCTTGGAATAGAAGCCTCCTAAATTAGAGAAGAAATTATGCACAGATTAAATCATCCCACCAGGCCTGCCCCTACCTTAGTCTCTTTCTACTTTTTAGAATGCTGAATTACTAAATTTATGCTAACTGACTTTTTAGTGTAAATCATTAAAGAAATATTCCAAAAAATACATTCAGGTGTATAATGAAGACATCAAAAATGTACCTTCCCATGTGCTTCTTGGACAAATACCAAGTCATACATGACCTTTCCACATTCAAGAATGAGGAAACAAAGCAAAGACTAAAACAAGGAATAGTTTGCTCTAATAAAAGGAATAGAACACAACTCTCTAAAGGTTGTTCTTGAAAGAAAGCTTCCCTGAGAAACAAAAATTGTTTTAAAAGTGTCTGTCTCAGAAAAAGATAAATACCATAGGATCTGACTTATATGTGGAACGTAAAAACACACACAAAAAAACAGAAAACCCCCTGAGCTCTTGAGACATGGACTGGTGGTTGCCTGAGGAAGAGGATGAGGTGGGCAAAAGTAACGAAGGAGGTCAAAAGGTACAAACTTCCAGTTATAAAATGAATGAATGAAGGGGATGTAATACACAACATGGTGACTATAGTTAATAATACTGTATTGCATATTTGAAAGTAGCGAGGAGAGAGGGTCTTGGACGTTCTCACCACAAGAAGAAGAAATTCTGTTTAATGTTTTTAGTTGGTGACAGATGTTAACTGGACTGACTGTGGTGATCACTTTGCAATATGTACAAGTAGCAAATCATGATGTTATGCAGCTGGAACTGATATAATACATCACTTTACCTCAGTAAAATAAATAGCTACATAAATAGATAAATAAATATAAATACATTCATGACTAGAACCCAGTGATACATTAAAAAATAATATACCACAACACATTTAGACTCATCTTCACAGTGGAATAACAGTTTGATATTAGAGAATTAATTAAAATAGTATGCCCAACTAAGTGGTCAAATGAGATTAAAAAAAATAACAAAGTGTCTGTCTTATGCTGTCAAAACAACTCAGATGGACTCCTGAAGTAGAAAAATATAAAACAAAATGATAGTCTACTAACTTCCAATCCTATAATCCTTTATTTACTATCTCTTAGTTTCAATCATTTCCAATGCAGACGTGTGTGAGAACTGAGGCCTCACCCCCTGCCACAGGTCAACAGTAAGAGAGCACTGACTGTAGACAGTTAAGAGGAGCTACATAGGCAAGTACCCAGAGGGACACTCTGTCATGCTTCTCTGACCTGGCAGTTGGCCAGCAGCAAGGCGCGTCATTAGAAGAGGGCTGTGTAAAGCCTGGGTGCAAGAGTACACCCAAATGCTTAGACCAGAGTCTGTAACTGGAGGCCTATTGGTAAAAAGGTTCCAGTGCAGAGAAAACACGCATCTATGCAAAGCCAGCATAGAGGCTGCTTTTTAAAAAAAAATCTTTCCAAAATTCTTACCAATGTGGCATGTTCACAGCATAACGGAAGAGCAATCTATATTACACGTTTCTGCGATAGGTGGTGGATACAGTACAGATGAAATCATTTTTAAAATAAAATTCCTAGGCTCTGGTGATCTGAAAGGGTAATTCTCACTCCCCTCTCTTCAGGCAGTTAAATGATTGAACAGGTAATAAAACCTTGCACTCCATCAATTCCTTAAACTTAAGTTCTAAGTCAATGATCAAACAGGGCCCACTAAATAGAATAAGACTTAAGGAGAATTCAACCAAATTCTTGCAGCAGAGAAGCCACTTAGCTGCAAATGTAAATGACATTCTCTCTGGGCTGACAAAGTTCTTAAAGCTATCCTTTCCTTACAAACTCGGCTGAATACAAGGGAACCTGATTGATTCAGTCCACAGTGGACTTTCCCCTTCAGCACAGTGTGGGGAAAGGTGAAAAACAGACCTCCAGGAGCAAACACCATGGTGGCCACTAACAAAATTATTATACCAGATAATCAGCTTTTTGTTTTCCTTTAAAAAGATTAAATCTAAATGCAGAATAAACTTTAAAATGTGCAGGGCCTATAAGAAGAGAGAGATTATTTTACTGAGGTACATGAATAAAGTCTTGGATAAATGCAGGGCCATATCTTGTCTTCATGAATGCTAAAACACAATGACTTCTTCAGTTGGATCAACATATTCATTGTTTTGCCATCAAAACCCCAAGGGTTCCACTTCCCAACTTGATAAAACAACAACAAAAAAAACTGGTTAGAAAATAAACTAGTAAGAAAATAACAGAAAATTTTTGAAGGAAGAAGAATGAAAAGAATCATAGAGTTACAGTAATTAAAATAGTATGGTTTGGTGGAAAGAGCAGTCAGATCAACGAAACCAAAGAGAAAATCTAGAAATTTGTTTCTACATTCCTGTTGGCACATGAAAAATGTGGCCTAATTACTGGGGAAAATATCAATGACAAGATAAATGACATCGCAATTGAACAACCAGTTTGATGAAAAGAAAATAAAGATCTGAACTGAAGTAAACAACAGTATAAGAAGATTAAATATTTAAATGTAATTTAAGCATAAACTTAAAAATCACAGATATACAAGAAAAATTAGACAACGCTTCAATAATTTGAGTATGAGTCTATCTAAAAAGTGCTTATAAATTAATAAAAAAGATTAAAATTTTTAAAACTGGGTGAAAACCACATAAACAGTAGTCAGAAATTAAATTAACAAGGCTAATATGCATTTAAAAACCTAAGCCTGGGGCCAGATTTATGAGTGTGAAACTTTTAGAGTCATACAGAGCCCCAAGCTTATAAAGACCCCATGTTTAGTATAACAGTCTGTGTCAAAGTCTTGAAATTCTTAATATTTCTTGAACAAAGGCCCTGGAAGTTCATGTTGCCCTAGGTCCTGCACATTATGTAGCCAGTCCTGATGAATCTTCATATACAGTCCATAAAATACATATCAAACCCTGAATTTTAAAATTGTTCTCAGATTGAAAAAGATTAAAAAATTTGTATCATATGATATCCATAGTGTAGATAAAGCACTCATACATTTTTTGTTCAACCATTTGCAAACATTCTAGAACCATATACTAAAATTTAAAATGAATACTCTTGATCCAATTTTTTTTTCCAGAATTAGATCTACAGGAATTAATTGGACCAATATGTAAAAACAAGAATATTTATCAAGGTATTATTTATAATAGCAAAAATCATCAAGAAATTTAAATGTCCATAAAATTATTGCTTGTAAATAGAAAGGTACATTTAAATAGTTGCATATTAGGTTTTAGCGTGAAATGTTATATATATTGTATATACACATAAAGACATTCATATATAATGATATGGAAAGATATCTATGATCCATTGCTAAGTGAAAAGCAGCCTATGTAACAACAAAGAGAGTGAAATGCTATAGGTACCTGCAGAAAACTTTTTTACATATATATATATATATATATATATATATATATATATAAAGTCTGAAAAGACAAACACAAAGATTCTTTTTCTTTGGATTACAGAAGATTTTCATTTTGTTGTTGAATTTTTTGCTTTTTTAAACAATGAAATTTTCTTTCTATTAAAATCAAGAAAAAACATTTTATTTTAAATGAATAAGAATTAGGCCATTTAACTGTGTCTGTGATCATTAAATACT
Organism: Camelus ferus; assembly: GCF_009834535.1. Taxonomy (NCBI): domain Eukaryota; kingdom Metazoa; phylum Chordata; class Mammalia; order Artiodactyla; family Camelidae; genus Camelus; species Camelus ferus. The sequence goes on from NC_045703.1 coordinate 4,865,402, forward strand.
TAAATATATAATGGCAAAAATAATTCCAGTTTGGTATAAAACAAGGAAAATAACATTAAATGTTCTGAAAGAAAAGATAAACAATGTTTAAAAGTTACAGTAACTTGTTTCAAACATGCAGATTATACAATTAAAAATTAGAAGGTGACACCAAAAGTATACTGATTTCCTCATCTTAAAAGTATATAAATAAATATATATCACTTCAGTTTTGACATAGATAATTAAATTAAAGAAAGATAGCTTTAATTTTGTTTTCACAAAGCATAAAGGTAGTAGAATTTATGTTTCTTTAGAAGTATGAAAAATTGTACCAGACAGTGCACGATTATGAGATAGAACATAAGACTGTACGTCTCGAGTTGGAGTAAAGCATAGTACTTAATGTGAAAAATAATTGATTCTGATTCAGATTTAATTAAAAAGAGAAGAAACTGTACCATACTTAATGAACTGGAGAAAATTTCAGTCTTTCTTCTAAGAAGAAAACACACAGAATGTAGCTGAATCTAGATGATGTATTACAGTCTTACAGTCATTGAGTTAATTCATTATGTTGATTAAAATAAAGACATAATCTCCAACAAATTGCTTCCTGACATTCCTTTAAGTTGTTTTGCCTAAAAGAGATTTCAAATGGAGAAAAGTAGCAGACATCTAAAGTAAATTTTGGACCACCTGCAGTTTGACTCTTACAAGTCTGATGAGTAAATATATTTTAGTCAAGTGTCTGTGTAAAACCACATTTCTATTATCATTTTTGACTGAAAAGGAGATTCTTGGAGGGAATTCAGCACAATATGGTCATGAAACTATAAGATAACACCAATTTTATCTGTATATTTGAGCTGTTAAAACAACTTTAAAGAACAAATTAATGGACATGTACTAATGATTTTAAATGAATCCTTGCCAAATTCATGTAAAGTTTATTAAGTCATGTTTTCTTTTCATTCTTTGGAAACATTTTAACCAGAAGTTACTAGTTCCCCAGAAGTTAAAGTTCTCCAGAAGTAATACTAAATTAATGAATGTAACTTTGTGGAAAACATTGTTTCTTTTAAATAAGACTGACCCTATACAGAGGCAACTACTTCAATGACAAAAGTAAGTGACCTTAGGCCAGAAAATGCTTGTGCCAACTTCAGACAATAGATGACCAGAGGAAAAGCAATGAAAGTAGCTGACAACTTTTCAGTGTGTTTCCTGTAGACCACCATCAGCATAAGCAGGGCTTGTTGCGCTTTTTTAAGAATTCAGATGTTCAGGCCCTGGTTCAGAATGACCAAATCCAAATTGCTGAGGTAAGACCCAGAAATTTGCATTTTTGGTCCCAAACTTTACCAACACAACATCTTCAAGGAGTCTCCAAACCACTGCTTACAGGATGAGAGGCAAGAATCTCCAGGAGCGGAAAAGTAAAAGCACAGGAAACTAAACACGGGTCACTGGTTGGTTCTCTGAGAGCAGCTGCCTTCACAGGTCTCATGTGCCGTTAGGCAAAGCCCATAGATTCTTCAGGAACTGCACGAGGAAGACAGGTGTCAGGAGAGTCAGGGTGAGGTGAACAGGGTGAGGGTGGAGGGTGTGGGAACCTGCTTTGTCACCAGTTTTGCAGTTAAGACAAAACTTAGGACTATAAGTTAAGAAATGTACTTATTTTCCTACATGCTATATGAATTTTAGAAAAAAAATTATGTTTTTATATCTATTTCACCATCAAGTATAAAGGAATAAAAATAATGTTTGTACCCTTCCAACCACAGATAAACATTTATATGAACAATTATATATTTCAAGGAGCTTTAATTATGTCTAAGAACTGATCCCGTCTTAACTCGGCCCACTACTTGTCATTAAATCCTTTCACTAAACTACAATTGTTTCCTTTGGTAAACTACTTCCCACCCCCTATACGCTCCTGCTTTTTTTTCTGTGAAGAAAAAAATATGAAGAGGATATTGATAGACTTGGGGACTAACATTTTAACACAATATCTAGCATTGTCACTAAGTATATAATTTATCAATGAGAAATAGTTAATGTTATTGGTAAATTGCTAACATTTCCTTTATGTTTCATGTTTACCTATTTTTCCTCATTCATTGATCAAACATGTTTTGAGTCTCTTCTTGTACAAGACAATGCTAGGCCCCAGTCAGGAAGTGATGGACCAAATAGACACCATCATGAAGTTTACAGGATAATGAAGGAGCCAAGTATTAGACAAGTATTCAAATGAATACATTTCTTTTTAAAGTTAGAAATGCTACCAACAAAAAAGCACAAGGTGCTCACAAAGAATATACCAGCAATCTAACAGGGAGGTTAGCAAGGATGTGCCAGGGGGTGTCCTATTTGTGGAGGTGCTGGTGCCTAAAGGGAAAATTCATTACCATTTGAACATTAGAGTGAAGGTGAAAGGGTTGCAGACAGAGGAGAATATAAATCTGCCTTCAAAATCCAGAAAGCAGCGCAGGATGGCTGGAACTTAATGAGAGAGGGAGAGTCTGCTGGGAGAGAGGCTGAAGCTGAAGTCATGAGTCAAAGCAAAGGCTGAAAAGCCTCTGCGGTAACATTGGGAAACCCTTGAAGGGTCTGAAGTAGGGGAGTGACTGGATCCTCTTGGCTTCTCCATAGAGAAGAGATAGCGGTACAGATATTAGTAAACTTGGGGAGCACATTGGAGGCTATTTAATTCTAGGTAAAAGATAATGGTGACTTGATTTAAAGTCTTCTACTGAAATCACACATTTTGGATGTGCGACCACGTAAATCGGGCATGGGTCAGCTGTGGAGCTGGCTGGGTGAGACAGGAGGAACCAGCAAGCACAACCCAGGGATAAGAATGTCTTGCTTATGTGACATGTTCTCATTTTTCAGTATGACCAAGTATGGCCCAGGAAATAGATTTGGATGATCCTGGAGAAATCTTGACCTCGACCCTGGTCTAATCATAATTTTGAAATAGAGCTTGCTGCCAGGAGTTAGGAAAAGTACATTTTGGGAAGCAGAGTACACTGTGGAAAAGAAATCATAATAGGCGGTAGCTTTATGACACGATGGCGTCAGAGGAAGCCTACTGAGAGGGTCAGGGTTAGAAATCCCAGCAGGAAGGCAGAGGCCAAGAGGCAGCCAGGCAGCTGCTAAAGTGTCCTCCTCAGACCGAGAAGCAGCCTTTGAACAAGGCAGGATTACAGTCCCTCCCTTTGTTTCAGGAGACAAGAAAGCCCAGAGGATTTAAAGTACTGGGTACGTAACCAAGAGAGGGATTTGAACCCACAGAGTAAAAGGCAGAGCCCAGTTGTCATAACTCACATGTGAGAATGAAACCAAGGCAAAATTCTCAAAACTATACCAAGACTGGAGGCACAGGTGACAATGCTTAGTGTCAGAAGGTAGGTTAGAAGTTGTTAGATAGGGCTCGTCCTAGAATCTGCGGTGCTGTGGGCGGGGGTTAGGAAACATCAGCTGTGGGACGACAGGGAACAGAGGCTGGCAGGCACCTAGAGCTAGAAAGTACATTCTGTTTTAAGGCCAGGGAATGATGCTAGTGCAATGTGAGTTACAGAATAAATGTTACCACAAAAGCTAAACTGTGCTGAGGATTTGCACTGCACATTTAAAGTGATGGGTACAAGCATCAGAATCGTGTCTATCAGCAGTGTTTAGTCAAGTCTTCCCAACTTCCAAGTACAATACCTATAAAAATATAAATATATGAACATTCACAACCTCCCAATCAAGACAATCAGTATTATCTACACAAATTACAAGTTTCTTTGAACTGAAAGAAGCACAATTAACAAGTAGTATGTTGCCTTTTGAAGGAAATATTCTCCAGGAAACAGAACCAATAGGTTAGAAGCTGATAGCCATAGATAAAGGTACATATACAGACACAGATTTATAGATTTATTGTAAGGGATTGGCTTGTGACATAACGAAGGCTGAGAAATCTCACAATCTGCCGTCTACAAGGTGGATACCCAGGAAAGTAAGTTGTGTAATTCAGTCAAAGTCTGAAGTCTTGAGGCCCAAGGGAAGCTGGTGATGTAAATCCCTGTCCCAGAGTAGCAGAAGATGAGATGAGGTGTCCCAGTGCGAGCACTGAGGTGGAAAAGAAGGGGCACATTTCTCTTTTCTCTTTTATGTTCTAGTCAGGCCTTCGATGGCCTGGCTGATGCTCACCCACTTTGGGAAGTCCATCTGCTCTACTGAGTTCACAGATTCAAACACTAATCACTTCCGCAAACCACCTCACTAACACACTCCAAAATAAATGGGTATCCCCTGATCCAGGCAGGTTGACGCATGTGATTAACGATCACAAGGGGTAACCAATGTGTCAGCCTGAAGGTCATTAGCCTTCACTGTCTGCCACAGATAGCCTCTTGGCCTCAAGGCCCAATGTCTGTACCAAATACAACACTAAACTTCTTTTCCTCCAATGTGAAGGAATCAGCTTTGCTCTCTAAAACATACAAGACCATTCAGTCCTCTAATGGCTCCTATTTTCTCTCGGTTCATTCTGGGAACAGCATTATCGTTACTCTGTGTCAGCCAGGGGCAGACACGGAAGGTGCCGGTGCTCCTCAGGGATGTGGAAGGACCCGGGCCGAGGGACTGCGACCGGAAGCCGCGGAGCACTGGCTGTTGTGTGGGGCTGCTGCTGCTGTTTCCACTGTGTCTAGCAAGGGAGCACCGAAAGAATATTTTCAATTATCAAGGTATAAAATGATCCTTTTTGAAAGACAACCAGATAGCCACAAAAGATAAACGTCTTCTGGACGTAAGGAATTTTGACAGAGGCTCTGCACATTCATAAATCCTCTGCCTCAAAATCCATCTGAGGGAAGATTGTAATAGAGTCGGATGGTTCATAAATTTACCCACAATGTGGACAAACATCGTGTTTGGATACATTTTCCTTATCAGAATAAGCAGATGTTAAAGATAGGTGGGTTTTGGAACAAATGCTGCATAAAAGACCAATAACAGTATTTAAGTTTCAAGGACATATTTTTGGAAAAAGATTGTCAGAAATTTAAAGCACCTTTTTTTTTTAAGCATTTGCTTTGTGCCCTTAATGCGACTTAAGAGAAATATTGACTTTGGTGCAAAAGAAAAAACATGAGGTGAAAATTGAACAGATTGACAAGGAAAAGACACTAATTGAGAGGCAGGTAGAAATTAAAACAAAAAAATGCAATATCAATGACTCTCCATGAAAAAAAGTTACTCATTAAAAATACTGAATCACTATGCTATACACCTGAAACTAATATGATATTGTAAATCAACTATACTTCAATTAAAAATGTAAATAAATAAAGTAAAATGGAAAAAAAAAGTTACTCAAAATATGTATCAATCCAGCTAAGAGATGAATTCAAATAAAAGACTAAAGAATACCTGGTATGAAGCATTAAAACCAGTGATACAGAATAAGTTGAATTAAATGTTATAAATAGATTATGAGACAAAATACAAAAGTAATTGTTGAAATAAAATATATAACATGGTAAAAAAAAAATAACATTCTGGGCCTAAAATTCCAGATGATAACAATCCCCTATTTTCCAACTGAGAAGTGAATGGGGGATGAAGGAAGCAAAGTAAAGTACACTAAGATCCAGAATTACGCTGTGCGGTATCAAAACACAACTGAAATTGATAACTGGAATTTACTTTTTTGACTTGTATGTATCTGTTCAATTTTAAAATAAGATGTGCACTTTGTAGAACACTAGTAAAAAGGGATATAAAATTATAGTCAGTGAAGAATCAGAGAGAGAGAAAAAAGAAAAAGAACTAATTGAAACTGAAAGAGCACATGGACAAGCTTTTCAGGCAAAATTGGCTTAAAAGTTTTTAAGTTGGTGGGTTAACCTCTCCTATTAAAGACAAAGTCAAAAGTCCAATTATATGTTATTTCCCAAAGACATACCTCAGGGAATATGACTTAGGAAAGTAAAAACAGTAATAATTAATAAAAGACAAGAACTGAGGGGAAAAATGCATGCCAATGATATATTGTATTAAGGCAAACAAAGAGTATAATGGTAAAATCAGTTATATTAGATTTTGAGGCAAATAAATCATCAGAGAATCAGAAAAAAATGACTGTCATTTTATATTGGAAAATGATACATTCACCACGAAGATATTAGAGGCATAAACCTTTATACGACAAATAACATAGCTACAAAATATTTAAAATAAAAACTATGCTATAAAACTTTACAAGAAAAAATTGGAAAAGAAAAAAATAATGCAGCTTTGGAGATATATCTTCCAGGTTTTGAACAACCATGTAGAAAACGAAAAATATAAAGGCTATATAATACTTTAATTTATAATTTATTTAAAAGACAGAGTATGCTCCAAATAAGCAGCATTACACTTTCTTCTAAAAGCTAATGGATCATTTACAAAAACTGCACATATAATAGGACACAAAATAGTTAAATAAGTTGCAGAAAAGCTGAACTTGTGCATGTTATGATATTAAATCACAATATAATAATAGCCATTAATAAGAAATGTTGAAAATTAATTATTTGGAAATAAACAATGCATGGCTCATTAACATGGATCAAGAGGGACTACTGATTATTTACAAAGCAATAAAAATAAGAAAATGTTTTTAAATGCTTGATGGAAGCTCTATGCCCATCAACACTTCGGCTGAAAATCAGAAGATGGGATGTTGCTAATACAGTCAGTCACACTCGGGCAATTTACCTATAATGTTTGTGGCTAAATATCAGGTGTGAATACATTTCTATTATGGACAAAAAGCACATTTTAAAAGACAAAAACGTGCATGAGTGTATTTAAAAAGTGTTACACTGAGTCTGTAGCCAAAGCCAAGTCATTTTATAAATGCTTTCAATACAAATAATAATAAAAAAAATAAGCCCAAAAAACTGAATAAAATACATCATCATTCTTACCACCTGCTTGTTTTAAAATGTAGGGTTTATTCTTTAGTTATGGTGAGGCCAACAGAAAAGGAGATGATTAACATGGAAAAGATGATTTGTTACTCACAAGAGGTGGGTGCATGCCATGATGTACATGGGGAAGCACCAGGGAGGGTTGGTCTGGAAGCAGAGGTTACAATGGGGAAAAACTTGGCAAGAGCCTTTACTGTAGTGTCTGTGGGAAGGAGTGGGTGCGGCAGAGTAAGGAGGTTTAGGATTGGCTAGTTTGAATAATTTCAGCAGGCCAGGGTTTAGGGGCTATCTAAAACTGTCGGTACCTAACTCTGGGGAGATTAGGGTAGGGAATAGTGGTCCTGAGAGGAGAGGAGGTGGTGAGGTGTGAGAGCTCTGGATGGGATCAGGTTTGCATATGAAAGGTGCACTCCTGGACTAATTATTTACTGTCTCTAGGAATTGGCTAGCACCTGCAAAGTGCAATCTCTCCAGGGTCAGCAAGACTCTAAGATGTCAAAGTGTTGGAACTACAGAAAATAGGCAGGCATGATTAATACCCTGTCGACCCCAGCAGGTGGTCAACAACAGGCTTCCTTATCTCTCTTCCCTAGCCATGGCAGATGCTGCAATGCACTGCTGTGTTCCTAGCTAGAAATAAACGACTTATTCCAGCTGCTGAAAGTGCTGTCAACAGACACCTCTTAGCTGACGGGTTTTCTCACCTGCATCACCCTCGACTTATAAGCAGGCCCACATCCGATCACTGATCTGTGCTCTAAGATAGGTTTTTTTTGTGTGTTTTTTTTTAACCTTGGATATGTATTAATGACATTTTGGACAGGATAATTCTTTGTCGCAGTCTGTTCTGCACACTGTAGGATGTTAGTAGCATCCCTGATCTCTGCCCACTAGTCACCCAGTAGTACCCACCTTAAGTCATGGCAATCAAAAATCTCTCCAGATACTGCCAAATGTCCTGGGAGAGGGTAGGGAGGGAAAATCTCCTCGGGCTAAGGACCACTGGCCTAAGAGTATAAAGGCTCACGCACTCATCCTAATTCTGGACAGCTCTAACATGTCACTCTTTCTTCCTCATATCCTACTGAGCTCCGTACAAAGCCCACAACAGTGGTCACCCCACCCACTCCTCTGGGGTTAACTCATCCATGTCCATGCATTCATGGGCATGGATATACTGACAGCTTTCATATTCATATTTCCAGCCCAGATCTCTTGCCTATGCATCAGATCTGTATAATTAACTGCCTATTGGCTGTATCTTTTTATCAGGAGACATTATTTTTCTGTGCTCAAGAACATGAGCTCCGGAAGCAGCTGCTTATATAAGTATTTTGACTCACTGAGTCTCTCCCTTTGCTTAAGTTTTCTCATCGATATAATGGATACAAGAATAAGATCTACTTCATAGGTTTGTGTCAGAATCAATGAGTTACTGCATGTAGAGAATTTAGAACAGTGCCTGGCGTACTGTAAATTCTCAATAAATGTTAGCTGTTACAGTTAGTCACTAGGTTATCTTGCCTGCACCAAAGGGAGTAGTTCAAGTCCAGACTACATGGTGCTATCACTGATTTTTCCATCTCCTACAGTGACTACTTCAAATTAATCACCAAGTCATAGTGAATCTCTGTTCTTAGAATTGGTTGAATGTGCCTAATTTGTTCATCTCAGTTGCTACTACCTGAGTTTAATCCCATATCTCTTATTACAAGATCCTAGTTAAGAAATAAAGAACATAAACTATGGGATCCCAGAGAGCTGGGCTGAAGCTCAATTCTCCCAGTTGAATATTATTGGGTAAATTACATTTCCTCTTTCCACTTTTTGATCATGCTTAGAGGATTGCAAAGAATATTACAAGAGAATCATTGTTTGTATTTTACCCTCAACTTAAAATAATACAAATGATCATTCATAAGAGTTTGAATTAAGTAAATTGTAATAGTTCCACATAACAGAATACTATATAGCACTGAAAATAAACTATCACTGTATACTTCAGCCTGATTGAATCTTAGAAAGATAATATGGAGCTCCTTCACAAAAAAAAGGCAAGACATAACATACATATAGTATTTATATATTTATATTAAAGTTAAAACAGGAAAATGTTTATTGTCTAGTGGTGCTATACCTAGTGGTAAAATTGTAGGAAAACACATGATTATAATTTTTATGAGATCAAACACAGGAATGAGGGGGCCAGGAAATACTAAGAAGGGTGGTTCGGGAAGTGATGATTTAGAGGCTTCTGAGGTGCTGACAATGTTTGTTTTCTCAGTCTAGCAGGTGGTTGCATGGGTTTTAGATATAAATACTATTTATTATACTATGGATCATTATTTTATGTATTTTTGTGTGATAGTTGTATTTTACAAATTAGGAAAGTTTAAGTAAAAGGAATGTAATAGATGAAAACTAAATATAGGCATGGAAATAAGAAAATGTGAATAATACATTGATAATATATTATATATGTGTATTATATATATGTACATATATATATATATAATTTTGTGAATAAAGGCATACTGGCAGGCCTGTTTCAGAAGGTCTCTGATTCTCATAGCACTGTTTCCTTGGAAACAATAGCATTAAGATTAATGAGGAATATTTAGCCTGCCTCATTTGCTGTGTGGAACACACATCTGCCTCGGGCTAGGGAGGCTGTGAGTCAGCACAGGACCTATGTGATAACCATGACCTACAGCTTGGTGGGAATAGAGGCTGAGGTTTCCACGTGTCAAGGTGACCCACATGTACCTTGTTTCTCATCTGTGGCAGCCATGTGTGTCCATGTTGTTGAGGCTGCAAATGAAAGCTCTTCCTGTGTATACTTGAGTAGCGGCTGAGATGAGGATGAGAAAAAGATGATGACCTTACGGCAGCTGCATGGTGCTATGTCATATCCTCCCTGTGTCTCTTGAGTCCGGTTGCCAACTCATCCCCACAACCATAACTGTGGTGCTAGAGTGGTGTCAGAAGTAGGCTTAGCTTTCAGATCCTTGAGTCAAAACCCTGTGGTGCAGGAAACAGAACTGGACAGGGGTAGGGAACAGATTCTGTTGAGAATTTGATGCTGAGGTAGCTGCATTATATAGATTTATCTCCTGGATGCCTTGTGAAAAAGTGAAGGAAAGGCAAAGTGGGACAGGTGAGGAGAGTGACAGCTAAAGAATTAAAGAAAGGATGAATTGGACAGACCTATTATTAGGTGGCAGGTAGGAGAAGGGATAAAAAGGGAAGAAATGTAATGAATTCTTTCAAAAGATTTACTAGCTCATTAACAGGAGTTGGAAAGAAGAAGATCTGCTCTACATCTGGCAGCTGCCTTCCTTAATAAATCCCACGAGATCTGCTCCCCTTTCCCCAGCCTGGATATATTTAAATTCAATAATACCGTTAGGGAACAATGCCAAAAGGTGTTGACTCAGGCCGCTAAATGGTACTCTGAAGGCTAAGGCAGTAAAAACCAAAGAGGACTGATTTGAAGCCTAGGATAGTTTGCCCTACCCCCAGGGGAATTTCCAAGGCCATGTGCTTTGGTTTAAATAGAAGAGCCTAGGGTTGGTAAAACTTTTTGAGATGAGTGGTATTGACATGTAATATTCTATAAATCTCCAGGGAGCAAGATGACAATATCGAGGCCCGAAAAGAAACCAAGTGGGGATAGAGATGCTGTGACAGGAGGTACCATGGTCCCAGTAAGATTCCAGATAGGAACATGATAAAGGAAGAGATATCCAGTAGTGCTGTCCCCTTTGCTTAAATGTATAAATGGAAAGCATGTGATACAGGAACAGAGGTCTTGCACTTACTGGTCTGTAGGTGAATGTTTGGGATGTCTTCCCTTTGCCAGGTTTTAACTGGATCCACTAAATGGGAATCCTTACAATTTCCCTAACTTTCTTTTGTAGTAAAGACTAAACTCTCCCACCTTCCAGGAGGGCAAGAGGAAATCTCAGGTCCTGGTTAAAGAAGTCTCAGAATCAAGTGTCCTGATTGAACACCAGTTCTCTCCATCTTAGTCCTATCTGGCCTGTGAGAAAATCCAGAAATAAACAAAACAATTTTCCCCAAAGCTTCTACCGTGCCAGACATGGTAAAAATGATCAGGAGGTTAAACAGGCCAATGTTGATGGCATGTGGTCATAGACTCATTATCTCCAAAAAATGTCAAGCACTGTGTGTATCTACACCAGAGAGCTTCCATTGCATAGATTTTTACTGTCTTCCTTTAAGGTTACTCACATTCTGCAGGATTCAGTTACTGCCCTGTCTATTGACTCATGAAGCTGATAATATAATATTCTTTCCTTCTCAGAAAGGAAGCTGGGACTAGAGGGAGGGTAATTTAAAAGCCGTCATTGCACTAAGACAAGCCAAGGATGACTGAATAATCTGGCTAATATTCAAGGCCCTGCCCAGTCAGCCCTTTTTCCATGAATAATCTGGACTAGAACTACCAGAGCCATTTAATAAACAGTAAAGGGCAAACTGCTATCCTTCCTGGTCAATATTAGTAAGAGACAGTTGCACAAAGACTCAAAGGGCTGTTTGAGTTCTGGAGGACACATATACCATATCTGAGCATCCTCTTGGCCCTCATATACAAAGAGACTAGTAAAAGAAATGTGAAAAGGGTGTGAATGTGGTCCAGAGCAGCGGGTCACCCCAAGCTGCCCCTCTGGGATTTATAATCGTGACATGGGTGCTTTTAGAGATGTCCACTACTAAGAGACACATAGACACGAGTCCCTGGCCAGAGACTCGGAATGCTGCTTGAAGGTGATCGCTAGACTTCTGGACTGAAAAACTCCCTGATCCTATGCTGAAGAACAGCTCATGTGAGAGACAGTTATTGGCACTCTTTGGCTCTAGTAGAGATAGCCCTGATATCTGAAGAGCATCAGATTATATTGAGGCTTGAGTTATCCCTGATGTCATGAGTGATATCAGAAAGAGATTCCAATAAGGAAAGAGTTATACAAGTCGTCTGATAAGATATAAGTGGTATACTTGGGAACATGCTAGAGACCAGCTCTGAGGGAGTGCGTCACATCCGCACATCCACCCCCAGGCCTGTCTAACTTAGACCTCAGATCATAAGAGGGACAGATCATCTTTTTCTTTGTTTATTTGAGTAAAAGTTGATTTACTTAGAGATACATCAAGAGGCAAGGGAAAGGCCATGATGTGTGTGAGCTGGGTGCTCAGATTAGAGTAAAAGTAGGTACAAACTCCATAGTCAGAGTGTGGGCTGTCTCTGAAGAGGGAGAGAGAGGGGGCGGTGGCCGTGAAGCACTGTGTTGCAACTTTTTATGGGCTCGGAAGCTTTATATATTAATAAGTGGAAGGACCAGTCTAACTAGCCTGGGGAAGGGGCCAGGATTCCCAGGAAACTGGCCATTTCCCACTCTTTGACCTTTTGTGGCTAGCCTTGGGACTGCCATGGTGCCTGTGGGCGTGTTATTCACCATGCTAATATATTACAATAGGCGTATAATGAAGCCCACGGTCTGCTAGAAGTCTGAGTTACATTGAGTTGCTTTTTTTGCTGACAAATTTGTAAAAGATATAATTGTAACAGAAGTATTCTACTTAACATTGATGTCTCTAAAGACATGTTTATATTAAATAAACCAACGCACTTAAGCTAGCTTCAATACCAATACCAGTACTGAATACTTTTTAGACAACTGAACCTGAAATTTATTTTGGCCAGTTTTCTCTCTGTTTGAGTATTTATATAAGTACTTAATTTCCTTTCAGCCAATTAAAGAGCTCTTTTATCATTTAATTGTGCCACTACCATACATCTATGATATACAAACTAAGACACCTTATAGTTTTTATTTTAAAATTTTAGTCATGAATCATATATAACAAAGTAAAACCCACTGGCTAAAAAAGAGGTTGGATATTAAACTGGGGTTTTTAGCAGATAGAACAAATCAAAGTTGCCTATCTAGGTGGTTAAGCCTTTTTACTAATATTTATGAAAAAGAGATAAAATTTTTTACTTGTCCTTAGCAAATTATGGTCCAAATTATTTATAACCCCCAACTTTTTTTTTTTTTTTTGAGATTTGCATTTTAAAAAGATGGTGAGATCAGAGTTCCCAAGAAGACAAGGTAGAATTTTGTATCTCAAAGGCATAGGAAGGCAAGTTTCTCCTAGAAAGACTTTGTTTTTTAAGGCCAGGAAAAGGGTCTTTTTTTTTTTTAAAACACTTGTCTCTTAAGATAAATAAATAGGGGAGGTTTGGGGAGTGGTAGAAAGATTGGTGGGCTTTGTTTCATTTTTGGAGCCACACCTCTGGTCCTGTAAAGACTAGATTTGTAAAGCAAAGACAGTTTTGTCTTTTCTCATTTAGCTTAGGGGAGACTTTTTCAAAAAATTTTTATTAGGCTCCGAATATCAACTATGGTCAGTTTAGTCCAACCAGTGGCCTCCCATTTGGCCATCTATGTAGGAACACTTTTGAGGAGCCTTCCTGGGTTTGAGAATTTTTTAATTAAGGCTCTTGGTTTGGCCTTTGATCTGAAGAGGCTTGCCTGTAGCCTCACGTGGTCTCATTTCTGATGATAACCTGACAATAGGTACTATTGTACCTCTGTCAGGGACCTTAGTTTCCCAGACAGCAGGGTTTACTTGAGAAACAATATGGGGTGGAAGGGAGACCTCTTCTGGCCTGGAACTGAGGCAGGCTTCCAAAGCCCAGAGCAGACACTTTTTTTGGTGTGTGTCTTTCATGTAAACGTCTTTGAATTGGATTATTTACTGGGATTTACTGAGCAAGTAGGTCCCTTCCCAACAGGGGGATGGGGCACTCAGTCACCAGCAAAAACTCATGTGTAAAAGTAAATTTTTAGTAAGCACCTTGTTTGGGGCCTTCTGTTGATCCCTGTTATTACACAGGATTGGGAGGGCAAGGGTCCAGGGAAAGCAGTCAGCACAGAGTAGGTGGCTCCCTTACCTAATAAGAAGACAACTTTTCTACCTGCCACATCAAGGGTTCCCCAAGGCTCCTCCAGAGAAATGACCAGGTGTCCTGTGGGAGCCAGGAAGGGTCCCAGGCCCCATCAGTCTTTAGTCATCTCAGCCATCATTGGTTTGGGAGCCCCAAGCCCCCTTTGGTACAGGGGGCAGTCCCACTTCCAGTGGCCTTTTCGTTTGCATAGGGGGCAGGGTCCCAGTGAACTTTCCCCATACATGGGGCGTTTGTTTTTCTAGTGGCCCTCCTAGCTGTACTTAAAACAGATCCCTTTTCAGTGAGACAGTGGCCCTGAACCAAGCATCCTGGATCTTGTCCTCGTCACGGGTCTTTGTGGAGGATAACGCTGAGGTGGTGCAGGGATTAAGTCTGCCGCTAAGAACTGTGACTTTTGCTGTTGTCCCTGAATCTTTTTTCCCTCTTTAGCCCTGTCTCTATTGTTAAACACTTTAAATGTCAGATCCATGAGCTGATTCATGGGGGTCTGGGGTCCCTAGCTGCCCAGAAGGGGCCTTAGGGGTAGCTGATTGGGAAGACTATCCCCCCTCAGAGTTGAAGGAGTTAAAAGTTCCTGGCTGTGGACCTTGGGGAGGTGGACCCATAAAGAGTCATCTAAAACATTGAGCTCCTGTTGGGGGAGATGCTTTGAAGGGCACGTGAGCCAAGCATACCTGGTAGGAGTTCCCTAGACCTGGGTCTTGGGATAGGGTCAGAAACATTTGGAAGTATAGGACTCCCCATGGCTTACCTCCTCTTTTACAAAACAGGTCTAGCTGTAAGATGGTATTGTAATTTAATGACTGATTCTTTGGTCAGACCTCTTGGTCCCCTAGTTTGTATAGGGGCCATGCAGTATTACAAAGGAAAATTAACTCCTTTTTCCTCAAATTATCCTGTTTAACTTTTCCCAGTTTATGAATGTGTCCTAATGGGGAGTTCTCTGAAATATTTGTTGTCCCATCTTGGTTAGGATATCCTGCCTGTGAACCTGAGATGGCTCCTTTGGAGTAAGGGCCAGTGGGAGAAAAGGTGACTAGAGTCTAGGGTCTAAATCCCTTAGAGGGAAGGAGAAGACCTAGGTCCTGAGTCAATTAAGCCAATTACCTTCTTCAAAAGGGGAAACAAAATAGCTTCGAAAGGTAGAAATCTAGGATGAAACAGGAATGCTACAGCCACAATGCTTCGTAGAATAGAGATCCTCAGCCCACTGAAGGAGTGCCCACCTGCGATGCCCACTCAGCGGTGTAACAAAACCATGACCCCAGCAGGGGTGCCAAAACCATGTCCCATGAAGGGAGTGTCCGCCTGCGACTCCCACTCAGGGGTACTAAAGCCTGCGACCCCACCAAGGGGTGCTAGCAACTGCGATCCGCAAGGGGAGTGCCTGCCTGCGATTCCCGCCTACGGATGCAATGAGGCTGTGCGCTCCAAGGGCACTCTGGGAGGGCCACACTGCAAATTTTTAAGGGGGAGTTCTCCCGGAGTCTCCTAATTTGGGCCCCCTTTCGCAGTTCCATCATCCTGGAACCGGACCAAGACTGTATAGAGAAGAGGAATTGGACTCAAGGAACCACGGAAGGGAATCTCACCCAGTCAGGTTGCCAATTACTTGATACATGGTCTTAGTTTGGATGTCGGAGTGGTCTCCTTGGTGGATCTTCTCAAGTCCGAACAGATAGAGCGATAGAGGAGAGACTGAGAAAAGATCGAGGGGAGAAAAGCCTTGGGCTCCGTGGGCTCCTTCATGGCTAGAGAGCTGGTCTCTGCCAGATCCTGCAGGCAGCGTCAGCCACCACCTAAAGGGCTACTTGAATCTGCACGACACGGGAGAAACCCCCTGCCGCCCTCTGAAGAGCAGGGAGCCACAGCCCAATAGGCGGGTTGAGATTATGCCCTTTGAGCCCTGTTTCTTTATGTAAATGCCCCACATTGGGCGCCAAAGATATGATGCTGGGAAAACGGATGTGGGGCTTGAGGACGGCCATGTCCCAGGCCTCGGCTGAGTCCCTGGGATGTGCCCCGCCAAGTGTGGGTCCTTGGCTTTGTGCAGGAAAGAATTCAAGAGTGAGCCACAGTTGAGTAAAGGTAGATTTATTTAGATACATCAAGAGGCAAGAGAAAGGCCACGAGGTATGGGGGTTGGATGCTCAGATTAGAGTTAAAATGTAGGTATAGACAGAATGAGGGCCGTCTCCAAAGAGGGAAAGAGAAGGGGCGGTGGCCACAGATCATCTCAAAGGATAAATTTCTTACCCAATCTGCTCCTGATAGTAGACAAAACTCCAAAAGGCAACCCAGGAACCCAGAGTAACCCTTGATAAATGCTAACCATTGCTGCCACAAGTTGTTTTTTTGGTTGGTTTCTTTTTAAAACTGAGGTCAGGTACAAGAGGCCAAGGCTCAAAAGAAGGAAAGAAGAGGCCAGGCATTCCCAATGATTACAGCCCTTCAGGGGCAGCCACCATCCCTCAATCCTCCACCCCCAGCAGCCTGAGACAAATCTGATGATAAATACAACATCTGCCGCTGACCTGATCAATGGGCCAAGAAATGTCCCCATCAGGACAAACATTCAAGATCTGCCTGTTTTGGGTATAACAAGCAAGGTCACTGGGTGGCCTGTGGGGGAGAACCGGCCTGTGACCTGCAAATGGTTGTCCAGGACTAAAGAAGCCCCCTCCAGTCAGCCCCAGTGCAAGAGACCTTCATCACTGGGCTGGAGCCACGGGTACAAATGGATGTTTCAGGTAGGACAATAACTTTTTTGGGGGTACCGGGACCACCTACTCTGTCCTAACTTCCTTCTCCGGACCCTTCTCCTCTAGATTCTGTACCGTCATGGGAGTCACAGGCAAACTGACCTTAAGGTTCTTTACTCACCCCCTCTGTTGTTTATGGGATGAACGCTCATTGGCACATTCTTTCTTATGCATGTCAGAATGTCCTAGTCCCGTTAAGGCCAAGATCTTCTTTACCAGTTGGGAACCCGAGTTATCCTGGGAGAAAATCCCCAAACTTTCACCTTTTTACAACTCTTATTGCTCTCTGGGGAAGGAGAAAAACCTCTGGACCCAGAGGCCTGGGAGAATAAAATTAATCCTGCTGTCCGGGATCAAGGCATCCCAGGGCGAGCAAAGACGGCTGCTCCGGTTGTCATCTCCCTCAGAGATCCTACCTGGTTCCCTAATCGAAACAATATATGACTTACTTATCTACTTCCTTACTCAAGAACAGGCCATCCAACATGTAATCCAAACTCTTCACTTCTTGGCAGAGCGGGGATATAAAGCTTCCAGATCCAAGACCAAAATGGTCAAACAAGAGGTAACTTATCTAGGTACTTGTTCTGACTCCTGGAAACCGTAGCCTTTCCCCTGAATGAATTCAGGGAATCTTACAACTCCCTAATCCCACTACTCAAAAACAGCTCAGAGCATTTCTCAGACTAACAGGTTACTGTAGGCTATGGATCCCCCACTACGGGTCTACAGCCCAACCTCTATATGATAGCTTAAAGGGTAAGGATGACTCAGTACCTCTCCAGTGGGGTCCTTCCCAACAGGAAGCAATGGAAGAATGAAAAGAAAATCTCCTGGTAAGATCCCTGGCCTTGGAGCTTCCAGATCCCACAAGGCTCTTCCTGAGAGAGGAGGAATTGCCTTGGGGGTCCTCACCCAGTGGCTGGGTCCTACCCTACAGCCCAGGGGATACCTCTCCACGTGGCTAGATCCCATTGCTCGAGGCTGGCCTTCCTGCCTAAGAGTGTTAGGAGTCCTCTCCACTCTCCTGAGGAAGATTTAAGCTAACTCTGGGGGCCCCTATACAAGCATACGCTAACCATCATGTTTCCGGTCTTTCAAAAGGCAAAGGACATTTCTGGCTCTCAGATGCTGGGCTTCTTAAATATCAGGCATTATTATTGGAAAACCTAGATGTCACTATCTCCAGTTTGTGGGGCACTCAATCTTGCTACACTATTACCATCACCAGACAAGTCTCTTCCCTTTCACCTATGTCATGAGACCCTATCCATTTCTCTAGGAGCTAGAACAGATCTCACCAACCAACCCCTGGAAAACCCTGTTGAGATCTGGTTCACCGATGGGAGCCACATATTCTTGTGAACCTCTTGGCGATCTGCAACTGCTTTTCAAGCAACACTCCGGTGAGACTGTCCCATCGCCCTAGGGACCTATGGATCCCTGTTAGATAAACCTTTTCTTAAATATCTCCTGGCTCAAATCTTTTCTCTTTTAGGGCCCCCACCAAGCTGTTTTAATACTAATTTAAAATGTCTCTGACATTAGGGTCCCTCTTTTTACTTCTCCTTTAGTTCACCTGGACTAACACTCCAACATCTGCTTTCTAAAACCTAAACCAACAGAAAGTACAGAAATCAAATTTTTTTAAGACCTTTGTTTGCCCCCTTCTATCCCTTGGCTAGGATTAGCTCTATATATTTGACCTCTATCTTTTCAACCTTCTTATGAAGTGTATTTTTTCTCATCTAGAGATGAACTTCAAATGGCTATACAACAAGGTAATCAACCAATCAGCCAAGACCACTAATAAACAAGCCTCTTGATGGACACTGATCCTTTGCTCACATTCCGCCCAGTGACAGCCAGCTAGCCTGGGACCCTAATGAGCTCCATGGTCACCCCAGATCAGCAAGAAGTAGCTAGAGTGGTTGTCGCCCTCTATGTCCCAAAGATTTGTGGTCCTATGACTAGAGGAGGGAATGTTAGGTGATTTAGATAGAAATGAACACTGGGCAGGGGGAGAGGAAGGGGAAAGGAAAAACCCAGAACACAAGGAACCTGAGAGGTCAATCAACCAGAGCTCAGGGAATCTGAGTTGTCAATCAATCAATCAATCAACTCCCAGGTCTGAGGGTGGAGGCGCACCCTGTGTCATGTGTCACGTGTCTATGAGACAGGGTGCCCCGCCACCCCCAGGCTTGGGGGTGGAGGCACACATCGTGTCATGTGTCTACGCCTCTACCATGGAGTGCCTGAAGATCTACCCACTTTTATTGTCAGAGGCCCAGAAACCTGCTGAGGCAAGACACCTGCCAGATTCACCAATGGGAGTGTTCCTTTGGAAGGGTGGGACTTAGTATGGGAGGCTGCTGCTGGCTGAGACTGGTCTGTAAAAGTCCCAGCAGCAGAAGTCAGTAAGTATGCATAGCAGGGCTGAACTGAGATCAGTACATGTGACAGCGCAGGAAAAACTTCACGGAAATGTCTGAATATACAGAGGCTGCTGGAGCATGCCCAGAGCCAGGGCTGCATGAACAGACAGGCATTAAATGGTTCCTTGATGAACACGTACATAAGCACAGCCTGGTGTGAAAGGGCGAAAGCGTGGACTTCCCTACAGAAATTCCTAGCGGAAACTGCATTGTACATGCCCACCAAGAGAACCCACTTAGGGCCCAGAGGGTCACTGGAAAGCCAAGGCAGGTGCCCTTGTCTGCCCCTGGAGAAAAACAGTTCGGTACATGAGGTGAGCTGGCACCATAGAGCGCAAGCCATTCCATTGTGGATGAAACAACGGCATATACCAGTGTCACCCAGAAATGCCACTAGTTTGGTGACCGACTATTCTAAATGCTATTAAGAGGGAAAAAATGCCCCAGAATGGCATTGGGAGAATTCTATGGGGTCAAGGACCAGCATATCACTGAACAGATGGGTTACACAGAACACTGCTCGTGGCTCCTGAAGTATCCCAATGGGTTTCTTTTAGAAATAGGTAAGTGTCTGGGGTCCCCTTCGTGTGTCTCAGAGGGAAGACATTTCACCATAGCCAGTTTTAGCAAAATGGGACAAAAAGCACATTATACAATAGACATGTATTCCTACCAGTTACACAGAAGTAGCTGCACTGAAAACTGGAATGGGTGATTGAAACCTTCAGTTTTGAATGCCAGAGGGTACAAAGGATGAGAAGGATGAGAAAGCCTGCCTGGCAGCTCAGTGGGTGTGTGTGTCACCTGAAGGTGAGCAGTGCTGAGGGAGGAACAGCCTCAGGGAAGGTCTCCCTGTCCTGGGAGTAAGTGGGTGGGAAATGAAGCTGTGGCCCTGAGCTGTGTCTTTTACAACTCACAAGGCTCCTCTTTCTTTTGGGTTAGTGGTTTAGATTAGGATTACATCTGCCCCTCTTTCAGCTGAAGAGAGCATTACTCTCTAAGATTGTATTTCTTTGAATTTGATGATGTTTATTGCTGAGGTAATCCTAGATGAGATGGTCACTGGGCCTAATGTGACCAAGGTAAGACACCCTATGTAGCCTTATCACTGGTCGAGACTGACCTGTGATCTTTTATGCCTGCAATTCTCCCATCTATTTCTAGGAATGAGGAAAGAAGGACCTGGTGAGGCTCTGTGGTTACTTAGAGGGAAGGAGAAGCCACTTGGGACTTTATGCCCTGCGACCACTCTGGAAAGGGGCTGTATCTTCAACTGGGAAGGGTTCTCTACTGGGCTTGATTGCTACTGTGTTTAACGCACAATGCTGGGCTGTCTTAGAGCCCAAGCCAGAGAGCTGCACCTATGGAAATGCTAAGGACCATCGAAATTACAGCAGGATGTCATGGGAACTCGTGCTCATTATCATTCCTCTTATTGCAAGTGCGCCATGACTTTAAAAGGTTGTGCCATTTCTTTCTCTAGAGTTGGTGGGTACTGAGCAGAGAAAAGACCAAAACTGTGTTCTCTCTACAGCGTAAATGAGTTGTACTCTACATTAATATGTGGGAACCAGTGTCAATAAAACCTCTTCCTTCATAGCTGAGTAGGATTGGGCCTCCAGGTCAGAAGGAATCCTGAATTTATTGAATACTCTAATGACCATCCCTGTCACTGAAAATAATATCATCTATCGGTAAGAGATGATTCTGCTGGGAAGGCTGGGGAAATTACACTGCAATACAAACAAACGTTTTTTGTGCTCAATATTACTGTAATATCCTATCTACTGCTATTTGGT
Source organism: Camelus ferus (assembly GCF_009834535.1). Lineage (NCBI taxonomy): Eukaryota > Metazoa > Chordata > Mammalia > Artiodactyla > Camelidae > Camelus > Camelus ferus. The sequence goes on from NC_045703.1 coordinate 4,886,357, forward strand.
GTAATATGAACAAGTGTGTGCACTAAGCATTACTTTAATGTTTCGTCTGCTGCTCTTTGGCATAATGAAGTATGTTATGGGCTTACATAAGGAAATTAAATAAAATGAAATATACACTAATGATGGCCCCCAGAGTGAAAAGATATTTTGGGAAACTGATTTAAACCTTCCAATTGACAAGACCTTCTTGGAAGCTGATTGTCCAGACACAATGGGAAATTAAGCCTTAGAGAAACTAAATACACATATAAATGTCTCTAACAATTTTGAAAGATACAAGTGACAGTGAATGAGAGAGAGACATGCAAGTGCCAAGAAAGCATCAAAAGATTTATGAAGCACATTGCTCAAGGTTAACCTGTTTTAGGAAAATGATACCTACACTTTATTGGGTGGCACAAACCCTGGTGGTTACAGATGTGCTAACTGGCTTTTTCCTGCCTATAAAATATTAGATGTGCCTGTCAGAAAAAAATATCACAGAACATTTAAGGAATATGTTTTGTGAAAATATTGACTTGAGGTCACGGGGGGGAAACTGTGCAAAACAACTGAACATCAGCCGGGTCTGATGTAGCCTCTCAGAGAATGACCTCAGCTTCCCACAGCACTCTTTTCTTGGAAGGAGTGGAGCTATGAAAAATGAGAACTGGTGTTGTTGTGTGAACTCTGCACTGGCAAGCAGGTTTGGGGCCTATGAATTAAATAGTATAAGGAATTAGCAGAAAATACAGCTTGTACCTTTTGTGCGACAAGGTGACTACCACACACCCTGGCTCTCATTCACGGAACCCAAACATCTTGTGGTGAGATAGACAAAACCACATATGTTCTTGGAGTTGCTGAGAGAAAAGAAGATGAACTGAAGATGCTACAGCTCTCTGTTTCCTGGCCTGTATTCTGTCATAAAGCTAAATAAATGTAAAACCTATTGATGTTTTCAGGAAAACATCTGGACTCCTTAGTAAGACATCCATTTATTACCTGACCCTGCTTTATCCTCTCCCAGAATTCTCCCTCCTAATCTCTGTATACCTATTGGTTAACCATAGATAGACAGATATTTTAAAATACTTGTACTTTCAAGAAATAATTTTCTCTTATCCCTGACCACTTGCCACACTTTCCCCTTTGTTTACAGTTACCCACTTGCTCCATAAACCTGACCCTACCCCGGCTCACCTCAGTCTTAAAGGATGTGCTTCATTATAAGGCAATGATAATTATTTAGGTTCTATCATGGCATCCCAAGACCCTTTATTGTTCTAGGGGACTAGGCTAGTATATTAGTGTCCATGTATTAACATTTCAAGTTAAAACATCAGTTTTTGTGACTTTATTAATGTCAGTCGGTACCTGAGAACCTTATAAATATGGAAGAACTGAGAAATTCAAGTTTTTTTAATCCATAAATCTAAGGACTATGCCACCAACACTAAAGCACTGCAGGTAGTGAGGTTGCCTTTCTGGTGCTATCTCCCTTTAACTGCAATTGTTAACATATCTCCCATAATCACAATAATCTTTTCTATAAAACCAAATTAATAATATTTTATCCAATTAACCTAGGTCAAAGTAAACTTTGTAAGTTGGTATACATAACTTGATGCTAAATATGTAATTACTCAAGGGAATGAGAAGGTAAGTCACAGATGGGGAGAAAACATTTGCAAAAACATATCTGATAAAGGACCGTCAGCCAAAATATACAAAGAATTCTAACACTCATGAACAGGAAGACAAACAGCACCATTAAAAAATACACCCAAAGACCTTAACAAAGAAGAATATATAGAGATGGCAAATAAGCATATGGAAAGTTGCTTCCCGTTGTAGTCATCAGGGAAATGCAAACGGATACAATGAGATACCATGGCACATCACATGATTTTGACCAAAATCCAAAACACTGACAATACCAAATGCTGATGAGGATGTGGAGCAACAAGAACTCTCATACATTGTTGGTGGGAATGCAAATGGTACAGCCAATAATTGCCAAACCTTGGAAGCAACCAAGGTCCTTCAACTCATGAATGAATAAATAAATTGTGGTATACCCAGACAATGGAATATTGTTCAGCACTAAAATGAAATGAGTTATCAAGACATGAAAAGACATGGGGGAAACTTAAATGCATATTGTTAAATGAAAAAAGCTCATTTGAAAAGACTAAATGCTGTATGATTCCGACTATATGACATTCTGGAAAAAGAGACATGGAGACAATAAAAAGATCAAAGTTTGCCAGGGCTTAGGGGGAGGGAAGGATGAATAAGAGGACCAGAGAGGATTTTTAAGATTGTGAAGCTATGTATGATACTAATGGTGGATACACTTTATTACGTTTGTCCAAACCTATAGAATGTCCAATGCCAAGAGTAAACTGAGGTAAACTATGGACTTTAATTAGGACAAGCCAATGTGAGTTTATCAGTTGTAACAAGTGTACCACTCTTGCTGGGGGTGTTGATAATGGAGGAGTGTATGCATTGGTAGGGGCAGAAGGGTGCATTGTAAAACTCTGTACTTTCCCTTCAATTTTCTTGTGAACCTAAAACTAAATATTCTTTAAAAATAAACACACATAAACACAAACATCAATTATTGCTCCTACATGGAAGTGCTGTAGTGTAGCTGTTAAAACTACAGACTCTGGAGTCATAAAAATCTAACTTCGTATCTTAGATCCACCTTAATACCCATGTGACCTGGCACACATGAATCTGTGTTCCACTTGCCTTCACTGATACTTCACTGGAGGGAAGGGGTAGAAACTCAGTATAATAGCGAAAGTTAAATGTTGAAAAGTGTGCCTGGATCATAAAAAGCACCCAATATATACTAGCCATAACATGTTTTGAACTCTTTCTTTTCATATAGGACTCAGGTTACTAACAGCACAAAATAGTCTTGTAAAAAAGGTCCTCAATGGGAAGGGAAGATTCAGTGCTTCAGTGATCAGGAATTGTGCTCAGAAAATGAAAAGATTTTATGAGTCATACATGTTAAGGAAATACTTCTGATACTGACTTTCATTAGGCTGATCAGTCAAGGTTAATTAGCAGAATATTAGCTTTCTTTGTACAATAAGTTAAAGATGTTCTGTGACGTCAACCAAGCATTTTAAACATATCCTTTTGCTGGGGCACGCAACAAGAATGTTGCTGTGTGTCAGAGCATTGCTTTGTGTAAGGCTGTAAATGATTTTGTTTAAATCTCTATCAGAGAATGAAATATAAATTTAAAACTTTTTTTTAAAATGTGACTAAAAGAACAGCTAAGCAGTAGTTAATATAATTTAATAATCCCAAGAGTGTTGCCGAAGACTTCCAGCATTTCAAAGGAACAAGGAAGCAAAAAGCCACTTGCCAAAGTAAGAGCAGTTGTTCCCTTAGTTCCGGATTCCTTCCTTCACTAGACCTCTCATTGTCTCTTACTTGTCTGACTACAATATCACAATTGTCTCTGTGCCTCTAAAATGCCAGCTCTCTGATGTGCACTTCCCACTAGCGACCTGAATAATCTTCCCCAAATACAAGTTTGCCCATTTTGTTCCCCTTCTGAAAATTCTCCTGGTTGTCTCTGTTTCTCATAAAATAAAGTTACAAGCCATCGTGGCAATGGCTTAAACTTTCTTGGCTCTTGGAACCCTTCATATCAGTTATTTTCTTCAAAACACCCTTCAAGTAAAATAAACCTCCAACAGTTTGATTTATTACATAGTTAGTTCTGACAACTTAATCGTGGTAATGTATATGGTATGACACAGATACCGCAGTGTTTCCTTCTAAAACTGAAAGCATCCCATGGCATTCCTGTGAGTTCTCCATGGCCCCCTGGGATGCACTGCCGCACAGTTTGGGTACTATGACACAATGGTATATTTTTTTCCTTGCTCATCTACTTCTATTTGCTTAACTTAAAAACTGTCTCCCATCCCTTTGAGTCTCCATCCCATTCAGGGACTCTGTTCTTCCACGTTCATTTCTCAGATATGTTGGAGAATTTTATGTCTCTGCACTTTTTCTCATTCTGATTCGTCTACATGCACTACTTCTTCTGTTCCTGTCTGCCTGAAGAGCATCTTCCTCATCATCAGTGTTCACCTCTAATATCATCTCTTTTATTAAGAGTCATTGTTCAGGCAGAGTTGACTTCTCACTCTTCACATCTGCAGTATGCCTTGTACACACTCCTATCATAGCAGCTACAGTAGTTTAACTATTTCTCTGTGGCTTTACTTTCCTTCCGACTGTAGGCTCCTTGATCAAGAAGCAAAACCATATCTAAAAGCTCAAGGCTGCATCCATACAGTGACTCTAATCGTCCTTAAGGTGCCTGCCTGAGAAAAGTCAAGGTTGCCAAAATAATTTAACTGTTTCAGCCAACCTCTGAAGATGGGGCTCCTATCTCCCAATCTCTGAGGGGATGTTAGGAGCCCAACTTCAGTAAACATCAGCTAGAAAACCCAGAGAGGTTTCATGTGAGCCAATACCCCCTTGTTTTTCATTTACCTAACTCTGCTGAGTTTCTGTTCAAGCCCTTTCCTATCCTCCCTTTAGAACATCCTGTACAAACAGTAGTTGAATCCAGTTCCTGTTGTACACTTTTCCCCACTGAAGTAGTTATTACTCATTAAAATCTGTCCTTATCATTTTTAACTAATATCCAGCTTTTTAAAAATTTACAACACCATGAAGAATTTTTAAGGATCATTTGTAATTAATGCATTCAGTATTTCCACTAAAACCCGCTATAAAGATAATAAACTTCATTCTCTTTCCAGTAAGTATTGATCTTATTTAAAACATTAATTTTCATATCAAAAGTTGCTGTATCCTAGACGAAAAGTTCATCTCTTCACAAGCTGAAATTTTACAGCTTACAAAAGGAAGCTTGTACATGTTGGAAAGCTTGTGTTCAATATTCATTTGACCACATGTATATTTTAAAACATTTATTGATTACATAAGTTATCAATGTATAAAATATGCATGCAACAAATGAATTAGGATGTGGGCAAAGAGCTTGAGTTTCCAAACACCAAATTCAATGCTTTTTAAAAATATATACTTTGACAGTGTATTGCTCAAAAAAGGCGATGTCTTGGCTATGTCCCAGTGAAGAGCTTGTCTCTTATAGACATGGCCAAAAGCATGAGATCATATCTAGATTCCTTTGCAGGGTTATAGGTGTTCTTCTAAGGTGCAGTATCAGAGCTTCTTTCTCTCTAGGGATACTCAGTTTTCTCAATAATTTTTTTTCAATTTCACAGGTAATTCAATTGCCATTACACAGTTTATTCTGGCCAAGAGTCTCAAGGGAGTCTTTGCTTCCTAAAGCTACTGACTCTTACAACATCACAGACTATTAATTATCAACAATTCATCACATATTAAATAACAGTACTTTCATTTCGTGTGCTTTAAAAAGGTTCTTTTTTTTTTTTTTTCAGGAACGCTAAAAGCACCCTTGTGAAGGAGAGATGTTTTCCAATATTATATCTAATTGACAAACGGAGGAGCTCTGGCCTGGAGGTTCAATTAAGGTCACATTTACAACTGTTTTCTGTGTACTAAGCGGAGTGAACTGGTATTTGGTGGCAGCTTCCATGTGCTTGTCACTGTGTTAGGCATTTTACAATAGTATCCTGTCAGATCTAGCTAAAGGCCATGTAAGGTGGCTGTTACCATCTCTACTGTACGAGAGAGAACTAAGTCATTCACTTAAGGTCACATAGCTATTAAAAGTCAGATCTGGTCACAAGCAGCCTGAGCTTCAAAGCCCACGAATCCCTTATCTGAAGATCCTCATTTGAATATTTCTACATAAGAGTTGAGAAGTGTATAGAATTACCAGATGTATCTAATTTTGAGGTTATATACCATAACTTAAAATTATAGTTATAGAATATTAAATATAGAGTTACTTTTAAATAATAAGCTCAATTAAAGTGCTTAATCTGATCCACATTACAGTTGATCAAGACAGTCTTAATATTTCTCTCAGTTTGATTTAAGTTTAGACAGGGTTCTAACTGACTATACAGTCCTGACCCCCTTTTCCTTAGAGCAATGACTTCAGAAAACTTGCAACTGTAAATTCTTTCTCTGCCCTTTTGAAATGTATATAAATCTTCTCCCAGACTCTTGCCAGTTTTATAACTCAGAAACCTCTTCCTCAAGGACCTAGGAGCCATTCCTTTGAAATGTAATCATCAAGGAAGAGAGAGCCCCTATCTCCCAGCCTCTGTGAAAAAAAAGGAACCTAACTTCCATGAACACCAATTAGCAAACACAAATGGCCTAACCCTCTCTGCCTCAACATTTGTAAACTTGAGAATAACTCAATGCACTCATTATATCCTATTTATCAGCCTCCCATCTAACAACCTCTGTTCTCTAGCACTTTTCTACTGGCTCACTCCAAAGCTCAGAAACCCTCCAGGCCTTTGTCTTAGGATGAATCTGGCTATCCAGGCTTGATCTGTGTACTCTCTCCTCTTGTTGTCAATGTAGCAAATAAAATCAGATTCTGTCTGCATGTCTTGTTCAGTGTGATTTTGTTTTCTTTAATCAAACACTTCCAATTTTAGGCAATTTTTGAGAAATTTGCCTTTGATGAAAACTCATATTAAATAACATAAAATTATATTTTGCTTTTTTATGCCTATTAATCATTTGTAAAGAAATTGTATCTATCTATTTCTATGAAAATGCCATTCCATAGGTTTAAAAAATGTACTATTTAAGAAAGATTGTTCATAATTCTCTGGTAGTAATTTCAAATGCTTAACACCTGCTGAGTATAAGATGATTACCTAGTTTAGGATCACCTAAATTAAATGGAAATGTCTTAAAAATATGCATACAAAATATGTATGAAGGTAATGCTTTTAATGACTTTGCCTTTTTCTTTTCTTTTTTTCCTTTCCTCTCCTTTCCTTTCCTTTTCTGTCTTTTCCTTTCTAGTTCCTTTTCCTTTCCTTCCTTCCTTCTTCTTCCTTCCTTCCTTCCAACTTAATTACCTTTTCAAGACTATTGCCAAAAAAAATTACATTTTATGGTAGTAGGGGTCAATATATGGATTTTGGAGGATACATTCAGCCCATAACACTTCTGATTCCCTAAATTCTGTCTATTTCACTTATCTCTGGCTAGCCTACAGGTTCTTGGTCTTGAAAAATGCTACCTTAAGACTTTTGCTGTTTCTCTTCTTGCAAGGAATGCTATTCGCCCAGACTGGCCTAATATACACTATTACTTCAATCAGAAATGTCTTCCCTGACATCCAAGCTGAAGCAACCCTCCTTATGTGAACACAGATTGCTTCATCACACATACACTCTCAAGCTTTCTTCATAGCAGGTATCACCACCTGACACACTGTCGTATATGTGTTAGTTTGTTACTTGTTTGCCCACCTTGCTTTACCACCTTAGAATGTAAGATTCATGATATCCCTATTGGTGACATTTACTGCTAGCATGCCTTGTATCTGTTAGGTACTAACTATATGAACCAGGGTTCTCCAGAGAAACAGAAGCAACAGGAGATATAGAGACAGAGATGAAGATAGAGATAGATACAGATTTATTATGAGAGATTGGCTCACATAATTACAGAAAGCTGAGACTACATGGGCTGAGAAGCCCCATGGTCTGTCATCCAGAAGCTGGGGGCCCAGGAAAACTGGTGACATTGTTTCAGCTGAAACCCAAAGGCCTGAGAGCCAGGGGAGCCAATGTTGTAAGTCTCTGTCTGAGTCTGAAGGCCCAGGAACCAGGAATGTTGATGTCTGAGGTGGGAGAAGATGGATGGCCCAGCTCAAGCCAAGAGAGCAAGCTCATCCATACTTCTCTTTTTGTTCTATTCAAGCTCTCAACAGATTGGGTGAGGCCAGATCACATTGGTGAGGTTGATCTTTCTTTCTTAGTTTACCTATTCAAATGCTAATCTCTTCTAAGAAACACCTGCACAGATCGGAAATAATGTTTTATCAGCTATCTGGACATTACTTAACCCCATCAAGTTGACACATACAATTAACCATCACAGGTGGTTACTTTTGTTGTTGTTGTTGAAAGAATGGATTTCTTCTAAGAGTGCATGAAATTATGGATAAAGATGAAGACCACCTAAGAATGTAGACACAGAAGAAAGGGTGAGTCCTGGATAGACTGGATATAGAACACTCAATTAAAGTCTAGTTATTAACAAGCTGAATTTATTATCATTTAAAGATCCATGAAATATACCTATCATGACTCCTTAAGAATTATGAGTCCCAAAGTTTACTTTGGTGAGAAGTACCAATATCAAGACAGCTGTACATTCTTCTGACTGTAGAATCCAGCAAAGTACACACATCTCTGTACTTTTAAAACTCTAGGTCAGATCATAAATAATTATATGGTTTTTTTTTATTTTGGCAAAGATTCAGAATATATCTATTTAAGAAAGAAGAGTTATAGACAATCTTTTGAAAATATTACAGTCCTATATTGGTTTTCTCCTTTAATTGATTTGATTTCTAAAAGTTGTAAAGTGCAGTTAAATTTGGGAGCCCAGTTATGAATAATTAGAGATTGATTTACTTTTGACAAAGAGTTTAAAATGATTGATTTAATTAGTATGAAATCCAGGATTTTATGTAGTAATTTCATAAAATTTAGGATATGGAATGACAGACTTAGAGAAGTCAAACTGTCTCCTCACCAAAGTACTTATCTTAGTTCAGCATACTTTCTGCCTACTGTTTCTATTAGGTGGATTTGAACCGAGTCTCAAAAAACTATAGACCATGATTGATATTTTTAAATCATGAACTATATTTTCTTTACTTTAGAATGAGGTTTTACTACAGATAAGAAGTTGTATTTTTTCCTAATAGAAGTATATAATCGCTGCTTGATAAGATTATCAACACACTAAAAAATAAGATCTATTTAGTGTAACAGAGGAAAGATAACATCATAATAACTTCTTTGTCAGAGCAGCTATTTCCAAGTACACTGACAATTGGATGGGAAGGTTGTATGTGAAATGAGATAACCGAGAACATGAGATTTTTTTTTGGAGACTTCTACATATATGATATTAAAAAAATTATCTGAGAAGTATGGTCCTACAGGCCAATTATAAAATGTTAACAATCTCCATTAAAAGACATTTTTAAAGTACCTCATGTCTTAGTATAATAAAGTTACTTTAATATGATCAGAAGACAAAGTTTTATGTAAAGATTGCCTACATGTACCCACAAAAATGTTCTTTGGTTTCAAATAAAAGACCAACAAACTTGGATAAAGCTGTTTAGGATCAATCTGAGCAGATGTTTCACCGGTGGGCGATTTTAGCATTAGCTTCTCAGGAAACAAGCTAGAGTAAAATGAGTAGTTTTAATGTTGCCTTGACTTTGCTTCCAAGGCTGAGATTTTCCTGTTTACAAAACTTTAGGGATGACTTAATATTCAGTGCTCTCATCATGTTGTTTTTTCAAACAGCATTTTTCAGATACAATTCACAGACCATACAATTCACCCATTTACAGTGTACAATTCAATGGATTTTAGTACATTCACAGATAGGTGCAACCATCACCACAGTCAATTTTAGAACAGTTTCATCATCTCAAAACGGAACCTGATGGGTTTTAATGTGTTTTAATGGTTAATTTAACTCAAGTAATTTTTGATTATACATTATGTATAATAAATACATTATTAATAACTTATTTAATTAATGATTCACTAATACAAAAATTATTAATTTTATGTGTTCTAATGATACTGCAGCCTTTCTCCTGCAACTACCTTAAAAATGGATAAAGGAGGAATCTTTGTGGTTTGATATGTCCCCTATTCCAGTGATTTACCTCCTCCTCAATCTGAGATAAAGTGGGTTTGTAATTGAGACAAAAACAAAAAGATAAGACTAACTCTAGGTCATTATCACAATGTGAAAGCATGACTGCCAATTAATGAGTCTGGACTCATGAACAAGTTGAGAATCAGTCTTTTCACATTCACTCCAGAACACATGATTCTTCGCATCTATTTAAATATGAAATAACTTACATATTCTCTCCTGGAGGAGACTAAATTATGGTAAATTTTATATATCTTGGTGCTAAAGAAATATCAAGTCATTTTCATTATAGTACATTGACATCCTTAGTGAAAGTCAATTATTTTCTACCTTATGAAGGAATCAAAATAATTGATATGTCAGGATCAGGAAAATATATGTCATCCTTTACCTAGCTCATATATGTATATGAATATATTTTACATTCTATCTCTTGCACACCTATGTACACACACATAATACATACACACACGCACACACGCACACACACATATATACAGAAAATAGTGCAAGTTAACATCCTATCACTTGGTATGTTTTTTCAGCTGTTTCCAGAATTAAGATTATATTCAGGGGCTATTTTAGTATTAATTAACATTTTAAAAGTTAAAATTATTAATATTTTATTTTTAATATTTTCTATTAAAATTAGTAATAAAGGCTTATTTTTATTTATTGCTTTTGGAACTGAGCAGAACCCTGTGTGCTCCCCCCCAAGTACAAAGGCCCTCTAAGTCCCCTGCCTCTTGTTTGTAGAAAAGCTGGTCTCCCAGGCCTCCCCAAAGTCCCAGAAGAGCAGGCTTAAGCAGCTAATGACGAGGACAATCAAGTCACAGACTCAATGTCTGATGCGCAGTCTTGAGTTGTTTTATAGATACTAAAACTGCCACCAGAGGGAAAAGGCTAACTGTGTGATGACCTGACTGCAGCCACGACACACATGGGCTGACCCATCCTGAGCAGCACTGAATCTACGGCCAGCACAGTTCCAAGAGCTGGCCTTGAGAGAATGAGATTAACACTACTGTCCATAATAATCTGTATCTATGTGGGCATCAAATTAACTGCAGCTTGTTCTGCCCATGTATATAAGTGGGCAACAAATTGGCAGCAAAGAGAAATTTCAAATCCATGTCGATATCTTTCATCTTAAAATCTCCATGCCCTTTCTTAGCATGAAGCAGTTACAGAAGACGGACCTTCGTCCTTAATCTCACAGAAATGGAGTATTTTAAGAGGGTAGGAGGGAATCTGTAAGTTGTTCTTTTCAGGAAACCATCCTCAGCAGGAAACCCCCTTTGCCTTGTCACTAATTTAGCAAAGTTACATTCTAATTAATTTTTAATTCAGAAGCCCTTGTGCTCTTCTCACAACTCTGGCCCAAGCACATTTTTCAAATCTTCCGATCACACAATATCTTGCCTAACCTGTTGGTTCTCTCTGCAGATCAAAGAAGTAGAAATGAAGAATAAGTAATTAACAGATGACCAGATCTCCTCCCTAGCTTCCCCTTCAGTAATCTTGCAAACAAACTGTGTGAACAATAGCATCTAAAGAAAAACCATGAAGAGGGGACAAGCCTGCATGCAGTGGGAGATGGCTATGAATTTGATCCCTTATCTCAATGATTAACTGAGATTACTTCCCCTTTCCCCTTTAAACACTTTCATGGCTGAGCAGAATCTTTGGAGTTGGTTTTTTGGGGACACAAGCTCGTCTTCTCCCCATATTGCCTACATTCTGATTTAAAGCAACTTTCCTTTCTACCAATTGCCTCTTGGTAATGATTTCTGAGCAGCAAGCAGCCAGACCTGAGTTCAGTAACACCTTCACATGAGGTTTTTGTAAACACACTACAGAAGGTCCAAAAAACAGAAAAAAAACCCCATTATTTTGCCATCAAAATAACATTCCTGTTTTACCTTTAACAGCTCTTTCCAACTCCTTACCATCCCTTCTTCCAATGTAAAATGAATTATAAGCAATTTCCACAGAATTAGTTACTCTTCATACACATCATCTTTTAATGCCCTAAGGATAAGGTTTTTGAGGAAATGTCTCTCTTGGGAACTTACAGTGCATATTAGCATTTAATGTTTGAGAAGGTTTAGAATGAAGATTCCCATTTAAAAGAATCTGTTAAATATTCTTAATCACAGAACCCTTTATTCAAATAACATTAATTAACATACTATGGAATACACTTTGGGATGAGATTAGCTAATTGTTTTCTTATTGATGGTCTCTATATTGTTTGGGGGATGAATATACTTGGGAATGCAGCTTTTTCATGTTATTCTTAAGATAGGATATTCTTAAGGTAGATTTCTTACAATGGAAGTAATGGGTTGAAATTATAGACATTTTTAAAGGATCTGTGTAGGAGTTGTTCACTTGCTTCCAAAAAGGCTTTTGCTGGTTATAGTATACTTGAGTATGTTTCTTTCCTTGAACATATGTCTGCATTTGTATTATCATATTTTAAATCTTCGCTAACGTAATAGGAAAAAAGGGCATTTTACTTGATTTAATTCATTCTATGAAATATCTAAGTTTCGACATCTGTCTGAGATGTTTGAAAAGCCCATATATTCATATCTTCTATTAATCCTAACATTTTAATATTTTCAATTCAACTTGAAAACAAATGTACTATCTGTTTAAGTTTTAGTTACTGTGGCCTAACAAATGTTAATACAGTCAATCCTTGGAATCTGTGGGGGACTGATTATAGGATTCCTAAGGATACCAGAACCCAAGGATGCTGAAGTCTCTCATAGAAAATGACACAGTATTTGCATATAACCTACACACATTCTCCCATGTACTTTAAATTATCTCTAGATTACTTATAATACCTAATACAACATAAAGGCTATTAAATAGTTGCTGGCACATGGCAAGTTCAACTTTTGACTTTTGAAATTTCTTGGATTTTTTTCCCCAAATATTTTTGATCTGTGTGTGGTTGGTTGAATTTGCAAATGCAGAACCTGTGGATGTGGAGGCCTGATTGTACTGAGTTGTGCAACATTAAAGATGATAAATCATGCTATTTCCCTTTTTGGTTACTAATAAATTTTAAAGCCATTATTAAGGTAAAAAAACCATTCAACTGAGAATTCTATTTTAGCAGTTATTCTTTGGTTCCAAGGAACAAAAGCTGATATGAGTTATCTTAAGAAAAAACAGGAATTTCATAGAAAAAAAGGATGTTTATAATTTGATTGTTTAGTAGAGAATCTCTCAGAATTCAGTGTTTTGGACAACAACCTCAAGACATTGAGACTTGCCATTCTGAAAGTAAGCCAAAACTTTAATGAGACTTTGCCTCAACCACCTTGTGGCTCATGGCTGATTCCAATTTTCAGATTCCCAGAATGAGATGTAGTATTAGTGAGACTTTTTGGACCATAAGTTGTTGGGTTCCCCACGAAAACTCCTGGCCCTAGAAAGGTCAAAGGATCAGATCTCAGGTCATCAGAAAAAGTGGAAAGAAGTGACATGCCAACTACAGCAGCACTGCCTTGTGTTGGAGGCCCATCCTCTTATGGTTTCATTTCCCATCCCTGCACACACTGAGGCTTTTATCAGAAGTTAGAGCCTGGTCCATAGATTGGATCCCCATTTCCCTCGAGGGAGAATATTCATAAGCTCAAGATTGTTATATCAGAGTTAGGAGCTAATTCTGAACTAATTTAACTGTTTCATTAGTGATCTGATAATATGAGGGAATCAATTTTTATAAACACTTATTGAATTCTTTAAAAGAAGCAGATTTTCTATAAAGAAAATGCTTCATATATTTGGTATGTGCCAATTTGGTTCCTTATGTCCTCATTACTCATTCTGTTTAATTTCCACAGACAATTATGCTAAATCTTCTAGATTGTTATATGCTAAATCTTTTAGAACAATTCTCTAAAAAGAACAGACCCTAGACCAAATCCAGCAGCAGATGTTTTTGTTAGGTACACATAGCTTTTTCTGTGTGGTAAAATACACAAAACAACATACAGTTTACCATTTAAATCAATTTAAAAAGTACAATTCACTGGTATTAAGTACATTCACACTTTTGTGCAACCATCACCACTATCCATCTCCAAAACTTTTTCATTTTCCCATACTGAAAGTCTACCCATTAAACAGTAATTCCACATTATGCCATTAGAGCCCCTGAAGAGACCGTTCTACTTTCTGTCTCTACAGAATCTGAATACTCTAGGCACCTCGTGTAAGTAGAATCCTATAATATTTGTCCTTTTGTATATGGAGTATTTCATTAAGCATATATAACGTTTTCAAGGTTCATCCATATAGTAGCATGTATCAGAATTTCATTCCTATTTAAGGCTGAATAATATTCCATTGTATGTATATACCACTTGTTATTTTCTGTAATTTTTTTTATAACAGACATCCTAATGAGTGTGAAGTTGTATCTAATCGTCGTTTTGACTTGCATTCCCATAAAATGTTTTGAAACATTTTAAAAAGTAGCCAATAATGAAAAAGCTAATAATTTTACATAGAAACCTAGACTTGTAACTTCTTTTGAAAAACTAGGTGTGATAATACACAGTTTTTCCTGGCAGCTATGAGCTGGAGCTGAGACATGGTGACCCCTTTAGATAGGACATATGCTTTCCTACATCAAGTAGACCACTTTTTCCCAGGCCACCCCACATGGCCCAATAATTTATAATATTTGCACAGCCTCTATAAACAGTTAAGTTTCCTTCCTTGTCATCAAGTTGTACTAGATAACGTATGCTTTCATCTGGATTTAGTCCATAAAATTCTGATGTTCAATTGCCACTGGGTTCAGATGACAATAATTGACATAGGACATAAAGAGAAATTTAGTAGGCTGAGTGAAATGACTATATTTCAGTTGTTATGACCATCTTAGATCTATAAACATGGAGTTTGTGGGCAGCTTTTAATTCAGAATGTGTACTAAATTGAAATTATCTCCACGTATGTTGCTATTTGGAGTGTTTTAAAAATTTAATTAAATTCAAGAAAGATTTGGAAATTGCCTTAAGGTACTTATGAAAGCAGTGTTTGTAAAAACAAGAAAAAGTCAATAGCTATTTTAATCGGAAAAACATTCAGCCATGAAGACTATTTTTCTAATTTTTGATTGTAACGGCATGTTTGGCTGGGGTCTATTCACATCTACTACAGTCAACACCTCCAGCATCAGCACCTTTACCCTCCTCATGGTGTCTGCCTGAATCCATTGCAACTTTTCCCTTTTAATAGGGAAGGCAGAGGGGCGAGAGCATGACAGCAGTGGCGTGATGCATGTGATGCATTCTGTTTCCCTACATGGCCAACTTTCCAGCCCTGACTGAGGGAGGAGTTAAAGGAAGAAACATGTAGAACAATTTTGGGCAAAAGCAGAACTACATGGGAAAAAGGAAACCGAGTATGATACAGAATTGAAGAGGAGAATGATTTTTTTTTGCATCTCTGCACAGAAAGCATCATGCAGCTGGAGGACTGAAAACTTTGGCAATGTTCAGTGATTGCAAGCTTTGTGTGAATATTGCTGATTTCCTGATGGGCACCATCAATGCTAATGCTTCTGTGTGTAGCTTAGCAGGAAGAGGAGTTGGGCAAGCAGAACAAGGAGCAGAAGAACAAATTCTGAGCAGAGGCTGTGCAGTGACAGTAGTTGAAAGAATGATGTGTTACTTCATCATGCAAGAGACTGACTTGGGCACAAAGAGAAAGAAATAGGGAGACTTTGAAAAGTTCTAAATTTTCAAAAATTCAGGTTCCTGGGGATTCTTCCTATGTTGATTTGGCTAAGAATGAAAAACCCTGCACATTTACTATATAGATTTAGAATTATTGGGTTATTCTTTTGTATCAGTTAAAATGCCCTCCACTGCTTGTAAAAGATGAAAATCACATTTCCAAAATGATCTCAAGAGTGAGAAGGATGGTCTTTTGTATAGCAGCAGTCCAGAGGAAGTGTGGTAGCCAAGCATGGCGGTTTCCATTTCTGTAGTCCTTTTGGTCCTGCTCTTCACCAGAGGGTGGCTGTTCTCAGGCTGTATTAGGGAACTTGCAGCCCTTGCATGTTCCATATTCAGATATGTGTCCAGAGAGAAAAATAGCAGGAACTATTCCCAGAGTTCCTCATTGACTGGACTTTGCATGCCATTGGCCAGAATTTGGTAAAATATCCAACTGTAAGAATACAGTGGTTAAGGAAATGAGATGTTTAGGATTAGCTTTGATTTCTGAGAAAAAGCTCCTTGAGGTTAGGAATGGAGACCACTTTCCCCTTAAGTCTTATGGGGTAGAGATTTAACTTAAAATAGAAAAAGGATTGCAAATGTGTCAGAGGAAGGATGAAACAGAGCTTATGTAGATAATCAAGAGTGTCTGTCTTTTGAGTCTATCTCTGAAACATTCAAGTTGACAGCTGAGGCAGTGCATGCTCTGTCTGTCTCCCACAGGAAACCTGTGTTTGATCTCAAAGCAAGCTTGTCTTGTTTCCTGAATGATGAGCCACACACAAAGGAAAGATGAAACCATGGGGACAATGTAAAGAGAATAATTCCCTGAATGAATGTGTAAACAGAATTAGCTTCCACAAGAAAACTTACCTGAACAACCTCAATCTCTAGACCAGGGAAGAGCAATGGAGAAACACTAGCAAGAACGAAAGGAGAAGAAAGCAAATTTTGAGAGCTCAAAAGGGGCTCATTATGGCTGCAGATTAATTTTTTTAAATGTCTTTTCTTGTTTCAATATTATGTTTTTTCTCACACCTTTTCCATTCCATCTCTCCCATTCCTTGTACATTTTATCCATTTTGGGGGGTATATTAACTTTTGTAAGCTCTATTTACCACTGCTTGGTATTAAAAAATATGCTGAGGACACATATGCCAAACAAAACAGAAAAAGTATGAATGCAAGAAGAGTTTGGGAGGGTAGAAAAGAATTATATGACTTTGCTGGAATACATTAAAAATTTATACAATTATGCCATGAAATACTACTCTAGATATTGAATTGGATCAAGTGGAAAAATCAAATAACTGTCAATACTTCCATTCTTTATTTTTTCAGTTCAATGCATCCACATGTATAGCACTACTAATCTTTTAAAAACAGATTATATAGCACCTAGCTTTCTTTTGTATCACTTCTGACATGATAAATTTGATACAAATTCACATTTAATGATTGTTAATGTCATTTAGAGGGAGCATCATTTTCTGAAATTTACCTTAAACATACATGTACATGCACTATATATTTATGCTAACTTTCTGTGCTCCATTATTGAAAGAATGAATCTACATTTATTAGAGAAGTTTACAAAAGATAGTAAGATGTAACATCTGCACTCTAATCTGAAATAATTGGCTCAACCTAGATGCAAATAGAACTGAGAGCATATGTAAATAAGATGATTTTTTTAAACTTTCTACCACAATTTATTTCAACAAATATTTGGAATGTCCACAAAGTAATACAGTTTAAGTAGTAATACAGAGGAAACAGATTCTGAGATTCAAAACAAAGAACATGTCAGGACTTAGGTTAAAAGCAATGTGGAAAGAAGGCCTCCAAAGGTAGAAAATGACCTGCAATTATATGAAGGCAAAGGCAACTGATATTTACTGTCAAGAGGAATGCAGGAAAATTTATTTGATGCATTATAGAAATAGTGGTTTTTGAGATGATAAGAAAGGGCACTTCGAAGAAACACTGTATTGAATGCCTCAGAATCCTAGGGGCAAACGTGGCCACTTAGCTCATTTGCTTGACAACAGCAATTCTTTGGGGGAAATGTACAAAATGCTATTCTATTAACTCTAATCGCTATAGAAAATCTGCAGAAAGTAACGAGTATCTGTGTTAACTGTGAGTGTTTGGATAAAAGCACAGACTTAAGAATTTTACAGGTAATTTGAGATATTGTAGGTGATGCCTTAGTTCTGAGGAGGCTTGACTGCACTTTATTGGAGGACTTGAAAAAAAAGTTTTCTGCAAATTATTTAAATTACATAGTTTAGCATTTTCAATTAACTAGGCTTTATTGATTTATAAGCTTCTTCAAATCAGTGACACACTGTTTTTATAACTTTATTTTTACACTAACCATATTTCTTATTAGCTTATAGACCCATATAATTTCTTGAAAACATGATAAACTCCTTTCAAATCCTAAAGGTACATTCAACTAAATCTTTATTAGGACTGACAAGCTGCAATTCTATCTGACAATGATATTTTAAATGTTACATGAAAATAAACTAATTATCTTTTCCTCAAAAAGATTTAAAATGGTCATTAATTTGTACACTTGATTTTTTTTTCATCATCTCTCATTATTCCGTCAAGGAAGGAAATACACATTTACAATTCTCTCTGGGTAGAATGAGCCCCTAAGTTTGCAATACTTGGATTTGAAATTTGAATTCCAAGTGACACAACTCTCATTAGAAATATTTGTAGAACTTGCATCTCATTTAAAAATTCCATAAGTTTAAAATGTGCTTAGCCAGAAAGATATGATCATTGGGAGAAATTTTCTACAGAGATGTAAGTGTCCTACAAATGCCTCCACATCTTCCATGCTAATGTGGGTGCTGCTATAAAAATGGAAAGTACACTGCAGTGATTTTTATCCAATTTTCAGTCCTCTGCCTGTAACACTGGTTAATACATTGAATGCACATAAGGCTTGCCTTGCTCATCTTATTAAAACATCCCCATATCTAGGTCCCAAACTGTTCAATTCAAATGTGTGCCCTAGCATTTTATAGTAAAGTTGTTTCTTAGATCATAGAGGCATAGAAGAGAATAGAAAACTGCTTAGTTTTTTAACTCATAATCAACTTTACATATTTCAAATTTATTTATTATTAATCCAACAAACATTTATTTCCTTTTCACTATATGACAGATACTCTTCTGTCTGGTTGAAAAGATGAAAAAGACATGAATCCTACAATTAAGTTTGCATATGGGAGAAAGAAATGTGCCTTGTGGCTTTTCCTAATTTCTGTAATACTTTGGTTAATGATTTTCCTCTCTAGCTTGCATGAAAATTATTTTTGGAAATATTTTTTTGTGTCTGGAAGTTGCCAGCAATATGATGGTCTCTGTGATAGATTATGATGACCGCAGTATTTTGTAGTTTGTCCCATCAAGAGATAGAATCTAAATATATATATTGAGAGAGAGAGAGGAGGGAGGGATGGAGAGGGAGAGAGGGAGTGTGCGCAAGTGAGAGCAAAAGAGATGGAATCTATTCTCCCACGCACTGAATTTCAGTTGGCCTTAGGGACTTCATTTAACCAACAGTACGTGGCAAAAGTGAAAGTTGCATGAGTTCTGGAGCTTAGCCCTTAGGACACTTTGCAGTTTCTGCATTTGCCCTTTTGAAACATTGTCCTAAAAATGCCATGTCAGAAATTCAATTTGGCTTACATCAGGCCAAGGGGACAGTAAGAGGAAAACTGAAGTACACAAGCTTTGAGCACACACTGTCAGAAACGTGAGTGAGGCCATGTTGCTTCCATCTGCTTCAAAGTGGGGCCGTCAGATAACTGTAGCCACATCAGTGATCCTAGCCAGGGATCAGAATAGAAAGCCACCTGAGCCCAGATCAAGTTGTTATTTTATAGGCTCTCCAGCTAATAGATGGTTTGTTTTAATCCATCAAGTTTTGAAGTGGCTGATCTTTAAAATTCTGCCTCTTTTGTTCACTTAAAAGTATTGTTATATTATTCAATTTATTAAAATTAGCTAGCCTGTTACTACAAATTAAATGGGTTAAACACGTATTACTTAATAATTTTCATACTCTAGAAAGTGTTAAGGATAGCTGAATTTATATTTTTATAATAATTACTTTGCAAATCTTAATACAAAACACACATGTAGCCCTTTAAGATTGTAAAGGCTCTGAATGGGCAAGTCAGTCGAGGATGATGAGAATGGTGGACTGGTGGAGCCATACTTTCGGTAGAAACAAACAAAAATCTATGTGTGATGCACTTTACAGTTTAATGTTCTTGGAAAAATAGTTCACTTCAACAACGTATTTTCAAGTCCCTGGCTTTAGCCCTTTCAAATGTTAAGAGTTAGCTCACATTTGAAACTTTAAAAGAAAATAAAAACAAAAAAGAAAAAATCCAAAATGGTAGAAGGTAAAAGGGGGAAATAAGAGGAAAAGCAGAATGAAAAGAATAGAAAAATGCCTTATCTCTTTCTAGTATTGCAGTACGATACGCACTTTAGTGTGGGAATATTGTGGACTACAATGCATTTTAGAAGAAAAAATAGATCCTAAGTACCAGTGTTAAAATGAATTCAAGGTACATGTATGCAATTCAGCAATTCACATGACTAAAAGCAAGAGATTTGATATGAGAAACAGTACTTATTTCCGAAAAGTTTAATTAGTGAAAGGAGAATAGAACCCCTGGGGAAATTCAATGGCATTGTCACTTACCAGGAAAAGGCTTAAGTATTAATTGCTTAACTTTAAATAAATGAAATGCTGTATACAAAAGACATCTTGACAATGATTGTGATACTTTTTTTCCTAGAAAAAGTTGCATCTGAGTTGTTTTTATACTCAAGCATGAAATTAGACAATGATAAGGAAAAGTTGAATTTGTACACCATCTTACCTTAGCATAATGGGCCACGAGGAAAGTGTTTTAAGTATAGCAAAATAACACTGCAATGTCCTCCTACAAAAATAGGATCCCTGTAATATTCTTTTTAAATGTTTTTTTAAAATTAATTAATTTTACTTGTCGGGGAGGGAGGTAATTAGGTTCATTTACTTATTCATTTTTAGAGGAGGTACTGGGAATTGAATCCAGGACCTTGTGCGTGCCAAGCATGCACTCTACCACTTGAGCTATACCCTCCCCCTTGCAATATTCTTACAAGGAAAGAAAGGCCTATATTTTAAGCCAAGCATGTGTCATAAAATAAATAATCTTAAAGGGCTGGGTAACTTCTGGCACACCAAATTTAAAAAAGAATAAAATAATTTATTTGGCTAAATCTTGTGGATTTTTCATAAAAGCTATTTCTCAGTATCCTACTTATTAACTCCCTAAGAAGAGGGAAAAGGTAAAAAGAAATCTTGGAGAAAAATGAGCAAGAATGAGGGTATAATTCAGAATTTAGATAGGAGAGGCGGGGGGAACTGAAGTAGCAACAAATTACTCAAAATTGTAGCAAGGAACAGAGGAAAGTTTTTCCTGCTGAGACGCTTAAGTAAGACGGCTTAGTTCTTCGCAAATGTCTTGCCAGATGTCTTGTTACGAGTCCCTCACAATGCTTCCAAATTTAAGATGCCTAAAACCAACTCAGCACCATTCTACCTAAATTAGCTCCCGGTTTAGAACTGGAATTTTATTTTTGTCAGCAGTGACATCAATGTCCAGTTATTTATAAATTACAGAAAGAGGTGATGTGGTTTGGACAAGGATGATAGCTGCAGAGCTGGTAAGAAATAGTCAGAATTTGAAGATACACACAGACATACACTATATTTTAGATTTAGTAAAATTTGCTCTTCTTAGTATAAACTTCTAAGAGTTTTGACCAATATATTACAGTCTTGTAACTAACCTACACAAAGAGGGTGTCCACTACTCCTCCCACCTCAAAATTTTCTTATATCCCATTGTAGTCAAGGCTGAGTCTACTGACAAGCCTGCCAAAGACATTATTCATTTATGTCAGTGTTTCTACAATGATTATTTCTACCACTTCCATTCGACTCCTTTTTATAATTCAATACCAGGATAAAATTAAAAGAAGGAAGAAACACGATGGCAAATGTCCTAGCTCAAGAAGTAAACAGCAGGGTCATAAGATGAATTTTATAGGACTTCTCCATTCTTGGGTTATCCCAGGTTTAACCTGAATTTGTCCTTAGGCCAACCACGTGCACTCCTTACATAGTACTTCATTTCCTAATCACCAAATCTAGACTACTAGTCATATTAATATAACTGTTAATTGAATGCAACTTCCTGTATTCAGCTCTCTTTCTCTTACTGAGTCTATGACCATCCAGGATACAAAACTAGGTAGGTTACTTTCTAAATGCCAGAAGAACACACTTAAGGTATATTAACTAGAAGATAAAAATACAGGAAAATGTATTTAATTATTTTTAGAATATAAGGGCTCTCTATCTCTCAGCAAGCACCTCTCAGCAAAGATCCCTAAACTGACAGAGGAATAAAACAAGAGTGTAGAAAAGAGGAAGCAAAATATTCAAATATGTTTTTGAACAATCAGTTTATGTGACTGTACTCTAGAACAGTTTCAGGGAATTTTTTTTTTTTTCTATTCCTTGGTGAATAGTAAAGAACATTTACTTTTCTTAATTCAATGTTTACAGTCCATAGCTTTAATCTCAACTTGTCACATGCATTTTCAGTAACAATAAAGAGAATATAAAATTCCAGTGATTTAAATACTTTTATAATATTATTGAGAGGAAGAATGACCAGCAGATATTTCCTATTTCTAAAGAACTTATAAACCCACTAAAATCTGGGACAAGACAAGGATGCCCACTATCACCACTCCTATTCAACATATTCCTGGAAGTCCTAGCCACAGCAGACAGGCAAGAGAAAGAAATAAAAGGGATCCAAATTGGAAAAGAAGAGGTAAAAGTGTCATTATATGCTGATGACATGTTACTATATATAGAAAACCCTAAAAGGTCCACACAAAAGCCACTAGAGCTGATTGAAGAATTCAGCAAGGTATCAGGTTACAAAATTAATGTTCAAAAATCAGTTGCATTTCTTTACACTAACGATAAATCAACAGAAGAAGAAAGTAAAGAAACAATCTCCTTTAAAATAGCACCCAAAGTAATAAAATATCTGGGAATAAATCTAACCAAGGAGGTGAAAGAATTATACATAGAAAACTATAAACCATTGATGAAGTAAATTAAAGAAGACTTTAAAAAGTGGAAAGATATTCCATGCTCTTGGATTGGAAGAATCAATACTGTTAAAATGGTCACAATGCCCAAGGCAATCTACAGATTTAATGCAATCCCTATCAAATTACCAGGACATATTTCACAGAACTAGAACAAATCGTAATAAAATTCATATGGAACCATCAAAGACCTAGAATTGCCAAAGCATTACTGAAGAGAAAGAAAGAGACTGGAGGAATAACTCTCCCAGACTTCAAACAATACTATAGAGCTACAGTCATCAAGACAGCATGGTATTGGTACCAAAACAGACATATAGACCAATGGAACAGAATAGAGAGCCCAGCAATGAACCCACAAACTTTTGGTCAACTCATCTTCGACCAAGGAGGCAAGAATATACAATGAAACAAAGACAGTCTCTTCAGCAAATGGTGTTGGGAAAACTGGACAGCAGCATGTAAAACAGTGAAGCTAGAACAGTCCCTTACACCATATACAAAAATCAACTCAAAATGGATCAAAGACTTAAACATAAGACAAGATACAATAAACCTCCTAGAGGAAAACATAGGCAAAACATTATCTGACATACATTTCAAAAATTTTCTCCTAGAAGAAATAAAAGCAAGAAAAAACAAATGGGACCTAATGAAACTTACAAGCTTCTGCACAGCAAAGGAAACCAGAAGTAAAACAAGAAGACAACCTACGGAATGGGAGAAAATTTTTGCAAGTGAAACTGACAAAGGCTTGATCTCCCGAATATATAAGCAGCTCTTATGACTCAGTAAGAAAAAACTAAACAACCCAATCCAAAAATGGGCAGAAGACCTAAACAAGCAATTCTCCAAGGAAGACATACAAATAATCAAAAAGCACATGAAAAAATGCTCAATATCACTAATTATCAGAGAAATGCAAATCAAAACTACAATGAGGTATCACCTCACACCAGTCAGAATGGCCGTCATTCAAAAATCCACAAATGACAAATGCTGGAGAGGCTGTGGAGAAAGGGGAACCCTCCTATACTGCTGGTGGGAATGCAGTTTGGTGCAGCCACTATGGAAAACAGTGTGGAGATTACTCAAAAGACTAGGAATAGACTTACCATATGGCCCAGGAATCCCACTCCTGGGCTTGTATCCAGAAGGAAATCTACTTCAGGATGACACCTGCACCCCAATGTTCATAGCAGTACTATTTACAATAGCCAAAACATGGAAACAGCCTAAATGTCCATCAACAGGTGACTGGATAAAGAAGAGGTGGTATATTTATACAATGGAATACTACCCAGCCGTAAAAACCGACAACATAATGCCATTTGCAGCAACATGGATGCTCCTGGAGAATGTCATTCTAAGTGAAGTAAGCCAGAAAGAGAACGAAAAATACCATATGAGATCGCTCATAAGTGGAATCTAAAAAACAAAAACAAAAACAAACAAACAAACAAAAACAAAGCGTAAATAAAGGACAGAAATAGACTCACAGACAGAGAATACAGACTTGTGGTTACCAGGGGGGTGGAGGGTGGGAAGGGATAGACTGGGATTTCAAAATTGTAGAAAAGATAAACAAGATTACACTGTATAGCACAGGGAAATATACACAAAATGTTATAATAACTCACAGAGAAAAAAATGTCACAATGAGTGTGTATATGTCCATGAATGACTGAAAAATTGTGCTGAACACTGGAATTTGACACAACATTGTAAAATGATTATAAATCAATAAAAAATGTTAAAAAAAAAGAACTGATAAAATACAATAAACAATTCAAAGAACTGTCACAAGTGGAAATTTCTTCTCATATGGTACAGTCTTATTGGTACACAAATTATATCATATTTCCCATCTATGCATTTTCAACACATTGTCATATTTTGACAAAGTGTAGGTAGTCACTTTATGATTGCTGTTCTAAATATCACTATACCCTTTTAAGCAAATATGAACTTTCCTAATTGAGGTTTTTGAATTGAATAATAATTATGAAATAAAACAAATGAGAGAATAAATTTTAAATAAACTTGGACAAGAAACCAAACTTCAACTCAACTGTGTAACTACTGAATATATCAAAATGCTGCCATAACTACCTGACCAGGGAAAAAGAGAAAAAGCCCACTGTGTGGTCAGATCTACTGAGACAAATTTCTCAGGTAACTTGGAGAGAAGCAGACAATTTTCATCCAATTTGAAAAGCAAAATGTCATAGGAAAAACGAGAAAAGTGCCCAAATATGTATCAGAAGGAAAATGGCTAGATGTATTGCACATTAATCATCTATTAGTCATCTACCACAAAGCAGTCAGAATTATTGAGCCAGATCTTCAGGTTTAGTTAATAGACATGGATAAAGATTAAACAAAATGTTAAGTGAAAAAAGCAAGTTGTAGAAAAACGTATCATATGATAGGTTATGCAGTTTATAGATAAACATGTGCAATTATACATATTATGCATATAAATACATATATGTTCTCTCTATATATATAGATATATAATGTATTGTGTGTGTGCATGTGTGTTTGTGTGTCTGTCTACACACCTATATAGTAAAATTATAAAAACATGCTTCGGGATAATACACAAAAAATTTAAGATAGCTGTCACTTTAAAGTAAGGAAACAAGACTGAAGATGCTAGCAGGATGGATTTAATATGTATCTGTAATATCATATTCTTATTATTTTTAGTAATCTAAATTTAAGACCCAAACATAGTAAGAATTAACAAAACTGAAGGGAAGAAATATAACTTCTTGTTATAGCATTCTCTGTATTCATTTAGACCTGAAATAAATACTAATTTAAAAAAATAAAGAAGGGATCACTGAACACACCCTTAAATCCTTTGGTATTTTCCTTGCATTCTAACAATGCTCCTGTGTGCCCCTGTTATCACCTTTATGGCTTAGCAATTGTGTGTTGTCTCCCAAGCTAACCTGAAAACCCTCTAACTCAGGCACAGTGTCAAAGAAGTTTTGTATCCTAAATGAGGTAATAAAAATTTGGGGAGAAATGTACTGCTTTCTTAGCAGCCATAATTTGGGTTGTCCAACTACTGAACTGCACCTTCTTGGACAACAAGCAAAAATAAAAAAAAATACATCATAATCATAAAAGAACTGAGACACGTGAAAATATTTGTTACTGAGCCAAACACATTTTGCATGTATTTATCACACAGCATTTTTAGAAGAGTAAGGATCATTTTAAGAACAATTCTCCCTTGGGAATTTGTAGAATGGGTGCCAACCATCTGTATAAAATGTGTTTAAAAATTTAGTCTCTTGCAGACTTTTCTTTTTATTTTAGTAAGGTGGAATCAAAAACACATCTATAAATATGGCATCCATTTAGAAACAAAAACTAGATCATTCTTTCTGTGATCTGGGAGACAGACCTCTGTAAGTGGAACTTAAAGTGAGAAAAAGGAAAAATGATGGCTGAAGCCATTAAGGGAACTGCCTTATATATGAACCAGAGGAAACACTTTGGGAAATGTGAAGTGTCAACTGAAAGAAACACATGATGTGAGAGCTGTGAGTTCAGTTTTCTTTGGGGACTTACTGAGGACGATAGCCTGGGAGATAGCCTGTCAGCTCAGAGGAATTACTTTGAAGAGGTAGCAGGGAAGGTCAGTATATATATATATATGATTTGGCAAAGAGGGTACATGCAATCAAACTCCTTTTGGTAGAAGGTTACTGTTAGTCCTGGGGAGCAGATATCTCCATTAATGATTTTAGTGCTTTTCTAGGTATGAAAAGATGCAAGAAGTTGGGTTCACAAAATTTTCTCCTGAAAGTATCTATCTGAAGGCCTGTTCTGCCAGTTTTTCCCAGAGCACAGAGTGCCTCATTCCTGATCACCACCCTGAACTTCTTTCACAATGTGCTGGAGGTCAGCAAGTGCAATGGCTAGTGACGTAATCCTTGCAGAGTCAGATGGTGAGTGACATTCTTTAGTTGTCAGAAGCATATGGAATAGAAATATGGTATCAAAGGCTATTAATCAGTTTCTCTTTCTTTTGTCTCCATTTGTTAATAGTGCTCCCTTACTCAGCCAGGGAACTTCAAGGTGTAAATTGTCTTCATATTAAAGAGAAATAGTCCACTGATTAGATCAAGTCCATATTCCTCTGGGTACTATTTACTTCTCCCTTGCTTATGAAGTTTCGTTTGCCTCCCGGAGAATTTTAACATTCTGGTAATATCTTTTGCTATGTTCCTTTTGGAATTATTAAATAAAAGCACTTTTTCCTCTTCTTTCCCTTTAATCACATTTATCTCTGAGTTTAATTGTCTCCTGCCTTGGACCTTCCAGAGTGTTGATGATTGTAAATCAAAAGATAGTAGCTATTCAGAAACACAACTTTAAATGAGCTTAGAATCTTAAGGGAATCACATATTTTTTTCTGTTTTACTAACAATAAAAGTATATTATTTCAAGTTTACACCTTGAAATATGCCTAATTGAGATCTTCAAACTTTTAAAACATACCTCACCAATGGGAAAATGCTTTCATATGTATTTTCATAGTAATGCTTTTATGAGGCTTATATGTTATTCCTGAACTTTGAAAATTCATTTCAAAAATATGCTGAAAACTGTGTTTTTCTTTAACCAAATTAAAATATTTATCTTTGGGGTTTCTTTATGCAGAATAGAATTTCAATGCAAATTCTAATATATTAACTTTATTTCACATACTTGAATATCCTCAAAACTAAGTATTATTATTATACTTGAGAAATAATAGAAGTCTTTAAAAATTTCCTATTACTCGAGAAAAACAATTTGTGCTATCTGTGATTGTTGTGTAATTCAACACATTTTACAGTGATTTTTAAATAGGATAATTTCATGTTTGAGAATTACATCTGAGTGTAAATGTAAATTGGTCTTATTCAAACAATAAGCCCTTCAAAAGTAACACAAATTAATTGTATGTATGTATTAGGATGATTCAGTGCTAATTAACTGAAAATGCTAATGCAAACCAGCTTAAACAGTATTTTCTTGATAAAGTATAAATCCAAAGATAGGGTAAGTTCCAGGGATGGTATGAACATATTCCGAACATTCCTTCAAGAGTTTAGGTCCCTTCCATATCTACTTGGCCAGCATCAATTTTACCCTGGCCAGTTTCTCCATGGTTGCAAATTCTGTTCACACTGTCATGAAAAAGGTAGAGAGAATTTTTTCCAATGAATGTAAAGTAATACTTCTCTTCACTCTGCTCAGCTCAGACAGTAGACTGTCTGCCCAAACCTGGGCCAGATACAATCACCAGAAACAGAGTTGGGTTTAATGTCAAGATAATGAACTGATAGGCCCATCAATTGTATAACCCTCTTCTAAGGCCCAGAGAGAGACTCTAGCAATGTGTTCATATGTTCATATTGTCTTTTTTTTTAAATTTGAGAAATAAAATCATTTAATATAAATTAGTTAAGGCAGCTGTGTCTGAATTTTGACTTACTCTCTATCACACGACCCTTCATTTCAGGTGATGTTCAAGTTTTGAATATTTAGGGAGATCCTGCTGAGGAGAATTTGAGTGGGAGTTCACTTATTTTAGGGTTAATGGTATGTATTCTTGTGGTTTGTAATCACCTTTATCTTTACTTGGTATAGTTAACATTTTGCCAGCCTTCCAGTTTAACTGCCCATTGTGCTTAGGTCAAATTGTAATATAAATGTATTTTAGGGTACCTGGTGCAGGAAGGGTGTGAATAACAGTGAGGAAAAAATAATTTAAAATGTTGAAAACAAGAAATAGTCGGTGAAATATTAGTAGAGTAAAATTAGAAGAATAAAAGAGTAAAATTGTTAGCTGAGGAATCAATTCTCTTTAATTTACTAACATGGAGGATTGTTCTTATCTGGAATATATTTCATATTGTAGAACATACAAATATAAATAATATACTTTTTCCTTATTTGATGGAAACTACATGAAATGCAACTTATCAGAATTTCTTTATTTGTAGGGCACATGCCAGTAGCAAAACTAAAAACAGCAAATGATTATCAGTAGTAAAATGAAAGTTGTTTGATTTTAACATTTCTGGATGAAAGTCTGAAGTCTATTTTTATTCTCACTACAGAAAATGAAACTAAAAAATTATTTCATAGGAAGTGGAGATCAAGGGCTATGCATTTTGAAAAGGAAGGAAAATGTATTGTAGAGATGTCAAGTAGGTCATTAAAATTATATTATTTTTCTGCTTTAAATTTTAGCTAGATTTAAATTTTTAAATTGGTCATTAATTTTCTTATTTTTAACAGATATTAAATCATTCATATTTTTATATTTTTAATTAGTATTTTTTTTTCAGTTTCAGAGTGCAAAAAAATCTTGATCCTCCTGACCAAAGAGTGCTATCTAGACCAATCAGGATTCCACTTTGGAGTAAAAAATAAGGTTAATGACTGGATATGATTTGAGTTTTTCTAGGACAGTGAAGACAGAGATTGGAGAAGCCAAGTCAAGACAAATGATGTAATATAGATTAATGTAAAAGTTAATTTGTAGTTTAAGAAAATATTGGTAAATATTAAGAAGAATCACCTGTGTATGCAACATATATTTTTTTCTCCAGATAAACATACTATAAGTCTGAATTTATAAATAAAGGAAAGCATTAGTTACTCATCTAAATATTTTGCTTTAAAAAGAATGCATATCAAGATAGTTGATAAAGATATCTCTTTCTGTATCAATCTCATCTTGATAGAAAATATGTAACCCACTGAAAACAGGATAATTTTGATGTGTTTATTGACATAGATAAAGGAGTGGGTCTAGGATGATCAAAAGGACTATTGCAACGAAGTGGCTTTGGCAGCAGATGAGCTGGTACCACTTTGGGTCTAAGGAGATCAAGAGAGGTAATTGGAACCCAGAGGGAGAGAGTAAGGTGTTACCTGCTGCCTAGAGTCTTTTGAGTGATGCTGGTTCAGGGATTAGCAGTTCAAGGTCACTTTGAAAGTGGAGGGAGAACCCAGGAAAATAAATACCCTTATCTCACTCTTCTCTCCCTTCAAACTATTGCTAGATTTCTCCACTGGCTGAACCTAACTGGAAGTCAGAAAAATGAGAAACAATAGCTATGATTCACACAGGTCAACCTTCTTGGGTTAGAAAGCAGGATACAGAATAGACATGGAGGAGCAAAATGGTACTAGATGCTGATGAATAAATGATGTCAGAACAAAGTCAATCTAACTTAATTTGTGTGTCCTTGAACTGACTGGCTATTTAGTGACATGGATAATAGACAGTTAACCATTTTATACATATATGTGTATAAACATATATATATGGGATAGAATATCCATCATGCATGCATCATGCATGTCTATATATACATATATTTAGTTACTCATGGAATAGAATTTTTTTTCTGTGTTAGGCCACTCACTCCTAAGAAATATCTATCATTA
This sequence comes from Camelus ferus, assembly GCF_009834535.1. NCBI lineage: Eukaryota > Metazoa > Chordata > Mammalia > Artiodactyla > Camelidae > Camelus > Camelus ferus. Next base: position 4,916,677 of record NC_045703.1, read on the forward strand.
TTCAGCTTTGTCTCCTATTCATAATTTGTGACATAATTATTTTTCCCATTGACACTTTCAATCTCCTAAATAATTATATTTGAAGAGTCTAAATAATTCATTTTACAATTGCACTCATAACAAAATAATAAATAGAAGAAAAGTACTTTGAAGAGAAAAGGTTGAGTTCTGTTATTTCTAATAGATTTTTCCTGCTCAGCTTTTGGAAGAGATCATGAAAGTGTACACTGAAATTTGAATACATAGTGTTATTGCAAAGAATTTACTATAAAATTATTCCATTCACCAATGTTACAGAACATAGACTTTTTCTGGGGAAATTTTCATCTGTTTGAATTTCTCAAAATGAAAAGCTCAGTATGAATCCCAAGGTGAGACTTCATATTCCCCCCAATAAGAGAAATCTCCCTTGGGCTTCACTTCACTTCATCCAATTATTGAGTGATAGATTGTATGATAAATGGGATTTGGTTTTAACCCTCAGTTTTCACATATATATATAAAATGTATATAATATACATATAATTATGTGTGTGTGTGTATATATATATATAAAACATATAACATATAAATAATAGGTATAGTCACATCTGAAAGATTAAGATGATCTGCTTTCTGTTTCTTTACTAGTATTCATTGGAAAAAAAGCTTTCTCAAAAGAAACAAAGATAATACTGCCAATGTGCTGATTAATTATCACTGTATTGCTTCTGCATATAGCTTTTTTCCCACATTATTTCAGAGAGATTAAATTTTTTAAGGATATTTTCACCTTCAGGCTTGAAAATACTCTGGCAAACAAAGAAAGCCAATACAAGAAATTTCTTTTCCTAGCTTTGCCTTGAAAAAAAGATGCAATGCTAAATTCAGGTAGGTGTAAGGGAAGATGCTTGAATGGACCTTATGGACTAACATAAAGATGTTCCCTAACTTTGTGCCACAACTGAGTCTGGGATCTCATGACACCTTGTTTTCGAGAATTCTGGCAGCTTTGCCATCTTTGAAGTAAAGGAGTTACTACTTGTCCATCTTCCTGACTCCATTCCTATTCTCCCTTCCCTCACTACTTTTCCTTAACAAATATTTACTGAGCACTGACCCAGGGATGTCTCTGGCAGTGTGATTATAAACAATATGTGAATTATATTTTGCTTCAAATAATTTCTAAATAAAATTAATAAATTATAATAAAATTATAACTTTCATTTTATATGTATTTTGTACATGAAGAAACTGAGATCCAAGAAGTTAACCACCTCACTTAAATTCAAACTTAGGCTGCAAATGCAGGCAGCCTGACTCTAGGATTTGTACCCTTAACCATGTACTACATTGTCTCTCAGAGGGGAAACAGGGAGAGTAAGTGATTCTGATGACAATCAAAATTGCAATCACGATACAGATAAATAATTTTTAGATTATGATTCCTGAGAGTTGTTTATTAAGCCTGAGGAATAACTAAAACACTAATTTACCTTCCGTGTATCAGTATCATTTGATTGGATACTGACATTGTATTTTTTATTTGTATCTTTTGAAATGGGAAATGGAAGTCTTTGGAAATGTAGGTCTTTCCTTTGTCTTATTATCAAAAGAGTTTTGGGCATAGGCGACTCCACCTTTAAAGTATTCAAGAAGCTTGAGTAGCATCATAAATATAATCATCTAATAAATAATATTCTGGAATCCATTTATGGAATCAATTTAGAGCTGTGAACACTATAATTTTGAAGTGTTTTCATTTCTGGAAAATGATGATTTTATTTTGGATACTTATGCATGAAATACTTTATGACTGTATAGCTCTATTAGTAAATGTACTCCTTCCATCTTGCCAACATTTATCACAGATAAAGGTGCTTATCATTTTGGCATTTCTTGTTACTCAATATTTATTATGATTATTGCTATTGATTTTATTAATGCAGCAGCATTCTCTTTTAATACAATTTTTGAAACATATTCAGAAATGTTGTTTAAAATATAAATGAACAAAATGCACAAATCCCTTTAAGTGTTTCATTTGCTACAGCAATATACTTTTACTGAGACTTTTTTTTTGGTAGATAATGCATTTGGTGCTTTGGAGATAATTAGAGTAAGAAAAATTATTTCAGGCATAAGCAGAACTTGACTTTATTATTCTCATATTTAATTTTTAAGGCTTTCATATTGCCCTTTCTAAAGCCAATTATTGATCTGTTGATTTTTGGCATCCAGCACTACATCTATAAGGTTGACTCTCCTTTTCTGCTTAAGAGAATTCCTTCTCTTCTGCTTTTATTATATTAGCTCTTCTCTTTTATTTCTTACCAGCTACTTTTCATATCAGAAAATTTCAGATATATAAATTGCTAATGGTTTAATGAGTTATATGCCACTACACCTTGTAAGGTGCTTCTGCTCTTTAACACAGAGCTTTTGGAAATGGAAATATTATTTTTTTTCTAATTTATAAGAACAAATATGTAAATGTGCTTTATGGCTAATATCAGATGTGTGGCATTAACAGTGGCTACCGATGTTTCTGTAGTATCTTCTTATATAATTATTCACAGTTATATGATTTTCATTATCCCTAAATAAGGATATCATGTGATCAAGAGCTTAGAGAATTATCTCAAGCAAGACTGGAGCAAGGTTGAGGCAAGTGAGGCACTTGACTTGGGCACAATATTTAAAGGGACATCAAAATACTCATTAATACAGATAAAAAAATTTCAAAGTAATTTTTAATCAATATTAATGCAAGAACATCCATGATGAATAAAATATATAATACAACTTTAAGAGGATAGAAATTACGTCAAGGGGTATAAAGCTAGAAATCAGCTACAGAAGGACAGATCAGAAAAGCACAAAAACACGGAGACTAAAAAACCTGCTACTAAAATACCAATTAGGTCAATGAAGAAATCAAAGTGGCAATAAGGAAAGATCTTGAGACAAATGAAAATAAAAACACAACTTTTGAAAATTTATGGGGTGTAATATGGCAGTTCTAAGAGGGAAGTTCAGAGTGATACAGGCTTTCCTCAAGAAACAAGAAAAATCTCAAATAAACAACCTAATCTATCACCTAAAAATTTTTGAAAAAGAAAGAAAAACAAAGCCCAAAGTCAGCAGAAGGAAGGAAATAATAAAGATCAGAGAGGAAGTAAATGAAATACAGAACTAAAAATAATAGAAAATATCAATGAAACCAAGAGCTATTTTTTAAAAGATAAACAAAATTGATAAGTCTATAGCCAGGCTCACTAAGAGAAAAAGAGAGAGAACCCAAATAAACAAAATTAGAAATGAAAGAGGAGAACTTAAAACTAGTATCAGAGAGATACAAAAAATCATGAGAATACCATGAACAGTAATATACCAACAAATTAGACAGCTTAGAAGAAATAGATAAATTCCTAGAAACATACAATCTTCTAAGACTGAATTAGGAACAAATATATAATCTGAACAGACCAATCTTTGTAGTGAAATCGAATCAATAATCAAAAAACTCCAATCAAACAGAAGTCCAGGACCTGACAGCTTTACAAGGGAATTCTACCAAATGTGAAAAGGAGGACTAATACCTATCCTTCTCAGACTATTCCAAAAACTGAAGAGGAGGTAATCAAATTCATTCTGTGAAGCTACAATTACCCTGATACCAAAACCAGACAAAAGCCACTACATAAAAGAAGAATAACAGGCCAATATCTCTGATGAATATAGATGCAAACATCCTGCAACAAAATATTAGCAAATCAAATTCAATGACATAGGAAAAGGTTTTATACCATGATCACTTGGGATTTATCCCAGGGATGTAAGAATGGTTCAATACCTGCAAATCAAACAATGTGGTACAGCACATTAACAAAAGGACAGATAAAAAAATCACATGATTATCTGAATAAACACAGAAAGAGTATTTGAAAAAATTTAACATTCATTCATGATACTAATTCATCAAAGTTGTTATAGAGGGAATTTACTAAAACATAATAAAGGCCATACATGGCACACCCACAGCTAACATGATACTCAATGGCGAAATGCTGAGAACTTTTCCTCTAGAATCAGGAACAAGACACAGATGCCTACTCTTGCCATTTCCATTTAACACAGTATTTGAAGTTCTAACCATAGCAATTAGACAAGCAAAAGAAATAAAATTCATCCAAATTGGTAGGGAAGAAGTAAAACTCTTTGTTTCAGATGACATGATATTATATATAGAAAACCCTAAAGTCTCCACCAAAAAAAATATTAAGACTAATAAATGAATTCAGCAAAATTATATGACACAAGATTAATACACTGAAATCTGTTGCATTTATATACAGTGATAACGAATTATTAGAAAGAGAAAACAAGAAAACAATCCTGTTTAAAATTGCATCAAAAAGAATAAAATACCTAGGTGTAAACATAACCAGGGATGTAAAGACCTATACTCTGAAATATTATTTAGCCATAAAAAAGAATGAAATTTTGCCATTTGTAACAACATGGATGTACCTGGAGGGTACTATGCTTATTGATATAAGTCAGACAGAGAAAGACAAATACTGTATGTAATCACTTATATGTGGAAGCTAAAAAAATAAAACAAATGAGTAGATATAACAAAACAAAACAGGCTCACAGATATAGATAACAGACTAGTGGTTACCACTGGGAAGAGGTATGGGAGGAGGGGGAGGCTATTAAAAAGCATAAACTATTATGTATGAAATAAATAAGATACCAGATACTATATAACATAGGAAATGTAGCCAATATTTTATAATAACTTTACCTTTAAATTGAGTATAATCTATAAAATATTTAATCACTGTGTTGTACACCTGAAACTAACATTATGTAAATCAACTATACTTTATAAAAAAATGAGAACACTGTATTGTCTTTCAAATCAAAATGGCAGATTAAGCACACGCTACTTCCTAGGGCTGTTGTACCACATTGAAATGGAGCAGATGAATTATAACAGTACAGTACAGGTTAATCAGAGGAGAGCACTTCTCCAGAGGGAGAAGGCTGATGGAAATGTGCGACAGGTATTGAAATGGGGTGGAGGAAACAAGTATGAGGATGCTCTAGGGGATCCCAGAAACTGGAAATTGGATTCAGAGTAGCTTAGGACAAAAAGAAAGGCCAAAAGCAAATGTATGTGGGGCATCTTTGGATATTTTGCAACCCAACGATGCTCATCATAGTCCTATACAGGTGTATACAGAAAGGCAGCCGGGCATTTATTCCAAGACCCAAAAACCCAAGGCACGTCTCCAAAGAGAGTAATTCTAGTATACAAGATTCTGTTTCTAAATTTTGGCATGTGGGGACCTAAAGCCTCATGGACTCTTCTGCTCAGCAATAGGAAGCTATTCCTAAATTAATGCTGCTTACACAGACAGACCAACTAGTGGTTAAGGGTCTGGATTCTGCAGCCAGAGTGCCTGAAGTTCAATGGCGTTGATAAGAGTAAGACTACATTTAAAGTTCTAAAAAGTTCTCAATGATAAGTGTGCAATTAAATTAGCTGCTGATATTGTTATAAATTCCCACTCAGGATATGTCTAAAGGAAATTAGCCCTAACTGTACAACCACAGAGGAAGCACAATAGCTTTCTAGATCAAGGTTCAGCAAACTCTTTCTGTAAAGAGTCAGATGGCAAATATTTGTGGCTTTGTGGGTCATAAGGTCTTTGTTGCAGTTGCTCAACTCTGTCTATGGCAAAAAAGAAGCCATAGTCAATACAAAAATAAATGGGCGTGGTTTTGTGAATACATCTTTATTAGATTAAAAAAATTCTCTGGTCATTTACTGAATTTACTTAATTCCTATGATTTACAAATTTATTGCCAAGTTACATATATATGATTCCTCCCAAAATCAAGTTTTAAGAAAACTTGGCACTATGTTCAGAGAATTTCATTGCACTAAAGTATTATCTGCTACCTAAGTGTTTTCTCAAATGCAAGCAAATACAAAGCATTTTAAATGTGGTTAACAAAGGTCAGGCCAGATTTGGCTTTGCGTTGTAGTTTGATGACACCAGTTGTAAAATCAATGACTTGGATTTAAATATAAGAGTAAAACAAAGGCTCACTAGATACATGAGATGTGGAGGACACTGTGAAGAACCTCCCAGACATTCCTCCTTCAATGAAGGACTCGTGGATTCAGATGCTGGGAGTGTTGTAGGCAGATGGACTTTAGCTGCCAGACTCTCCAGTGATTGTCTTAGCTGCAGAGTGTCTCTCCTGGGATGATCCAAATCCAGGAACTGTGGATGTGAGAGTATGTATGTCTGACCATCTTCAACTCTCTGGGTGTATTCAAAACTGTCATTCAATTCCAGAACTGTTCTTAGGGCAGTGGAGGCTGTCTTTGAGTCTGCACTGCAGATCAACTTCCTCCTTTGCTCAACCCTACTTTCTTCCCCTCTCTTCCGCTGGTGTTGATCCCAAAGGCACTTGTTAAGTTTGCAAACTAAATTCAGCCTCATGGTCTGCTTTACTAGGAAACTATGATTTGAGGAAAACAGGTATTCTGAAAGAGAAAGACCCACAGACAATCTGCCCTTGCAAGAAAGAGAGAATTGAGAGAAAAGAATGGAAAATAAAAGAAATGTAATAAATATGAAAGCAATGTACACAGGTTAAAGAAAGTATTACAGCTATAAAATCATGAGATCCAAAAATAAATTGAATAAACTGTATAGAATAAAGACATAAAAGAATTGAACATAAAACATCTAGGATATAGAGGAAGTCAGAGAGGACCTATCTAAGCAAGGATAATTTTTTTGCAATGGAAGTTTTGAAAAAGAAAAGAGAAAATAGAGGGAACTAAAATATTAAATAAATATTACCATGTCCATAAAATGAATCCCCAAACTAAACTGTGGAAGATATTTAATTTTCAACAACAACTTAACTTTCCTTTCAAGCTTCATTTTGTGGAAAAACTTAATGGGGTATGAAATGGAAAATTCTTGTGGTTTTAATTAGCACTTCCTAATTACTGATGAGATAGAGTCCCTTGTCATATGGTTATTGGCCATTTAGAAATCTTCCATTGTAGACTGTCAGTTTGAATTTCCTGTCCGTTTTTTTGTCACCTGTCTTCTATTGATTTAAGTGCTGTTTATTTATCTCGTATATAACTTCTTTGTTGGTTATGTATATTGCAAATGGCTTATATCATTCTGTGATTTACCTTTCCATTCCTTAGTGGTTTATTTTGATGAATAATCCAATTTATCCATCTTTTTCTTTATGCTTAATGCTACTGTGTGTGCAATATTTAAGAAATTTTGCTTACCCAAAGTCTTGAAAATATTATTATTATGTTTTCTTTTAGAAGCTTTATTATTTTATTTTTTATATTCCCATCTAGAATTGGTTTTATACGTTATGAGAAATTATATGGGTATGTAAATGACCCAAAGCTATTTGTTTATTTATAAGTCCGTTTATTCTCCCATTGTTCTCTAGTGCCACTTTTGTCATAAATCAAGTGTTCAAACACATGTTAGTTTCTTTTTGGACCTCCTATTTTATTATGTGCAATTAGAGTAATTAGCCATCATGCCTATGACATACTGCTCATGTCCTTTGAATTTCTTTCTCTTCCTCAAGATTGTCTCAGTTATTCTTAACCTTTGGAATAAGCTTGTAAATTTGCGCACGCACACACACACACAAAACTATAGGAATTTTTATTGATATTTCTTTAATCTATAGGTCACTTCAAAAAGAGTTGTCATCTTTATATTTATAAACTAAGGTACATTTACAACTAAGGTACATCCCTCTATTTAATTTATCTCACTAATGTTTTGCTTTTGTTTTTATCTGCAGGGATAGTTAATGTTTCTTGATACTGATACAAGTGATACATTTTAGAGTGCGTTTTCTAATTTCAATCGCTAATATATTGAGCTATATTTTATCTTTTTTTAAAGAATACAGTGACCTTGCTAAATCCATAACTGTATTCTTCTGTACATTTTTTGCATTTCTGTGTACAAAATTATGACTTTTATGATTAATTTTAGTTTTTTTCTCTTTCTTTACAATAATTATGCCTTTCACTCCCGTGTCTTGTTATGCTTAAAGTGATCCTCAGAACAATATTGAATAGAAGGGGAAAATCATCTTTATTTCATTCTTCATTTCAGGGGAAAATTGTTCAGTATTTCACCATTTCATTGTCTATCATGATGTTAGCTGATTTAGCTGAATTCTGGGTTGTTTTTTGTTTTTTTTTTGGTCTAGGTATTCTTTATCTGATTAAGAAATTTTATTTATTTCATAGTTTATTATCAAATGGCTTTTTGCATTCACTGAAATCATATTTTCCCAGCATTCTTTCTCTATATTGAATTCTATTGATTTTTAAATATTAAATGCCCTTGACTATCTAAATTCCATTTTTTATATATTATCTTTTGTATTTACTGGTGATTTAGTTTGCTAATTTTTTTTTTTTTTTTGATTTTCATACTATATCCAGGTAAGGGGTAAGTTATTTTCATTTAACTTCATTTCCTATTAGAATTTTGCATTCTGTAATATTTGGGCTTTGATCTTTGATTTCTATCCTGCTGTTATTAATATTTGTTTTCCTAATACTTGGTTCATTTTTATCCTTTTGCATGTCTGATGCCAGACACTGTTTATGAAAACTTTCAGAAAAAAATTGAAGCACTGGATTATATAATTTTCTTCCAGAAAAGAAATATGCTTTACTTCATGAAACTAGTTAGGTTAAGGCCAGGTTACTTTTATTCCATCATGAGCTGAGCTTCTTTAATTGGGATTTAGTTCTGTGAGAGCTGGTTTGATTCTTTTATTCTTACTCTGATCATGTAGCCCTTTTCTAAGCCTAGCCTGTTTACCAGACACTTTCCTCAGACATGCAATTTGATCTTTGATTTCTAGCCTGTTGCTCCCATAAAAGAGGTGTGAATATTTGAGAAGACAGAAGATAAAATGGTGTGGATAGTGCGTGAGGGTGTGTTTAAGACAAGCAATAGGACTGTTGATCTTTGAAGGCTCATTTAAAATCTGTGGTCATGGCTCTGGTGGGTGACCAGTCAGGACATTTGTGAGTCTTCTCTAGCCGTTGCCAGATGCTCAGTTGCATCTGGCTAGCACAGTGTAGATGGAGAGTTGGATTTAACTATGGATGTGGTTGTAACCAATATGAAACAAAAGAGAGAAGGCCACAAGATGAGAAGAGGAGGAAAGAGTGGTCTGAGAGGGAAGCTTTTGGAATAAAAAGAAATGTTACAACATAGCCTGATTGTAAAGGTAGATAAATATGAAAATATGATAAACATATTTATCTTTTCCCCATAGACATATGCTATATAAATAAAATAATTAGAAACTCCAAGGGAAATAAAATCTGACACAAAACCAAGAAGCAAAAGATATAATTAAGAAGACTATGTTCTACATATGGAGCAACTTAAGGCGTTTCATCATTTTAAACAATTGATGGAATGTTACAAATGGGAGTTGCAGTGATCTTGATGCTAGGAATATGCCCTTAGCATATACCAGTGTTATGATATTGGAACGCTGACAGATCATCTGACTTGATAATAATCAACAGCTACATGGTTTTACTCATATATTGTTGTTCATAGGTTTTCAACTTTAAGAATCAAGAGGAAGGACATTATGAACTCCTAAGGACACTATGAACTCTATAAAACAAAAACAGACTCACAGACATAGTAAACAATCTTATGGTTCCTGGGGAAAGGGAGTGGGAAGGGATAAATTTGGGAGTTTGAGATTTACAAATGTGAGCCACTATATATAAAAATAAATTTAAAAATTTCTTCTGTACAGCACAGGGAACTATGTTCAATATCTTGTAACAAACTTTAATGAAAGAATATGAAAATGAATACATGTATGTATATGCATGACTAGGACATTGTGCTGTGCACCAGAAACTGACACATTGTAATTGACGGTACCTCAATTAAAAAAAAAGGAAACAAAACTTCATTGTGATTTCCTATTTAAATGTACTTATTATCTTTAAAGAAATTCATCATTGAATAAGGTTCAAGGTGGAAGGGAAGGTGAAAGGGCTGAGTCAAGATGCTGAATGAAGAGATTTCATGAATAAATAGAAACGTATTAGTGAGTGTTAAACAGGTCATCAACAGTGTAAATAGATATTGTCCAGTGATGTGGTAGAGCAGCCTGAAAGGGATTGCTAGAGCCTAACTGCTAAATTTTCAGGACCTTTTCAAGTCAAGTCTCTGAAATCAGCAAAGGCTACAAATTGGGGCCCCTTTCTCCTCAGTAAACCCATTGTTAAAATTTTACCAGCACATCACTGGTTATAACCTTAGAGAAGGTTAGAGAAAATTGACTTAATGATTTTTTAAGTAAGATGAATCTCTCACTTTCAGCTTTTGTGGGGGGAGTAACTACATATCATTTGAAATTGATAAATCAGGAAATACAGTCTTAAGCTATTAGAAAACAGAAAAGAAATTAAAACAGAAATGTTCAAAAGAAATTGATTCAGGAGATTATAATTGAGATTAGGAAGACTAGGGTGAGAGATTACTTTTTTCGTAAGACATTTTCTGTTCTATACACTTACTAACTAATACACTGAAATTCCTTTTAATAATTTAAATATGTTTATTATGTAAAATATATACATTTATGAATTAAATTTAAAGCTATGGTCCTAGAGAGAGATGAAGCAACTCATCCTTCTGATTTCATTTTCCTATTACTACTAGCAGTTGTAATTTAGACACAAAAATTGAGAAATGCATGTAAATATGGAATATAATTAAGAGTAGTGCCTACACTGCTCGAAGTTACCTAAATCATTTCAATGGTTAAGTGCTTTCAGTTCACTCGATTGCCACTTATCAGGCATAAGCATGACGTTCCTGACATTCCTTGGGGGATGCTAACCTCCTCTGCTCCCTGTGGAAGTTCCATTTGTCTTCCTAAATGCAAAAGGTGAGCTGTGGTTGAAGTGCTGCAGCCTCGAGGTGAGCAGAACAAAACACACAGCAAAGGAATCACAACCTTACTGCAGATGTGTTTCTGGAGGGGAAAAGGCACATCTTGACGTTCCAGCTGAAAGTTAGTTTAGAATAGTATGAGAACTGAATTATGTTTTCTTTTCTCCATTCTGGATTATTATTTTATTGCTTCCTTTACAATTTACCTGGTCTTTTTTTCTTATTGTAATTTTTATTGCTATGAGACTATAGAACCTGTTTTTTGTAAGGTACGTTCCAGGAAGAAATTTATTTGCATGTGTTTCTCATTTTCAGGTTGATTTCTATGCATGTTTCAGTGTAAACTTGAGAACACAGCAGAATTTTGGAGATGAATTCTTGCCGGGAAAGAAAAAAAATTGGTTCAGATATGAGTCATGGTGTGTCAAAATCACATGAAAAGGGGAAAACATATTTTTGGCTTGTCTTTGATAGTTATAAAAATTGTAATGTGCAATCAATTTTGCTTATGAATGTGACTTAGAAGAAATGTTGGTGCCTGAAAAAGGAATAATTGTAGGGAATATTTTTAAGTGGACTTAAAACTTTAACTTTTGGAGGAAGAAAAATCTTTATATTTAAATATACATTGTTAAAAACTTGAAAATTACCTATTTGTTTTCCAAAAGAGAAATAAAAATGTCTTCACTTACTTTTCAAGTCTGTATCACAAGGAGATAATTTCAAATCTGTGTTCACAGTAAACAGAAAACTGTCACGTGCAGTAGAATAATTAGATTTTATATTTGGTTGTCAAAATAGATAAGTGGCAACTCTGAGGCAAGATTACATTTTATCTTTCCCTGGTGTACAATAATGTAGCAAAAATTTATAGGCTAGGACTATGGTGGAGGTACAACTCATCAATTTTGAGAGTTTAAAATATGACTGTATAACTGCATCAGAATATTAAAGATAGGAGGCCTCTTAATCACCATTTAATTGCTTGCCTCCAATTTACATGTAAGGAAATTGACAAGAACTCACAATTACAACATGTGATGAGTTCTGTACTGTGGCACTGTAGACACAGAAGAGAGAAGCAGCTAACTTAAGCTGAGATGGTTTGAAGAAAAGCATCTCAAATGTGTTAGCTCTGGTAGTCATTGAGATAAAGAATGAAGGAAATACATTGCAGGCAGAAGAAAAAAATACATGAATAGTTATTGAAGGGAAAGAGTTTGTAACACTTACATAATCAGCAACAGAAATCCAAAAAGCAACTGGCTTTCACAACAAAGCCATAATTTATGTCAACTAACAGAACGTGAAAAAATAGTGGCCTCCATTTGTGGTAAGAATTAGTCTCTGGCTCTGTTCCTTATTTATTTTTCTTAGTGTGTTGTATGTTTTCTTAGCTCTGTGTGTGTGTGTGTGTGTGTGTGTGTGTGGTTTTCTTTCTTTAACTGACAAGAGGGCTGCCCACAGCAGCTGGAAAATATGTTTCTATGCTGAAGTCTAATAATAATGGAAGAATACTTCTCACAAAATATTGGAATGTAAATCCTTCAGATTGATTGGGCCATGTGCCCAAACTTGGATGCATCATAGTTACCAGGGGAATTTTATGAGTTAATTGGATTTAGCTTTGGATCCATTGGCAAGGGGTTTGGGATTTTGATGACTAACCAAGACAAATAAATGTCCCCTTGAATCTAAGCAAGGGGGTTATCTTCCCATGAATCAGAGACATTTAATGGAAAAGGGTGGATACCTTGGTACTACAGGTACCATAGGCAGTTTCTACACCTATACATTACTCTTCCCATCCCCCTCTTCTCTGTTTTATTTTGTTCTTATATCACTATTTATGAGACCTTATATATTATTTAATTTTTCCACTTGTTTTCATCTTTCCACGATGAAATATAAACTCCCTAAAACAGAGACATTTGTCAGGTTTTTAAATTGATAAATTCCAAGTTGATAGTCAATAAATACGACTTGACTAAATCTAAGAAGACATATAAGGAGAAGAGAGAAATCTAGGGTTGCTTCCAAAACATGTGTGATTGTGTGAATTTGGTGACCTCTAAAGACTAAGGAATTAGGCTGAAGATAATACAATCAAGAATGGACATGTCAAGAGTTAACCAGCTGTCCCCAGAAAACCAAAATGACTGGTCACCCTAGCATCAAAGTGCCTGGAAGAAATATGTCCAAAGAATTAATAGGCCACTGGGTTGTAGAGTTTAAAAGAAAGTGTAGAGTTTAAAGGAATATATGTGTGTGAGAGTGGAATATATATATTTCAGTGTCACACACACATTTTTTTGAGTCATAAACATTTAAGTACTAAGTGATTTTAAGAGAGTTGATGAGTTTTCTCAAGATTATGCAGATGTTGAAGAGACAATTATCTTTCTGTCTAATGTCCAGAGTGTAGGCTTGCTGTGCATTTAGCTTTGCAGGTGGGGTGTGAGCTCTTAAAGAATGGTCTGAAGATTCCACAGATCTGACTCTGGCCTTAGTTTAAGGGTAAGAATTAAACAGGGTGTTTAAAGTGTCTACCCTTTCAAGATCAGCTAACTAAGAAAGATTCCAGAAAGAAGCCTCAGTCTAAAAAGGAACCAAATATCATGGAAGGAGTATCTTAGGACCCAAAAGAAGCAGTTAAGAAGCAAATTTTGGTTTTCTGGGGGAGGTTAACAAACTTTTTGAGATAAAGAAAACCCTAAGTTGTTTATTTCAAAACTGACAACGAGCCACATGAAAATATTGTTTCCTTTACACTGCTGGCAGCAGAGCTAGCTGGAGTTGATCCCCAGGTATACAAGCTGCATTATAAGTTTGCAAATAATGAAAGTGTTTAATACTAGAGTTTGAGATATGGGGATTTATGAAATAGCATCAGTGACACTGAAAGACCAGTAGAAATATGGATCTCAATTATATCATAAAACACAGCCTGGTTCTCTGTTGGAAAGCATTAGTGTTGGAAAGTACTACTATATTTTTGAAAATTTGTCCTTTTCTACCTTTAAGTATTTCTGAAAATACTTGATAAGTCTTGTATATGTTTCCATAAAATCTTGTTAGATATTGCACTCTTAAAATATATCAGATTTGGTCTTTCTTAGATGTATTTTTTTCTTCCAGTTTTAGCACTAGAAATTTTTTTTTTCCCACAGACACAATATATGAGAGTTAGGAAAATAACTCGAAACCTCAATGGATTTTTTTTTTTTCCAGAGACACAGAGGGAGTAAGAATTAAAGTGGAACAGGCTGTGATCCCTGGGAGTGCTTACATCTCTACCTCTCTTCAGAGAAACTAGTTTTTTCTTTCTAATCTGTGCTGTCCAACTTGGCAGCCATGAGCTACAGGTGGTTACAGAGCACTAGCAACGTGGCTAGCTCAAACTGATGTGGTCTCTCAGTTTAAAATATACTTTGCGTTTTGAGGACTTAGTATGAAACAAAAAAATACAAAATGTCTCATTATTTATTTTATTTATTTATTTATTATTGGTTTTATTTACTATTCATTTGATTTAATAAATTAAAAATTAATTAGTGTAATACATCTATTACTTACTGAATTAGATAAATATTGTGATATTTATTAAATTTGATTAAATACTGAAACAACATTTTGTATCGATTGTTAAAACAACACTAAAATGATTTCACAAGTTTTTCTTCCCTATTTAATGTGTCTACTAGAAAAATTTTTAAAAATATGATTTGCATTTGTGGCTCACATGTAACTTCTATTGGATGATCTCCTTCTACACATCACTCATTTATTTCTTTAATTTTTGGTGGGGAAGGGAGGTAATTAGGTTTATTTATTTTTTGGAGGAGATACTGGGAGTAGAACCCAGGACCTCCTGCATGCTGAGCATGTGCTCTACCACTTGAGCTATACCCTCCCCTTATACTTCATTTATTAATCTCTGTCAACTCAACTACAAATACAAAATGAGAAAATACACTGTATGAGTGTGTGTGTGTTGGCATGGTTGGAATTATCAACAAGCTAGTAATCATGTTCCCCTCATCCATCTAGAGCTTTTGTCTGACACTAAATTTAAAATACTAAACACACACACACACAAAATAAAATGCTAAATACCAGTGACATATCATGAAAGTACTTTTTAGCATCTTTGAACACACAAAATAGACATTAGTAGAGGACATTATGGAGTGGAATTGCTATTTTATCTCTAAAAAGAGAAAATGTTTTATAGAAGTATAGAATAAATCTTGGAATATTTTCCTCTAACCTTTAAACAGCACTCTCTTAAGAAGAGAGAGCAATTTAAGCATACATTGCAGATATTACAAGTATTATTTTAAGGACAGTTTCCAAATTTTGATACCATTTATTATGTAAAATCTTTTGAACTGTAAGATAATGTAAATTCCATAAAATATATTTTTATAGTGTTCAAGTTTGGTAATGTGGTACTTGCTGAATTTTGCACATAATTCTAAGTTAGGTAATATAAATACAGATTGTCTTCAATATTATCATCACAAAGATTTACATCATTCTTTGCGTGAAAGGGATCCTTTGAAATGATTATTAAATGCTTATTATGTACCAAGTACTTGTCTAAGTTGAATTCAAAAACAAAACTATAAATTACTTACTATACTCTTTTTTACAGACCAGGCAACTGATACACAAAGAGGTTGACTAACTTGTCACAAGGTCTCCCACCTAGTCAGAGTGGATTGAAGATTCAGACCTAGAAGTCTGGTACCAAAGCCTCTTTCTAATCATCATGATATACTGTCTTTCCTAGCAATGATATTGTGATAATATTTCATATCTGAAATATTCTGACGTTCAAAAAATATAGCTCATTATAATTAAGTTAAACTTTCTGCACATATTTTTTAACAACTTTAAGCAGGCTAACATTTACCAAGCACTGACTAGGTACCAGAGACAAGAAGAAGAAGTTTACTTTTATTAAATGTTAAATCTCACAATTGCGATCCTTATTTTAAGGATGAGGAAATTGACAGCTCCAGAGGTTGACACTTGTACCCCAATGTTCACAGCAGCACTATATACAATAGCCAAGACATGGAAACAATGTAAATGTCCATTGACAGATGACTGGATAAAGAAGTTGTGGTATATTTATACAATGGAATACTATTCAGCCATAAAAATGACAACATAATGCCATTTGCAGCAACATGGATGTCCCTGGAGAATGTCATTCTAAGTGAAGTAAGCCAGAGAGAGAAAGAAAAATACCATATGATATCACCCATATATGGAATCTCAAAAAAAAAAAAAAAGAAGACAAATGAACTTAAATATAAAACAGAAACAGACTCACAGATATAGAATACAAACTTGTGGTTGCCGGGGGGAGAGGGGTGGTAAGGGATAGACTGGGAGTTCAAGATCTGTAGATACTGACAGGTATATATGGAATAGATAAACAAGTTTATACTGTATAGCACAGGGGAAATATATACAAGATCTTGTAGTAGCTCATGGTGAAAAAGAATATGTAAATGAATATATGTATATTCATGTATGACTGAAAAATTGTGCTGTACACCAGAAACTGACACAACATTGTAAGCTGACTATAACTCAAAAAAAAAAAATCTTGGATGCTTAGAGACAACCAAATATGGAGGTTATGTGAAGTGAAAATACAGGACTTGTTGCAAAATTTAATATGAAGTAAATAAAAGACAAACCCCTGGGCATAAGAAGAGAATTCAATGGAAAAAAAATAGTGAAAATGTGCAAATAGAAGATAAGCTACTTTAAAAAAAAATTGGTTCTTTCATTTAACCACATAAGTAGGAAAAAAAGAGTTCCAAGAGAATCACATGGTAAAGATACAGCAATATAGGTAAAATTCTTATATATTACAGCATATATTCCTTTGAAGTTACTCAGTTTAGAGTATCTTTATAGTGATTATCCTTTAAATCTTTATACGAGTTTGAGATGTTCATGTTTGTTTTAACTAGATCACCCTCAGTGCATTCTTGAGTAGAAACTGGTTTTGCTTCTTAGAAATATGTGCTCTGAGGCCCTAAGGCAGATTTTCAGAACAAACAGGAATTATAATGCTCTTGTTACTATTTGCTACTTTCCTGTGGGTTTCACTTTAAGGTTGGTTGAGCCAAACTATCCATAACATCCCTATTCTAGAAAAAGACTCAGTTCATTTGGTAATTAGTAAGATAGGGACTTTGGAGGTTAGTAGAGCAGGTAGTGGAGATATCTGTGGATCATACAATATCAGAGGTTATAAAACCACAAGATCAGACCTCTCTACTTGGCCCTTTTTGCCTGTGGTCTTTAGGACATTGTAAGGGAACTAACTGCTCTTTGCAGCAGAGAGCGCACACTCCGAGTATGAGCAGTGGGCAGCAGGCATGTGCTGCTACGTGTACACTTACTCAGAGGTCAATAATGGCAGAGAAAGGAAACACACGTTATTTATGAGGGCCTTGTGTTTAGATGCTGACTGGGTTATTACATGGTGTTCTCACAATAACTCTGTAAAATAGGTTTTATTATCTTTTTACACTTGGGAAACTAAGGCACAGGGAGGTTATATAACTTGTCAAATATCATACAGCAAATAATTGATGGGATTGGGGCTCAAACTCGAGTCTTTCTAGTTCTGAAACACAACTGTTGTGTATCAGCGATTCCCCAGGGGAGCTCAATTTAGTTGCAGAATTACAGATTCTCACCCATATATTCTTCAGCCTTTCAGAAAATACATATGGTTTATGACCAGCTCCATACTTGACACATAGTAGATTGAAAGCTGATGGTTTGGGGCCTCATTTTCAGAAACACCATTATCTTAACCAAAAAAGTATTTATTCAGACTTTGACTAACCAATGAAATTATCACATACATCGAACATGAACAGCACGGTGGCAGACACAGGCCACACAGCCCAGTGTTTTGTGCTACATTTTCTGATAACGCCGTCCTGCCTTTACACTTTCAGCAGCTGTCAGGAGGAAAGCTTCTCCAACTCCAGCTGCTGGTATTTTTCCAGTGGAATTTTACAACAGCATCACACTCCTTCTGTGGCATCTGCCCACTCACTCTGCCCGTGGGGCCTAGGGAGGAGTGACAAATGGGTGGTGAATTTGAGAAGAGCTATCTGTGCTTGGCATGGACTGTCCTCCTTTCCTCTTGGGGAGCCAGTCAGCCTGCAGAAAGCACACTCCTGCTTCTTCCCAGGAGACTGGCCTCTACCCTGAGCCAACCCTGCAGTGACTGGAGGCAAATGCCTGTCCATTTCTGGGCTCAGGTACCACATGCATATCCATCTCACATGAAGCTCCATCTCCCAAACTAAGCTGGATCAGCAATCAAGGTGATATTTTAGCCCCTATATTATAGTACTTTTTCTTTTCCTCTCTTGGTTCAGAAATTGTAAGAGTAATATAGGTGGTATTTCTCTTATGGCTCAAAGCCCCCAACATATGGTGTATTTTCTGAGAAAACCAATGCACGAAGAGGCAGTAGAATTTAGAGACTTAGCATGTGAAGAGGTTTTGTTGGGTGTGGCTTTGGACTTCCCTGTGTGGAAAGCAAACTGTGATTTTAGCAGCTTGTCAATACTGATCATAGGCTAGGCAGGATTTTATAGCTGTGAGGTTTAAGACGGCCACTGACATTTAATCTTGGTGGGTGATTCTACTTATACTGACTCTGTCCACAGCCCACGGCTATTTCTACAGGGGCCTCCATGCTCATAAAACAAGTACAGGACTCCTCATCTCATTCCCTGACAGCAAAAGTTGAAGGACACACAATCTGTCTAACCTAAAGATGGAGTGAGGGTGAGAGTCCTGAACAAGATTTCTGCCTGGCTGTGCCTCAGATTGCGGTCTGAGAAGCAACACAGCTTTTCTAAGAACCACTGACATAAACTAAGGCTGGACTAGGGGCGAAACACTTTAGGATCAACATGAGGGGTCTTTTAATGAGTTCCTTAGATAGGTCTACGAGTGGGGGATTTAAATGGCCGAGGGCCGTGTTCCCACTTACTACAAAGCAGTGAGGCTCTAGCTTTACTCTGTAAGTCCTAAGCTTAGCCTAGCTTTGTAAAATTAGGGGCCCTGATTTTCTGTCCTGCATTCACTTCAAGGAAGTGGACTTTAGAGAGACCAATTTTTAATTTAAGGAGATGCAAGTATCGTCTGCTTCCTGAAATAACATGACTAAGAATTAAAAAAAAAAAATTCAACACAGAATTAAAGACCATGACCCACAGAGCACACAGCAGGCTCTCTGGTTCTCACAGGATCTATAAAGACATACATTCCAGATTAAGACAAGGAGAAGGCTCTCCCTAGGAAGCATATAATTTAGGCTTAAATAATGCCCTAACAAGAGACAATCACAGACGTTTTTGCTAAATTTTTTTTTTCACAAGGTATTTTAGGGGCCCTGTTATGAGACAGAGCAATCTGCAATGCAGATTGACAATCATGAACCCATAGTTCCCAGGAGGTGGTTGAAAACACTGAATTTAAATTTGTTTCCTATGGATGCTATAACCAATTACCGTACAACTAGTGGCTTAAAACAACACAAACTTATTACCTTATAGTTCAAGAGGTCAAAATTCTGAAATGAGTCTAATGGGCTAAAATCAAGGTGTTGGCACAGCTGTGTTTCTCTTGGAGGCTCTAGGGCAGGATTTGTTTCCTTGCCTTTTCCAGATTCTAAAGGTTGCCTGCATTTCTTGGCTCGTGGACCCTTCCTTCATCTTTAGAAGGCATCACTCTGATCTCTACTTCCATCACCACATCTTTCTACTTTGAACCTCCTGCCTCCTTCTTGTAAGAACACTTGGAATTACACTTGGTCCCTGAATAATCCAGGATAATCTCCCCATCTTAAAACTCTTAATTTAGTAAAATCTGTAAAGTCCCTTTTTGCCATATAAGTAATACATTTATAGGTCCAGAAATTAAAATGTGGTTAGTTTTTGGGGTCATTATGTAGCCTACCACAAGAACCAAAGGTGACTCAAAATCTTGGGATTAGTGTGCCATGTCTACAAGCCACTGTTTGTGAGGAGATGAATGTCTTCATGCATTTTGTGATTGGAGTATTGTCACTAAATCTAATTGACGGGACTCTGAGATATTAGTGAATATACATGAATATAATTGGGATGGAAAATAGAATAAGAAAATATTTTTCATCTCTGAGTCAATAATGGCCTTGTGTTTAAAGTGCTACCCTGAGTCATTTCTGAAATTTGGACATCAACAGAAAAACAGGCACATGTGGAGACAGGAAGGTCCCCAAGGAAGCAGCGACCACATGGATGATGTAGTATGGGTTCTTACCCCTAGGGGTTCTGAGTACACAAGGATGATTTAAGAGTAAGGATTAGCTCAATAGGTTAAGGGAGCTAAAAGCTGGAGGATAGTACGAATGCTTTCTTCCTTAGTTCTGTTACTTCCTTCTCTGTTTAAGAGCCCAGTTAGCACAGCCATGGGCTTTCTCCACCTGTTTGCCCAATCCTCCTCCTCTGTAAAGGTGGGGTGATTTATCTAGATGGTATATTTTGGAAGAGTAACTGGGAGGGTTTGATTCAATTTCAGTCTTCTGAACTCTTTGGAAGCCCACCTGCTCACAGAGAGCCGTGGTCTTCATTTTTGTCCCAGGGCCACTTCTCTCCATATGGTGAGCGGCCTGCCTTAGTCCAGCACTACTGTAATTTGTCTGATTAATTCTAGAATTCAGTTAGCATACTCACTTGTCTTATTTCTCAGTTTATCAAACAACCAGTGGGAATGGAGGATGCTATTGATTTGGGCATCTTAGAGATCACAGAAATAGAACAAAACGGAGGTTTAGCCCAGTATTTCCTAAACTATGTTCTATGCAGCATCTGTGTTTTAGCAAACACTTTTCTGAGATGTTTCTTGGGAAAGTTGTTTTACATTCAAATATTTTTGGAAAACATTGGGTTAAATAAAGTTAAACAAGAGTTTTATTTTATTTTATTCTTTAACTTGCAATAGGAATTAAAGTCTTTGATAAGCTAATATGTATTATGACTCTCTGAAGCATATGGAGTTTTTGAAATTTATTTGTTTTTCCACAGATAATTTTTTGTTTTACCAAAGATCATTTTTTCTCCCTCAGGGTTTAAAAAATTACATACAATATTTGAAACCTTGACTATTGAGTTAAACAATGTTTTCCAAATACATTTGATCTTAATTTATATTCAAATGAAACTTCTTTAGTGACCTTGGAAAAGTCACACCAAATTTCAATCCCATATCCTGAGGAATTTTTTTTAATGTACAGGTATAAAGAATGACTATAATAACTAATGAAGACTATCATTATAAAAAAATAGAGCTATATTTTCTGCATTAGTGAAAATACTAAAAACAGTTTAAAAACTGTGTATTAAGTTTATAAAATATGATGAAAACTTGGTTAATAAACTACCCAGTACATTTAATCTCACACGTCACAAAACTCCAAATGAGAAAATGCACACTACATTTAACCTCATGAGCTAAAAAACTCCAAATGAGTTTCTGTGCATTGGCAATGACACAAGGAAAAAATGCTTTGTTGTGCATTTGCTAACTGTGGGATGTTACTTCTTGTTTCATAATGAAGGTAGTTGATGCTGTCTTTTCTCCTTTGCATTTTGAGTTTCTTAAAAAAGTGTCAACTTAAGAAATTGACAAAAGCAAATCTTGGATGAACTTAAAGAAGAAATCATCAACAAAATAAAGATAATAATGAAAATTAGTATAACAAAGATTATCAAAAAGACAAGAGCATCAAATAGATAAGATTATCATATTAATACCTGATTCTTTAAAAGACTAAGAAAATAAACAAGCTAAATTCCGTATTAATTAAGAGAGACGTCACAAAGAAATAATAAAGATAATTTAAAGACAAAACTATATGAGAAGTAAAACTAAAAATTACAAGTGATTACAACAACAACTTTGTGTCATGAAGACTGAAAGATAAGTGAAAAGATTTCTTTGAAATGTAATCTAAAAATCCTGTTTTAAAAGAAAATTTTCAAATGGGCAAAGGCATTCCTGAGTTAAAATTTGCCCTACCCAAAACTCCAAGCACAGTTTTTATAGGCAAGTTCATATCAAAAAAGATATGAGTCCCAACTTTTATAAGCTCTCTAGATAATAAAGTAGAAGATTCACAAACTCATTTACTTGATGTAATATAATTTTAAAACAAGAAAGAGATCAAACTGTGAAAAGAAAATAATAGAAAATATCACTCTGGATATAAATGCATAAGCATATTGACAAAAGGAATTCAGAAATGCTCAAAAAAGAAAAAGATTCATGATTAGAGTTACTTGAAGCAATAGAAAATGCATTAATGTAAATCTCAACATTAAAGGAAAAAAAAATCATATAATTGATTTGACTGCAATGATTTGATAGTTGCCAAAAACAGTTGTTCTATTCAACCCTCACTTGCGATTGATAAACTAAAAAGCAAAATTTTTGTAAACTAGAATGTAAGGCTTAAGACCCTTAACCTGTCAAAGTAAAGCAACCTCTCTTTCTCTCTCTCCCCTACCATTCATTCTCTTTATTTCTATAGCTCTTTCAACTTACTGGAAGAAACTGATATTTGAAGCAATGATTTAACTGTATAACATGGCAGGAATTCCTGTTAATAATACTTTTTCCAGCATTGTACTGGAGGTAGTCAGTGAAATCAACCAATAAATAAAGTATATAACTGAATAAAACCCAAAACTTAAGATAAATAATTGAAGAAGATATACTGCCACACTTCACTACCTAATAAAGAAATTCAGAAGTTTGATGGATGAAAGATCTGTAGTTAAAAATCAATTCTATTTCTTAAATTGGGAGTAAGTTGTTAGAATGTGAAGATTTTAAAAGACAAAATTCATAACAGTAAAATATCTATTATCTGGAAATATTGTTATAATACTGTAAAACTTTAAGTGGCAAAAATCTATTTTTTTGTTTGTTTCTATATAATTAATCAGTTTTTGCACCTTTTATTCAGCAATAAATGCTATTGCTCACAGATGCTTATATACGCAATAAAAATACAAAAACTCATTCTGAAATGGTATTTATGAAGTGCAGAACAGTGGTTACTTCCAGAGAAGTAGCATACAGGATAGACGTAGCGCTTTAGGTGACAATGTAAATTTTAAAAACATTGTAAACAGATCGAATTTATTTTTAAAAAGAATTTTTAAAGAGATATTTTGAAGAAATCTGTACTTCCTTATGGCACTGGGAGCAACTGTATCTAACTTTTAAATCTGTTTATAATCTCTTCTGTAAAGCATCTCTTTATCATATAAAGAATAGCACATAGTATTTTTCTTTTTTTAATGTATTATTCAATTTTTGATTTGTACATTTTTTTTTTATTCAAGTATAGTCAGTTGCAATGTGTCAATTTCTGGTGTCAGCACAATGTCCCAGTCATGCATATAAGTATACATATTCATTTTCATATTCTTTTTCATTAAAGGCTATTATAAGATATTGAATGCAGCTCCCTGTGCTATGTGGATTTTTCTGTATATTTTCACCATTAGCAGGGCACACCTGTGGACAATTTTTTTCACCCAGAAATTTAAGTAATCAAACTTCACAATCTCTTTAATCTCCTTTTTAGCTAGAATTGATCAAGGTGCAATTTGTAATTGTAACAGATAAAATAGCTAATCTGCTTAATTTGGGGTCAGTTCATTGATCTTGGTGTCAGTGGGATAACATTCAGATCAATAGGAACAGCAGACTTTGATTCTGAAATAGTCTTTTCTTCTATAACCTAGGTTCCCAAATGTACATTTAGAATATTTTACAAATAATATAAGGCCTCAAATATTTACCCTCAGTTAACCATTTGTCAATGAGTTAACTATTTGTCAAGAGTTAACCATTTGTCAAGGGTTAGTTCATTTGTGGATACCGTGGCCTCTGTTGCCTAAATGTGCTTCACAACAGAAGAACTGTACATTTCCTGTGGGGCATGATCTCAATTAAATTCTCACAGGAACTGTGGGAAGCTTCTTTCCATTTTACAGTTAAGGAACAATCAGTTTAATAAAGGTTAAGTTACTTCTGTGAATGTGCATGGGCAGTTTTTTGTTTTTTTTTTTTAATGGCTCATAAATTGTAGCAGGCAGTTAAATCCAGATTTATCTGACCCTAAATTCTGGACTGGTTCTGCTAAACACTAAAAGACACCAGTGTTAGGTTATGATGTCTTAGGTGGGATTTTGACCTGCTTTGGAGGGTTATTATGGAGAACAAAGTGTATTTCAACTTATGCTGGGAAGTTGCCATAGTCTTTTTCAGCTTTATCTCCTGCTCACTGCCTTTGAATCATCACATTCCGCTGGAGAGATGACTCAGCAGTAAAACCCGTGATGGACAGCTGGGGCTGATGCCCTCTGACCTGTGATGCTGGGAGGTACTGCTGCACACTGGGGGCTCTAAATACCGCAGTGCTCCCTCCCCCTCACGTTATCTTCTTTAGTTGGAAGGCAGTCCCAGATTTGCTTGGTCTCTCGGTGTCTCTAGCTCTAGCTTTCACTTTTCCCTTCTTTCTCATACACATTCCATGACACAGGTCCTCCCTGATGATACATTTTGATGGAATATACATTTTTGTAATAGACTTGTCAGAAAAACACACCTTCTAAAATTCAACTACCTGACATGATACTTTAAACATTTCAAAATTGTCAGGATTAGGAGGTCTCAGTATTTTTTAGTATTATTTTTAAAAGTTAATGTTCAGATTTTTAAAAAATTATGGCTTAGTTTGATTTTTACTGAATTAGTTTGATTTGTGGCTTCAGAATCATCACAGGTTTGACTGATATAACTTCCATTTAAGATTATGGACATGGCATTATCAAAATTAAGGTCTTATTTTCAGAAGACTTTATATTATAATGAAATCTTTTGTATAACATTTCTCTCCAAATTTTATGTATTAGACACTAAATATTAAGAGGTTCTCAAAGCAAATAAAAATAATTAAGATGAAGAATAAAGCACTTTAAGTTTTGCTGCCTTCTCTATATTTCTAAAAGATTGTCAGTCATGCTGATGAAAAATACTTGAGGATGTCATGGGTCCAGTACTCAGGGAAACTATGACATCGCCATGTCTTCCCCTTTGTTACCAAACCCTCTTACTACACTTCATATTTTTTAATAGAAGAAAGGGTACAATTAAAAATTTACTCAATACTAGTTAATTTTTTATCTTCTTTCTTTTTTTAAAAGCAGAATCACTTGTCTTGAGAAAAAGTAAAAAGAAATTAAAATGGAATTAATAAACTGTATATACTTTAATTTTACATATGGGAGACTGGTATAATACAGGCAAGGGATCGTATTCAATGGAAGTAATGGGGATTCCTTAGGGTGGACTTCCTATGTGAATAGGGCTGTCATTTAATCTCAAGCAATCTTTGCAGCAAACCCAGTCTTCACACTTCTGTATTACTGTCATTGCTATTTTCCAAGAAACTATACAGATGTCATTGCCCAATGTTAGGTAGCTAGTAAATGTGCAGTCAAGATATAGACCCACCATATTCGACTACAGAGCCTACACTTGCTATTATGCTATGATGCCACCATGAGTTTTAGAAAGCCATTTGCTAAGTTGGATTATCATTTTATATATATCACGAGCCCTGTTTTTCAGTTTGTAAGACATGTGAGACAATCAGATAGAAGCCACGGAGTCTTGATATCTGCATGAAAAGTAAGTTACAAGGTAATTGAGAGACACGTGGTTATTTGCCATTTTGATTTAAACACAAAAATAATGAAATGCTATGATGTGAATAACACCTAACAGTACAGATGAAATTATTATTAAATCAGCATGCATGTGGTTTGTACGTGGAACTGGTAGAGAAAACTATGTTAACATTTGCATTCTTCTAAGAAGCATACTTTTCATATTTAATTGTATGTAATGTCTATTATTTTATTAGTGTTACTAAAACATTATTCCAAAAGCTGACATTTTCACGAAAATTATCCTAGTTGTCAAAAACCAACTTTTTAATATGGAAGAAAAATATAAATGATCTGGCATGATTTCTCACGGACTTACAGCTGTGGGTTCAAAATCATCTCAGACCCAGAAATATGGTAGCTATGAGTCAAAAGTGTGCATATAATCACCTAGGCATTTAAAAGGTTAAACTGTCTTATTATACAGAGCCCTTCTTTTTCATTAAGACAGCAACTATGAAAGAGACAGTAATTTACATTCCAAATGGAAGGAAAATAGAGGTCATAGACCTATTTAAATGAAAGAAAAGCCTGGAATAGGAGGTAACAATTTCATTTGCAAGTTTCTGAATTTTTCTTTAAGGTAAAGACAGTTGAGAAACTTAGTCCTAGTTAGGGAGCTGACCAAGCAGGCTGGTGTCAGTTCAGATCCTGAGGTCCTCAGGGGTGGAATGAGTGCAAAAGGATGTACACAAATGGGTAACAGTCATGGAGTGAGGAGCTGGGCAGAACTGAATGGAAGAAGGCTTGGCTCAATAGTGAGTTTTGTCTGTAGCTCAAGGGTGGTGTACTCTGACTTTAAAAAAGAAAAATCTCAGTACGTAGGAAGGTATGCTAGCAAGTGAAGTGTGAAGAAATTAATTATTTCTAAGTAATAAAGTAAAAATAAGTATAACAAAGCAGTAAGACTGTTAAAATAGGATTCCAGACTTTAAAATTGGACAGAGTTTTAAAAAATGTATTCACTGAATTCTTGGATTCATCCATCCGTATATCTATGCATGTATCCATTCACTTAACAAAAATTCTTTGTGAGATGCTAAGATGCTAGGGATTCTGTGTGAATAAAACAGGTATGGTCCCTGTCATCATTAATCTTACATTATTTAGAGGAATAAATTAAACAAATAATCTCTTGTAACTTAATAGTTATAACTGAAAAACATGCTATAAGTGCCAAGGACAGGATACTGTGAGAAAGAATTAGCAATGAAATATACTGAAGTTTAGGAGATCAGTGAATATCTCTTTGAGTAAATGTCACTTAACCTGAAAGAGAAGAAGGAGGTAATCAGGAATGGGACATAGGAAGTGAGCTTTCTATGCAAAGGCCCTGATTATCTGAAGAAGAGAGAGATCATTATGGCTGAAGTAGCTACAGAGGGAGTAGAGGGGCATAAAATAATTCTGAAAAGATAAGCAGTGATCAGATCATTCAGATAATTCTAGGACCTTTTTTTAGAGTTATTAAACTCTGCCAAAAAACTTCCTAGTACGAAGATGGACCCCAATCTATGTAAGAAAAGATAATATGTTGTTTCAGGAAAATAATATTCAAAGTGCTCGACTTTAACAAATATTCTGGCAAAATGAATGAGTATCAAGATAGAAAAAAAAAATCTAAAAACTTTTAGGTAGAAAAGGAGTTCCCTCTAATTAAATTGGGCACAACCAACCTGGCTTTAGACTTCCCCCAGCAACGCTCAGTGCCAGAAGGCAAAGTGGCAATATGCTCATAGCTCCAAACCACAGGAGGTATTAGCAAGGAATGTTAACCCTACCTCAAAGTAATTGAAGGATAAAGACGAAGAAGATATTTTCAAACACCAAAGTGGTTAAGGAATATTGAATCCATGAGTGCTTCTTAAAAAAGTTCACTGGATAAGGAAATGTACTCAATTCAGTACTACACTGAAAGGCATTTGGGTTGTTTCCCATTTGTTTCTATTACCAAAAGTGCCACAAACATAATTTTGCAGGTCCACAAATATATCTGTAGGGTGAATCCTTCAGGGTGGAATTAGTCCAGCATATTTTAAGTTTTAAATTTAATGTCTACATTTTGAGCTTTGTATAATTTTTAGCATCAAGGGGAACTTCATTAGCCCAATAGGTTTTTAAAAAATAATTCCAAACTTGTCTCATGTATATGATAAAATCTGCTTTCTTTTCGCTTACATCTGAGTTTTTGTTTTACAGAGAAGAATAAAATATGATAGTCAACAGCAGAATATCTGGAGCCAGATTGCCTGGGTTCAGAATACAGTTCTAATCCTTTCTGTGTGATTTTGAGCAAGATACATATCTCTTTGCTTTTCAGTTTATTTTTGAAATGTGGATAAATAATACTTACTTCACAGGTCAGGGGACGATTAAAAATACACTTTGTATCAAGTGATTAAAATCGTAGGTGGCAGTTAGATTTAGATATTTTTATTTTAATAGGTAAATCCTATATACAATACATATTACTTCCTAATCTCTTGAAGTCTTTGGTTGCAAATTTTTTTCCCCTCAAAGTGAAAGAGAAAAAACTCTTCAATACATGTATCTTTGACTTTTAGATTAGGGAACAAACACATCTTTATGAGAGAAAAACATCTTAGATAACCCTACTCTATATTATGCATTAGTTGAAGCTTTATGACATTGCTAGTATCGGATCATTTCATACCTGCAAAAATATCAACTGAATATGGTTCATACTAGAGAAAGAAGGATCTTTTGTAACAAGTTTAACTATTTTTCAACATAGGAGTTATTAAATATTTCCAAAATCAGTCATCCCTCAAGATGAGCTCTAAGGTAATCTCTTTCTGAAGGATTTCTCACCTGATACAAAAAGATTTGTCATTTGCACAAATGGAATTTCATGCTATTTAAGTATGTTTGTACTGTCTGTTGTTTTTATGTTTTTGTTTTGCAAATACTTCTCTCTTCAGTTGCAATTTTTACCATTTTACATTTTTATTATCAGCACTTAGTTTTCTATTTCTCATAGAGTAGATACTACATACATATATGAAATAAACAGATGTACTGATGGATGTGTGGACGAGGGTATCAATAGAACTAGCTTTTTATGCTATTCTACATAAACAATATCTTATCGAAATATTTCTTGCCCCTTCAAAGAATTTTTTTCAAGATTTTATTTTTCAGAGAAGTTTTAGGTTTATAATAAACTTGAGAAGAAAGTCCAGAGGTTTCCTGTATACTCTGTCCCTCATACATGCATAGCCTACTCAGTATCAACACCCCTCATTAGAATGCTACTTTTTTTTTTTTTAACCAAGGATGAACCTATATTAACACATCATAATCACCCAAGTCCATAGTTTCCCTTAGGGTTCACTTTTTGTGTTGTATATTCCCTTCAAAGAATTTCTACATCTGATTTACTAATTTACAAATGAAACTATTAGAATGTCTGTCCTTTGGTTTAAACCAACAAATTGTTTGAGCAAATGCAGTAATAAATCAATATTTTTCTTTCAGTAGCTGGCATGAATTGATTTTGTTCAGCCTTTAAGAGCAGATTTCAATTTGTATATGAAAGTATTAGTTTGGTGGTACATTTAATAATATTAGAAATAGGAGTCTAATGGATAATGAACAAATGATGAAAAATTCTATCTACTTGTTAGATTTGCTTCTGGTAGGTCATGGAAGTAGGGATAGGTAGGACCTCAGTTAAGTAAACCAGAGAGCTGCAGTAGTGATGCCAAACAATAATCAAAATAGCCAGCCCTTCTTAACTGTCTACTGTGTGACAACTATGTCCTAAATGTTTTGTATATGTTCCCTCATTTGTTCCTTATATAGTCTCAGAAATAATTCATGTCACTACCTGCTCTTATGAATAGGGTAACTGAGACACAAAGTGGTTAGGACATTTCTCCAAGGTCATGTAAGGTGTGGAAGAGCTAAAGTTCAACCCTAGACATTGACTCCAGAGCAGCCTGTACACCACCATGCAGAGCTGCTCTTGTGGGATACGTATCTTCTGTTTGCCTTCTAGATCCACTTTTTACTCTTCTCCATTTTGACTAAATCAATCATTCATTATCAACAGGCTCACTTCTCCCAGAAGCTGACTAAATAGATGGTAATCAACAGGCTCACTTGTCCTTGTGCCCCCTCCAGGGCTTGGCCAATAGGGGGCACCATCAAGAGGTGAGAGAGTGAGGACTGAGTGAGGTCCGGGCTCAAAGGAAGCCACGAAATTTTATCTTGAATGTGAACATTAACTTTTAAAAAATAGCCATATTGAAACCTACATTAATCTCCCAATCTTGAAAAGTTTCGATATGCTTGAAGTTTGACTGTAGACAGCTGAATTCTAGGTGTATTTTTTCTGAAAAATTAATTATAAACTTGACTACCTTGGCTCCCACCTTACCATGTTATTGTGAATTGACTGTGTCTTTCTACAAAGACCAGAGTTTCTTTAGGTGACCTCTTCATATTGTCACCTGGTCTGTGTTCCAGTAACCATTTCCTTACCTGTCCCTTTAGGTTTAGGGATGGTGAACTCTTAAATGTTACTAGCATCTGGGGCCCTACACTATCTTTTTGGCTTACATGAACTCTTGTGTAATTTGTAAGTAATCTTTTTATTCAACTCTTATCAAATTATCCAGTTTGGTGTTACCCAGTTTGGTGTTCTATCTCTCTCTTACCAGAATCATAACTGAAAAATCCTCTAATAAAACATTCAATTATATTTTAGGAAAGATTATGCCATCATGTCAAATGGTTATGCCTTATTTTTCCAAATACACAGCAAGCACATTAATGCCTAGCACATAGTGAAGTGCTTAATTAGTTAAGTGCTTATTGACTATCTGTGGAACTTCGAGGCTTTTAATTTAATTAAGATGTTAAAATAATATGTGATTATAGTTAGAGTTTATCATTTTATTTCGATGATGCTGGATGAAAAATGATGAATCTTTCAAAAGGCATGCTGGAAAACCCATTCTTTAACATTAGCATAGTTAATCACTGTGACCTCATTTCATAAAGTCTGATATCCATAAGGGTCTAAAGTCAAAATAGCCTAAAAGAAAGAGGTATTCATATTTGCCCAAAAATACTGAAAGATACTACAGCTGACCCTTGAACAATGTGGGGGTTAGGGACGCCACTCTCCCATGCGGTCAAAAATCCTGGTATAACTTTACAGCTGGCCCTCCATATCTGCAGATCCTGCATCCATGGAGTCAACTAACTTCAGATCGTGAAGTACTGTAGTACATATTTAGTGAAAAAAATCTGTGTGTAAGTGTACCCATGTGGTTCAAACATGTGTTGTTCAAGGGTTACCTGTATTATCAGTAATTGCTTCTAGCAATTGATTACCTTCACCTCTGATTCTGGAAGACCCTAATATAACTCTATGATGGAGAACTCCACGTTGCGGAAAAAATAAATGCTCTTCTAAGAAGGGACTGGAGGAATTAGATATATTTACTTAGAGATTGCTTAATCCTAAACTATTATTAAACATCACAGGTTTGAACTGACTCCATGGATGCAGGATCTGCAGATGTGCAGGGACTTGCTTGATTTAAGATCAGTACATAAGTATCAGTTGCATTTCTATATTACAGCAATAAACAGAATGTTTGTTACTTTACCAAAAGCAGTGGCATACAGGTTTAAATTTAACAAAAAGAATAACAGAAGGAATGCATTTATCAAAGGTATGTAAGAACTTTATGTTGAAAAAAATATACTGAAAGGATTTAAAATACCCTAAAAAATGGAGAGCCATGCAGTGCTTATGGATAAAATAACTCAGTATCCTAAAAATGTAATTTGATTCCAAATTGATCTCTAGATTCACTGCATTTTCAATAAAATATTAATATGGTTTTAGTGGGTTTTGTCAAGCTGTTCTCAAATTTATGATAAAGATCAAAAGCCAAAAATTGTCAATATTCCTTAAAAAAAAAGCTTTCAACTTGTGGAAGGAGAGAGGTATGCCCAACCAGTTATTAATATTTATAAATTGATAACAATTAAGAAAATTTGGCAAAAGTATTGGCACAGGGGTATGGAATTAAGCTAATAAAGCAGAAAAGAGAGCCCAGAAACATGCTATGACACAGCCAACTTTGCTGATCTGTGGGGGAAATTCACTATTGCATATTCGTACTAGATCATTTGGTTATCTATGTAGAAAAAATAAAATGTGATCTCTTCATATTCAAAGGGTGAAATCATAAAGAAAGATATCAAAACATTTGATAATATTAAAATTAAAACTCCTATTGATCAAAATACATTGTAAAAATGTGAAAAGATAAGACATAATCTGGGGTGGGGGAGTTGGCATCTGTAATACGAATAATTCTAAATAGAATAGCACACAGAATTTTTAGAAAACTCCTAATTGTTTTTTGAGAACTCCTCATTTTTTAAACCTAATGATTTCATAGAAAGATGAGCAAAAGTCATGAAGAGATATTTAACAGGAAAGGAAACATGAATGAATGGGTAATTAAAGTATGAAAAGATATTCAACCATATCAACACTTAAGAGAAATGCAAATTAAAACTACAATGAAATACTTAATATCCAA
Source organism: Camelus ferus (assembly GCF_009834535.1). Lineage (NCBI taxonomy): Eukaryota > Metazoa > Chordata > Mammalia > Artiodactyla > Camelidae > Camelus > Camelus ferus. Next base: position 4,949,131 of record NC_045703.1, read on the forward strand.
CAGATCTGCAAAAATGTAAAAAGTCTGACAACACTAAATGTTAGCAATGATGTGGAACAACAGGAATTATAAGACACTGTTGCTGAGTGTAAATTGATCCAACCATGGTGAAAAACATCTTCACATTACCCAGTAAAGTTTAATATAGATACTTAATGACCTTGAAGTTCACTTTTATGTGCAAACTCTAGAGAACAGATAGTCTTGTCTATGAACATGAGACACACACAAGAATATCCCCCATAATATTATCAGTAGTAGCAAAAAAAAAAAAAAAAGAAAAAGAAAACTGGGAACAACTTAAACCTTTATGAATAGTAGAATAAAAAAAGTTTAAGATACCAAACAAATGGAATACTATAGAGCAATGAAATGGAATGAATTACCTATAAATGCAACCACTCAACTTCAACTTCAAAACTCAACTTCAGAATTTTACATTGAGAGAGCATGCAAGTAATAGAGAAACATATGGATGATATGATTCCATTTATAAATGCACCTAGTATAAGAAGAAATGCTTTTAGGGAAAATATACATTTTTGGTAAAACTTTAAAGGAATAGTGTGGATTATACCCAAATTTAAAAAAAAATGGCTTTCTATAGGGTTAGATAGGGACGCAGCACAGGGGGGCTTCAAAGCGCCGGGTCTGTTACATTTCTTACACACTATGTATACAGATATTCCTTCTATTTATTATTATACAAACATCCGATATATGTATATAAGTGCATACATATAATTAACATTTCTACCATATGGTCTTAACAATTAAATGTGTAATCTTGTGTGAATAATCATTCTCAATTAAAAAGTGAAGAGAAAAAGGATGAGAAATACATTATAAACTACTGTTTTCCAAGTTCAGAGAGAGAGCGACAGTGCTGCTGATAGTTTTTACAGGGGTGAGATAATTGAGTTTGTTTATGGACTGAAAGGGAGGGACAGATAGAAAATATAAACCAAAATGAAATTATGGATGAAGAGGGGCTTCTGTAGAAGTGAAATGGAAGAAACCCCAGTGCAGGGAGGGGAATATACTTTCTCAGAAGCGTCACCTCTGTTTCCAAGATGAAAGCAGGGAAAGGTGAGTGCAGTCACAGGCAATTTAGTTATTCTGGCATTAGGTACTTGAGGGAACTTCACACTTTTTAGTTTTAATTCTTGTCTGTGATAAAGAGTCAAGCCCAGGGATGTGAGAGGGCAGTGAGGGGAGAAACCTGCATGGCGGGCAGGGGGCTGTCCTTCCACAGCGGTTGTCTTCATCTCACGGGCACTACGAAGGTGAAAATCCCTGTCCTCCTGGGGCTCAGTGGAACCAAGTGGCTCATTCTGGTCAATGACCGTTGAGTGGAAATGTGTTCACCTCGGAGCTGGAGCACTGTGCTTGAATCTGCCTGTACTTTGCCTGTCCTCAGTGGCTGTGGAAGAACATGTCCCAATGGAGACACAGCAGCCTTGACCCCCAAGAGACCAAGAGGAGCACAGGCCCCGCTAATCTGCTCTGGGCACATAGTGAAAAATAAATATCTGGCTTTCTGCACCAAGGGCATTTAAGGATTGTTATCTCCTATGATCTATTTGATATGACGTGGCTTTTTGTTTTTGTTTTTGTTTTTTTAATAGAGAATGAGAAAGGAGTCTTATTAGGGAGAAATAACTTACGGGCTCTTGGGATCTAAGTCTGGTTTCTGCAAAATAGATTATTCGAGGCTTTTTTAAAAAATGTGTTTTTAGTTTTCACTGCTTGCTGCCACCCAGTGAATTAATTGTAGAAAAGATGAATTATATGATCAGCTTGGTGATAGGAGGAATCGTCCTCAAATTTACCATTTCACTATTTATAAAACTCACAAGAGTGTGCCATGAGAACCTATTCTTGGGGCTGGGAAACATTCGATTTAATCTCAGTGGGCTTTTTGGTTTGTTTGTTTTTTTCCTTTTTTTTCAAATTTTAAGTATCTTTATTGCCAATGTTTTTAAAAAATTACCAAAGGAACCTATTATTTAAGAATAAAATTTATATAAATATAGATTATTCAAATAAAGAAATAACACATACAGTCATCACGTAGAGAAAAACTGCCAAGTTTGTTGTTTTTTCATATACATGGCAGACTTTAAGAATGAGATGATGTAACACTATTTACTTTTCATATATCTATATCTGTCTATCTATCTATCTATCTATGTTGTCACTGTTATTACCAAAGGCTGCATGCCACTTGGTTATTAACCAGGGCTATGTTGGTGACACCTAGACTATTTTGGTATTTCCAGCATTTTTGATTCATGTTCAGTCTATTGGCTTCACTGAAGCCCCTCTTCTCTTTGGTCAGTTGCATGAATACTCTTCACCCAATCACTGACATAAGATTATGGTGATTGGCTTGAACTAAGAAATATTTCTAGTAGGCTTCTATACATAATTTCCCCCCACTCTCTTAAAATGTCTTTTGTTTAATTATGGAGATATAAAAGCTGAGACTCAGAAGTAAGCAACATGCCTAAGCCACAAAGCTTATCAATGACAAAGTCCAAAACAAAATCTCCCAAACTCTCACTTTTAATTTAGCGTTCTTTGCCTACTTCAAGATCTATCCATAGGGACAATCTGTGACTTCATTCTGTGCTGTCTTATGGTAGGTTCTTACTATGCATTGTTTCGTTGTAAAGATGGATGCTGACAGCCCTGATTTTTTACAGCATGGAGTTTCACCAATTTTTTTTCCATAAAAATATGTCCAGTGAGGGCCATATCTTTGGGATAGAAATTAATATGGGAGTAAATTATGTTTCTCTCTGCAGTTGTAAACACCAAAAAATTAATTTCTCTAAATTATACCACATTTTTATTGCTTATAGCTCCATATAACAGAACAGAGAGACAAGACCAGAAAGATAACCTACACTGGAATTTGGGCCAAGACAGGATGAAAACTGCCCACAGGAAATGATTTATTGTCTACATCCCTGCTTCTCGATAAAACTTTAAATCTGAATCAGAACTACTACTAGTAGTTGACGTTAGGAAAATGGCTGGGAAGATGACAATCCAAATCCACCATCCCTCCTCCACTACTGGATTTTCCTAGAGCACTTTTTTTTTTAATAGAGAGGAATAAACGAAGGCTTCATGGAAGGAAAGAAACCATCATATAATAAAAACCACCAATGGCCAGGAGTTTCTATATTGGCTGCTGTGTGGAATATTTCAGTAACTTAAGAAGCTGGCATAAGCTACTGTCTTGTAACATAAGGGAAAAAAAATGATTAACCAGAATTTCTGAGCACTGACATTTCAAAAGTCACCCAGTTAGGATAAAGGCCTCTTGTCAATTCTTAGCTATCCTGCCCATGCATTTTGATGAATGTTTGAAGTCCCATTGGCTGCAGCAAGAAGTACAAAACTCCATAAGTTCTAGGAGAGATTGCCTGGTTAAGGGCTGAGATCTGATTGGTGATGTCAGAGGTTATACTGTGTGTGGAGAGACTGGAATGCTGGATTAGCAATAGCATAGAGACCATGCTGCAAGTTTTGAGCATGCAGTTAAGGCCCTGGTAATGCCAAAGCTTCGGATTATGGACCCTGTCCTAAAGGAAGTCTCACCAACAAAAATTAAGTTCCAAACCCAAATGAACTCATCCCATCAAAGAATAAAATGAAATCTCACAGGAATTAAAAGGATCTAACCGAAATCTAAGTGTTTGACAGAACAAAACATAACACCTTTACAGGTAAGACTGCATAACCAGGCACCCCAGTGTATGTTGTCTGCAATGTTGAACCTCCACCCCCAAATTCAGTGACCCACTAGGAGGATAAAAAAAAAGGAAAAACCCTAAGTATACAATATTCAATCTGAAGAAAAACAAGGAAAAACACAAATTCTGAATGCAGCCAAGAAAACAATGGATTGCATACTGAGAAAACATTATGCATTTTATACCTGACCTCTCATTAGGAACAGTGGTGGCCGGAAGACACAAAATAGCATCTTTAAACTAGTATAATAAAAAGCAAATGTGAAACAAGAATAATTCTACATCTGTCCAGAAGCATACATTTTAAAAAACAGGGTAAATTAAGGGCACTTTCAAACAAATAAGTCTCTTGTTTCTTTTGATTTTACTTTAAGCACCCTGAATTCTCCAAGATCTTTAAGTATTCTAGGATGTAGTTTTTCTTATGTCAGCATCTTCAGAAGCAAAGCCTGAGATGAGGATTCAGATGAAAATGATTTATATACCAGCATCAACTGATGCATGAGTGGGAGAGTGGGCCAGGCAAGGGAAGGATTTTCCTAAAGAAATCTATACCACTGAGACAATAATAAGGAGTATCATTCACAAATAAGTCAAAGAAGGCAGTCACCACTGACGTAATTCACTTTTGTATTTTAGAGAGCTCATGTGCACTTAAATTCAGAGCATCCAAAACATGTACATGATTTCTTAGTCACACAAAGATGACAAGATCATTCTAGCTTTGAGAAACTGTTGACCTGTCAAGAGTCTTTAAAAAGGTAAACAAACCAATATTCATTCAAGACTAATTTTCACCAAATATAGTCAACATTTTTTCATGCCAAAAACTTTTAACCAAGTGAGAAATGCATCCTCAAATAAGAAAATAAATGTTCTTATAAAAGCTCTCAATTAATTCCAGTATATAGTTTTTGAAATTTTCATTTCATGATTTATAACCTATACTTTAATAAAGTGATGCAACATTATTAGATATTCAAAATTAAATGTGCTACTCTTTTATGTTTAATTATAAACAGGTATAAAATTCAAATGAAATAAAATGGGATATTATTCTCTAGAATACTCAGTTTCTTAACCTTATTTTGTACTATAGACATCTTTACATCAGTTAGGCCAATGAATCCCATATCAGAATCATCTTTTATTGTATAAAACAGAATATATAGGATTACCAAGTAAAGTAATAATAATAAAATATAGTATGCATTTGAACATAGCCATTTAAGGGATGATCTAATGGGTCTAGTTTAAGAATCTGGAAAATGTATCTGTTACTATAATGATTATCACATGTATATCAACATATTTGAAAATATGTTTTAATGCTTTATATGTATGAATAGTACTAGTTCTGATTACATAAGCAATATAAGTTCACTGTAAATAAACTGGAAAAATATAGAAAAACTTAAAGGGAGCTAAGTGATTAATAATCCCAACATGCAGAGATGGGTCTTATACACATTTCGTGTATATACTTCGAGAATTTTGGAATATAATCTACTTAATTTTTAAAATTGAGATAAATTTCTTCTATAAATTTATTTTGTCTTAATATGTTATATTAGTACTTTTCATCTCATTTAATGATCGTTTGGTATTTTATCTTTGGATAACAAAATATAGTTGATATGTTGTTGACTTTAGGTTTTCTAATTTTTCCCATAATAAACAATCTGCAATGAGTATCTTTAGAGATGTTATCTGATCATATTCTTATTAGTGTATTTTATACAAATAAATTTATTTTTTTTAGAATTATAGATAAGACAGCAAAATTTTAAGTGGTCTATTCTTGGTGTACAGAGCAGTCTGTTGTCACTGGCTCTGTGTGCAGTCAACCATGATTTTCATTTTCCTGGTGAGTGCTGCCTCATTGTGGACAGATTAGGAATCACTGAAGTTTGACAAGGGATTAGCTTTGGCAAATATGCTTCATCAAACTTTACATACAGATTTTTTTTCTCACATATATATAACATGAAGAAATAACCACCCATTTTACAAGAAATGTTGTAAAAGGTGGTCTCTTCTCCTGGAAGAGCTATTTAATTACAACTAGTAAATAAGCCTTTCCAATTTACAATATCTTACGGATTTTGTTTTACAAGATGTTTCTTAGGTAGCAAGAAAGAATAGTGGAAAGATGAAGTCATTTACAAAATCACCTCTCCTCTACTAAATGTAAATTTAGTACATTTAATCTCTAATCCTTCCAATTCAGGATGTTGCCCACTGTTATCACGAAGGCATCTTCGCATTCAATTTTGTTTTTTACATTATCTTGATTGATTATCTCATTGAACCTAGCGAAGATGACAAATTAAATTACATTATCATGGCTGATTTCATCAGAGTGATTCCACAAAAAGTTGACATTAGTAATAGAAATGTTGAAGATAATTCAATCAGTGGCAATGAGGCCATTATCTATTTCCCTTTTTATTTTAGTACATCTGTATGTTCATTCATAGCATTGAAATAATTCTCTTCAGACTATAAAAGCATGTTGCAAGTAGACTAAATCACTTTCTTTTGAACATCTGAACCTTGTCGTAGAATCACGGGTTTCAATAACATTCTTAACAATCCATTCTTCAACAATCCTTATTACAGACGTAGAAATTCTCCTTATTTTCATGCTCTTTTTATTCTATAGATTTATAGGTCATGGGGTTCTTATATAGTGCCTCATGTTGGAAGTAAGGCTGGGTAGGAAATCAGAAAACTAGAACCTTGTCCCACAGGGGCCACTGATTAGATGCGTAGGCTCTTGAGTTTCATTTTGATGTACATCGAGTTCACCTTTCATCAGAGGACATTACATTAGGCTACTTTCCAGACTCCTTTTAAAATTATCTAAAATAGAAATAGTTTCTTCAGCAGTTGAGACTCTGTTTAATTTGATTCAAATCAACTCAGTTCACATCCATTCAATTCAACTGTGTTTGAACCAGAGAATTTTCCATTGCTTCCCACTTGCCCAGGCCTGCGGTGAGCACTGGGCCGTCAGGGGCCAGCTGTGAGGAGGAAGGATGAGATTTATAAGGACCGATTTGTGACCTCAAAGTTGGGTCACCTGTCTTCCACTAAATGTTATCCTCATTACTGAAGTGGATCCTAAGAAACCATGACATCAGAAAGGGTGAGCTTTGGCATGTCTTTCTGCTCCTCACCAGGTCCCCTGATAGCTAACTATGCCCTCAGCCTGCACCTGCGGGCCTCCCAGATCCCATATTTTCTATGCAATGTGCCCCAATGCATGTCTTTCTTCACATTTTCTCTAATATGTCAGGCATATTTTTTTTTCCATTTTTTTCCTGTGTTGTGCCTTGTTCTCAACTACCTATTTATTTTTTCAATTGAAGCACAGTCAATTACAATGTGTCAATTTCTGGTGTACAGCACAATGTTCCAGTCATGCGTATATATACATATTCATTTTCATATTTTTTTCATTGAAGGTTATTACAAGATATTGAACATAGTTCCCTGTGTTATACAGAAGAATTTTTTTAATCTGTTTATATATATAGTGGCTAACATTTATAAATCTCAAACTCTCAAATTTATCCCTTCCCACCTCCTTTTCCTGGTAACCATAAGATTGTTTACTAAGTCTGTGGGTCTGTTTCTGTTTTGTAGATAAGTTTACAGTGTCCTTTTTTTTTTTTTTTTAAGATTCCACATAAGAGTAATAGCATATCGTATTTTTCTTTCTCTTTCTAGCTTACTTCACTTAGAATGACATCTCTAGGTCCATCCATGTTGCTGCAAATGGCATTATTTTATTCTTTTTTATGGCTGAGTAATATTCCAGTGTATAAATATACCACAACTTCTTTATCCAGTCATCTGTCAACGGACATTTAGGTTGCTTCCATGTTTTGGCTATTGTATATAGTGCTTCTATGAACATTGGGGGTGCATGTTATGTTTTCACATTAGGGTTTCCTCTGGATATATACACAGAAGTGGGACTGCTGGATCATATGGTAGGTCTATTTTTAGTTTTTTAAAAGACTCTCTATACTGTTTTCTATAATGGCTGCACCAAACTACATTCCCACCAGCAGTGTAGAAGGGTTCCCTTTTCTCCACACCATCTCCAGCATTCAATTACCTTTTGTTGTTGGATGTGGACTAGTAAAATTCTAAATGAATTCCAGTTAAAACATAATATCTTGATATCTCTTATTTACATTTTGGATCCTACTTTCAGTTAAACTGGATTAGAATCTCAACTCCTCCACCAGAAGGCTGGGTTTCCTCCCCGGTAAAAGGAGGATAGTTGTGCCCACCTAACAGTTTTGTAGCAGCGACTAAATGGTCAAAGGAAGTAATTTGCAAAATGCCTGGCATTTAACATTATCACCCAATAAATATAGTGATTAGAATTATTACTATTATTTTAGATGAGGCCATCTGAGAGGTAAGAAAGATTGAGTTTTAGTGGCTTCTAAGTAACTCTCAAGGCATGCCCCTCAGACATGTATTCCTCCACATTTTACACTTTTCATTGTCCACACAAATATATATTTCAACTCTGAAGATTACCGTGCTTCAACACCAGTCCCACGAGAGCCTAATCTGACACAAGAGAAAAAGACATTAGACTAAGTTTGGGAAAATATTGTGTTGAATAGGCTCATCATGAAGGTTCAGTGTCTCATTAGCAGGTTAAAGACACTTAGAAAACCTTGAGTAAAGAAACTATACAAATACTAGTATATAACAACTCTCAACACTATGTTACAGTAAACATGTTTTGGGAGAAGCTGGTATATAAATTATAGAAAGATCATTGTTAAGTCACTATCTCTACTGGGAACCATTAAATGAATAAACATTTATGTTATTAATTATTGTAGACTGCAGTCTTATAGAAAAGAAGCCTATATTTCTTTCATAAAGTTATGCAATGTTTATTTTGAAATATTCACTTACTAACCAGAGACTCATTGATTGCATTGATAGTGATTTTGAAATTAAGTAGCTCCTATGATTTTGTGGTGAAGTATTTTAAATATGACTACATATAATAAGAGTAGTAAAAACATGACTTTGTAGAGATTTCTTGAGTTTGTGATATTTTATAAATAAGAAATAGAAATTCAGTTTGATTTAGTTTTCACTCACTGCTGGAATATTTGTGGAACTTGAGGATCAACAAAGAGTTGAACACCTAGATTTTTAAAAAGCAAGGAGAATATTGGATCCACGCATGCCTGAGTTAGGAGCCTTCATGCCAAGGTGACTTTCCTGTCCCTTTTTCCTGCTTTTTTCAATACATGGATTTCATTTTATTTCAGTGTGGAGTATCTTGCTCTGTGGGCCAGAACATGCCTCCCTGGGAGCTCTTCAGTTCAGCAGTTTACAATTTTAGCCAAGAAGACAGACTCACAAATTCAGTCCTAGAAACCTTGGGGAAAGGCTCTCAAGTTTAAAGTTCAATCTGTGCCCAACAGTAGGCCAGAACTGAGAGGGCAGATTGATTCTGTGCTAATGTGGTTACGTCCAAAAAACCCAGCATGAATGGGGCCCAGAAGAAAAGTGATGGAGAGAGAATTCATAGATGTTGACTGTACCAGGATTAGGTATCACCATTCACTGAGCAGAACGGCACTAACTCTTTCAATGAACTTTCTTAAAGGTCAGTATCAGCTAGGTATCCTCTCCTTGGAAATGCAGATCTCTTTAGAGGAATGTGCTTTTTTTGTTTTTTGCTTTTTTTTTTTTTTTCTTGGTTGATCAAAATCCAGAGGCTCTCCATAAATTCTCTGAGTTCCTGGCAGCTTATACACCCCTGCTTCTCTCTACCCCTGCCTTTGCGCTTTCTTACCCATCCACCCTTGACAGTCTGCACAGGAAGCCCAGACTCTTCACTTTTACGGGGAGGATAGGGTTGGTTGGCACAGAGCTGTGTGTGTGTCGGGGGCAGTGGGGACTGAGGTTTTACAAACACTTATAGTGCGGGTGGCTCAAACTGCTGAGTGCAAGCACACTGCCCCTGTGTCAACACCCCCTAACAATCTCCTCTCTCACCCCAAATCACTTCTGAGGAAACTACCTCCTGTTCACATGTGGAACATTCCTCTGTGTTCAACAACCTCCTCCGACTGATACTCAGGGTCTCATTTTCTACCACGGGTATTTATTTATTTATTTTCTCAAAACTCATTTCTTTTTCCAAAAAGAGATTCTGATTGCTAAAGTGTACTCACTATCTTATTCCATTATAATCATCTATTTAACAGTTTCTGTTGTGTTGCTTTAGTAATCTGGGCTCCAAGCTGAAGTTTCCAATACATTTCACCAAAATATACATATATATATACACACACAAATACACACATATCACTATTATATACATTTTCTATGTAAATATATACACACATATATGTTTTATATAGAACTATATATGTTACATTATGCGTGTATATGCATATACATACATGTATAACATGTACTGTGATCTACTGTGAATAAAGCCCTGTGAGAGCTGTTATAAAAGTAGTGGAGATGAGGATAATGGAGCTTTATCAAGAAATGATACAATAATTTTACCAATAGTGACAATAGCTGGCATTTACATAGCCCTCGCTATTGGCTAGGCACTGTTCTGAGTGCTTTATGTACATGAATTATCCTAATTCCTGCAAGCACCCTTTAAGTAGCTACTAGTATTTATTTCTATTTCACAGATGGGGGGACTGAAAAACAGAAAGGTTAAAGAATTTGTTCAGGCCACACAGCTTATAATTGGGATTTAAACCTAGGCAATCTGGCTCTGTGCCTCTGCTCTTAGAGAAACATTAGCATGAATGTAAAAAAGATGCAGAACCATGCTAATCACTGGAGTATTTAGAGAGATGATATGACAGGTGACCTGGCAAGGCTGCTCACTGCAAGTGAAGATGCCACCCCAGGAGACTGGGCTGCATGCCCTAGAGTAGTGGCTATGGTGGAGAAGGTCCGATCGCAGGACTTGGGATTTGGGGAAGGGGCACAGAGCACAGTGGGCAGATGAAAATGAGGAAGGACCCTGAGTAGTGCAAGATGGGTCTTCCCCCCAGTCTTTGGTGTTTCACTACAAATATGAAAGACACATCTCTAAAAGAGTAATTAGTAATTTGTGGAAAATAGCAAAGTGGCCATGATTAACATAATGGCCAGTGTGGGACCAAAAGATAGAACTCACTTGAATTAGTTGTGGGCCCAGAGGAAACCATGGTGAAATAAATACAGGAACTCACAGAAATTTTTAGATATTTGAATATATGGAAAGCATAATTTGGAACAGATATCAGTAAGAAGGGCAACGTATTTCAATGTATATGTTAAACAATGAGAATTTTGTTCAAGAAGCCATGCCAGAAAATCCTATAAAGCAGTTTGTACATCAAGTCTAGAGGAGCAGATAAATACACAATGGAATTATTTGCAGAAACGGACAAGAAAGCCTTAAACTTCATGAAGGACCAGAGGATCCCTTTGAATTCATGCTGATAGTGCAACTCACTGGAAATGAGAGAAGTGGAGGAGGGGACCAGACAGCATATGGAGGAATCCTGTTTGCATTTGGGAAGCTGGATATGCCATGGGTACGACTTAGCATTCAGAAATGAAATCTTGATGAGTAAGGGTCATGAGTGTGGTGATAAGCAGGTCATTCCTCTTTGGTCAGAGGTCCCACTAAAATAAGCCACGGCTCTGAGGAGAGACCTTGATTCGCCTCTACCTGGTGAGACTTGACATGTGTAATGACCTGCAAGGTCCAAGTAATAGCTGGTTACACAGCTGTAGCTCGACTTATGAAGTATTATGGAATTCACGGGAAGAAGAGGTATTGCCCAAAAGTCAAAGAAGAATTCGTAGAAGAAGGGGCGTTTCACTTGAGTTTTAAAAAATGGGTGTGATTCCAACAGATAGGGAGGCAAGGGTTTTTCCATTCAAAGGAAAAACCAGAAATAAAACAAGAAGGAAAGGAAATTTTGCAGGGAACAGTGAAGTACTGAATTTAGCTAAAACATGGGCTGCAAGTTAGGAAGGATGAGGTGGGTAATACAGAGGAAAAGATATGTCCAGGTGAGATTAAAGAGAATTTAAATATCAGGGTATTAAAAAATGTTGATATCTTTTAAATTATTGTATGAAGTAGTAACTAAGCATTCTGGACAGGGGAATGGCATGACTGCAATGAAACAGACTCTTTCAAATTCAGCTTGTTCCTAAAACGGTTCATTAAATGCTGAAAATAATATAGTTATAAAATATTTTAAGAATTCACAGCATGGCTTAAGAATCAGCTAAGTAAGTGTATTTTTTAAAATCCTCCTATTTCATTGAATAAAAGACATTCTATTAGAACAGAAAGTTGAAGCATCAAAAATGCTGTGTGTATAATAACATATATAATGATATTTTATAATAATCACATCCATCCTTTTAATTAATATTTTCATTTGCTTGATTATTAAGTATTATATATTGGGATTATTAAGTCTGTATTCTAAACATTATATATGTTTTCCTCATGAGTTTATGCTTTACAATTCAAATTGCCAGCAATTCTACATTTTCTCTCATAAGCACAAAGGAACTTCATTATACATGTACACTTACATAATAGCACAAATGTATCAGCCTGCTGATAAAATTTTACGTGATTAATTTTGATACAATTTTTATCATTTCATAAGATACATATAGAATAAGATACCTATGTAGAAAGATACCTAGTTTATTATGGCATAAATTACCTGAAGTACCTATAGTTACACATACGTGAAGTATACAGCTCAGTGATTTTTTTGCAAAGAGAATACAGCTGTGTAACCACTACCCAGAACAAGCAGCAGAAGTCACTGGAACCCCAGATGCCTCCTTGTTCCTTTCCCCAGTGGTTAACTTTGTCCCACAAGTGTAACTGTTATTCTTACTTTATCATCATAGATTTTTTTTCCCTGTTTTTGAGCTGCATATATACAGGGAACACATAGTATTTATTTTCTGTTTGATGTTTTTCATTCAACATAACCCTGTAAGTTTCATCCAAGTTGTTGCATGTAGCAATAGTTCATTTTGTTCCTTTTTGTTCTTTTTTTTCCTGTATGTTATGACATTGTATGAATATACCAATGTCTACTTAAACGTGCTGCTTTTGATTGTCTTTATGTTGTTGCTAGATTTTTACTGTTATACATACAGCTGCTGAGAGCAGTCTCGGATATGTCCCGTCATGTACAGGTGTGCTCTTTGTGTTTAGTATATCAGAGAATGGAATTCTCTGATACTGGAACATAGGGCATGCATATATTCAGCCTTAGTTTAATTTAAATCTTTTCATCTAACCTGTCCAGGGGTCATTAGAAGATGCAATTGTCACTGTTCTGGTAGAACAAAGAAGGCTCTTTTGTGGTTACTCTGGCAACATCACTGCTACTGTTGTATTTAGTGCTTCTTTTTAGGGCACTACAGCAATTTCATACAGAAACACGGAAGTAAAGCCAGCAAAGTATAATGATTTCATTAAAGTCACGTATAAGGTAAGTAAGAGACCTGGAAATATAACTCAGAATATGCAAACTCTCCTGTTATAAATTCCCACTTAAAACTGAATCAAAAGGTAAAATGTTCTGGGGGAATGAGCATGAATTAGGAGTCAGAGGAACTAGCTGGGTTCCTCGATGAGCCACTTAGGACCAGAAACACTGCAGGGGCTGAGACTTTATCTTACTTGTATACTAACAATTTAGCCTGACCAGTAGATGCTGGTAGAAGCAGAGACAAAGGGCAGTTTATTACTTAACAGTCATAACATTCGCCAGAGAATAGTCATCCTTCAGAAACCAGGAGGAATTGGTTGCAGAACCCCTGCATATACCAAAATCTGTGGATGCTCAAGTCCCTTATATAAGATGATGTATTTGCATATAACCTATGCACATTCTCCTGTATACTTTAAACATCTCTAGACTAATTATGATACCTAATACAACGTAAATGCTATGTAAGTAGTTACCAGAGTATGACAAATTCAAGTTTTGCTTTTTGGAACTTTCTGGATTTTTTTTTTCTAAATATTTTTGATTCATGATTGGTTGAATCCTTCATGTGGAAGCCATGGATATGAAGGGCTGATTGTGTAAGCATATTTGGGCTAGTTCCCTAAGCCTTGATCCCCGGAGAGTGACATGAAGAGGGCAAGGTGACACCTGCACACTCAGCTGGGCTGATTTCTCAGAGTTTAAAGAATCCATCTTTCAGAATGGGCAATAAGCACATCTTCCCTTTGCCCAGATGGTTACAGTACCTCCTATCCTCCATGGCTGTGAGCAAACCTGCCTTCTGCTTTAGAGGGAGACACTATCTCTAACTTCTAGGACTGTTACCTATACTAATGTCCTAGAAAATGTAATTTGGAAAAAAAGATTAGTACTTTACAAGACAGGCAAAAACGCAAGAGACATAGGGAGAATCATCTCCCAATAATAAAGAATCTGACTTTATACCATCTTGGCTTCTGGCAAATTTTTTCACATATACACTACTCTGCTGGCCAATCTGATTTATCTTACTGGTGGGAGTTGTGACAAAACACGTTAAATTAATCTTCTATAGTATTTCCATAAGGCTGTAAGCAATAGGACACTAAGCATCAGAAAGAGGCCAACTTGTAGAATTGACTTTAACTGTGCCCTGCCACCCCGGATCCTAGACCCAACCAGGTCCAACCAGGCTGGCCTACAGTTGCCATTAGAAGATAGAAATGAGCATTAGGATTGTAAAAAAAAAAAAAAAAAAAAAAAAAAAAAATGTAAAAGAGCTTATTTCAAAACAGAAACAGACCCACAGACATAAAAAACAAACTTATGGTTACCAGGGGGTAAAGGGGGTAGGAAGGGATAAATTGGGAGTTCAAGATTTGCAGATACTAACTACTATATATAAAATAGATAAACAACAAGTTTCTACTGCATGGCACAGGGAACTATATTCAATATCTTGTAGTAACGGATGATGAAAAAATATGAAAACAAATATATGTATGTATATGTATGACTGACACATTATGCTGTACACTAGAAATTGATACAACATTGTAAACCGACTATATCTCAATTTAAAAAAAAAGAATTATGCCCAGAAACAGTCAAGGTAGAATCCCAAATTTTCTAAGTGGATCTATATAACCCTCCATTCCTTTTGTCTTAATGATTACTCACTCAGCCAAGACAAAATAATCTCTTCTGTGAATAGTCACATTTAATGATCAGCTACCTTACCAAGGGCTGTGGACCAAGGAGTGATAAGGAAGGTGGAGTCGGAACTCTTTTGTGTCTACTCTGAGGAAGCTGTTCCAAAGCTCAGCAATACCAGATCCCTGTGATGTTAGGGAGCATGGAAGGTCCCTTGAAATCCTTGATTATCATCCCACTGTTGAGTGGAGTTTGCAATAAAAGGCACATCTTTGTGAGTCTACAAAAGGTTTTAAAAGCTGAAAATATGACAGATAATTTTAAAGGCCATGATGACATGGCCAGGGCCAGCTGCTCCAACTGGAACAGGAGCACTTTAACTTGAAAAAGTGTTAACTGTGACTTAGTTACCACTTGATCTCCCTGAGTGGGGTGGGTGTGGGAGGTGGGGTCAAAGGTCAAATAAAGGAAGTCTTTTCAGGAGTGAGTGGGAACAATGCACTATGCAGTGCAGCCTCTCTCATTACCAGACAAATGGATAAGCTTTTGGCAGGAGTCCTATGTCTGGCATACAATAATAGACTGCTCAGAAACTAGAGTTATTTGCTTTGTGTCCAGGCTATGATGGTGGATGTGTTGCCATTTCTAGTACAATGATGGATGCAGGCAGTGATGGTGGAAATCTGGATAGTGTAAACTCATTCAGCAGCTTGATGCTAATTAGTCCCATCAGAAAATGGGCCCTTGCTGTGAGCATCTACATGAATTGTCTAGATGGTTTAATCAGAAGCAGCAATTTGTTTCTATATTTTCCAGCCAAGTAGAGGTTGTCTTTAATCTTCCAGTAGTTTTTTAACTGGGAGGAAAAAATAACTTGGTCATTGGCAATAATAGCCCAAGAGCCAGGAAAAAAAAATACAGATATAAATAAATAAATAAATACACACACAAACACACACACACAAACACACATATATAAAACAAGGTTTATCTTTGGGAGTATTGGCCAGAACTAGGAGAAAAGCATTGAGTTTCATTCACTGAGCATGTCCAGTTTCATGGGGCAGGCTCAGCCCAGGCAGCCCACTTTCAGATTTGAGCATAGCTAATCATCAATGAATCAGGCCCAGACATTTATTGAAGCCATTACTATCTGTGCTTCAGATAGTGGAGTGGGGAATAAATTTTCCCCCCAAGACATAGCTACTAAGCTGACATTTCACATGCAGCTAAGAGCCACTGGGACCAGGTCAGCTGCATTCTTGAATATATTATTCAGTTTGACACAATAAGCTGGTTGGGTCTTTCCTACATTGTTAGTGATTGAGTCTGAGTTGAATCACCCAAAATGGGGACATCAAGCTGGAGCGTCACAAGGGTCACAGGGTCACTCGGTTTTGACAAGAACTCAGTAGCAAGCTAGTAGGTGTTTTCCTAAAGCATTGCCCCTGATCACTGTGTGTGGGTGGTGACAAGCCCAGGACTCAGAGGGGCACTTCTGGATGGGGATTTCCTCTTTTTGCTAGAGGCGTCAATCACCACAATCATCAATCACAGAGACTTGTAGCTCAAAGGGGTCATTAGGGTTGAGAGGCCTCCATGGCAGAAAAAATACCAGTTTGCTGAACAGCTTTTGACTCAGACCAGCTCAAAGATGCTGGTTTTCAAGTTGGCTGATATAAAAGCCCAAGCAGAATTCCTCAGTGAGGCACACTCCATCTCCAGTAACTGCGGAGCAATCAGGTACTCAGCCTCCTTTTTCTTGGTTGGAGATTAAACAGACAGCAGTTTTTTGCTGACTGCAGAAACATGAGATCCATGGAGAATTGTCTCCCTATATCTTCGGTTATAAAATTTAAGAAAGTTTCCATGTATTTCTGGCTTTCAACTTCCTTGTACAGAAAATAGTGATAGTCTAAAATTTAGGGCAGATGTGTATAAAATGCTTACCATATAGTAGATTTTCAGTAAGTTGATCAGAAAAAATTGTCCAGAAAAGAGAAATTCATGTGGATACATACAGTAATAAAAATCAACATATGGATTAAATGTTAAATATTCTATCAGTTAGAATTCAATATTGCTATTAAAGCCACTGATCACATTATTCCTAGCAATGTGAATCATTCATGACTTGGTGCTGATTATGAAGATGTCTTTTGATTAAGTCCCAAATCTCAAGATCTTCTCTTAAATAATAATACATATTGGCCTGCTTGTATGTGGTCCTTGGTATAAACGTACATACATGTACATCCACATTTCAGTAAAACTAAGCAGCATTCAGGATGACTAAAACAAAAACAAAAACAAAAACAAAAGGCCAAAAAAAACCCCCAAAGATTGGTGTTTTCTGAGTTCATAAGTTGTGCTAATAAATATTATATATGCCTGTGTGTTTATTAAAATTAATATGCTACTTGGAAATAATTCTGTAGGTGTTTTTTTGACTGTTAGGCTGTTATGGCCTCTTTATATTCATTTATGCAATTCATTCATTCATGCATTTGCCAAGGATACTGAGGCATCACTTCTCAACCACTTCTGGGTACCATCCACTCTACCAGAAGCTTGAAGGGATAATAGGAGATATATGGGATGCTTTCTGCTGACCAGCTATTAGTGATATAATTGTGGAGACCAATCCATGGTGATGCAAATAAAAAGGTAAAGTGCAAAATAATTTTAAAGAGAAGAAGGATGAGTTAATGTGAACTAGAGAAGTTAGAGATGCTACAAAGATCAGGTAAAATTTAAAGGAATAAAACTTACAAAGGACAGAGAAATGGAATTTGCAAAGCATTCCAAGTAAAGGAAAACACACTAGAATTCAGAGGGTGTGTAAAATGAAAAGTATTGTGATCTGTGACAAGAATGGACTGGCTTTAGGAAAGTTGCTGCTATAACACTGGCCTAGCTTTTGCATCCTTGGGTCACTGGAAAGACCATGTAGCTGATCCAGCTACATATTTAGGGAAGATTACAGAAGATATATTTAATAAATACTAAATGTTCCTTATAAAGCTGATTGCTGGGTGTGGCAGTAATTACTGTCTAATATTTGTACTCCCCTTCATTAAATAGTTTAGCTCTAGGAAGTGGTTTGCTATTTCTCAGTGCCCATTACCACACTCTTACCTCTAAGTGGGGATGTATGATTAGTTCTAGCCAGTGGAAGGGGAGGGGTACCCATGTATATCATTTTCAGACCATCCAGAAATGGTTAAGAAGTTAATATGCTTGTGTAAGTTTCCCATAATCTCTTTCCCCAACTATTGGCTGAACAGAGGATTTCAAGGCTCTAGAAAAAGGCAGAGGCACAAGAAGGAAACCCTGAATGATCATATGGAGGGATCATGTCAGAAAGAAAAAAATACTGTTGGGTTAAGCCAGTGAGATTTTGGAGCTTACCTTAAATCACCTAGCTAATACATCAGTGTATTTGTCTCAATTTACCAGACAATTACATTTTAATCATAGTAATATCAGAGCACCATATTTTTACTCTCCTCTAGAAAGAGAGCAACCTGAATTTGATTTAATGTGACTCAGTATACAGAATTCCTTTTAATATTCTATTCTCTGAAAGTCAATGTTCTAAAGCATTATAAATAACTTTTTAGAAATAATTTGATGTACAGAGGTTAAAAAAAAAACCCCACAGAAAACCAAAACAACAACAACAGAAACAAGTAGCCTAGGAAAGTCAAATACTAGCATTAGGATCTAAAGGATGGTGTGCTGAAAATTGTAGAGGTTGACAATGCAGGTGAACTTTGTAAAAAAAAAAAAAAAATGTTTATTTCCACCTCTACCGCAAGGTGATTTAGGATGCATTTCCTTTTTATAGCCTCATTTTAGGCAGTGCCCAGTGTCTTTTAGCAGACAATTTAGCTGCTTCAGTAGATTTTATTGCTTCCTTCTAAATTTGTCAAGTTGTCCTTTGCCTATAGTATCAACTAGAATGGATGGCAGGAGAATTGCCTCCAGTTGTGACTGCTCTGTTTCCCTATGACACCTGGAGCCCTGCATGCTAAGGCTTTTCCCAAGTGCTGTACCAACACTCAGATTCAAAGAAAACTCTGTTTTGCCGTTACTTGGTGGCATATCATACTCCAAGCTCATTTTTTCAGGCAGTTTATCCTTTGTTATATTGTCCTTATGTCCTAAATCCTCAGCGCATCATTTATATCACTAGCAAATAGAGCTGATTTTAAAATTTGGGGCTCTATTTTATTCTACTCTCACTTTTTTTTTTTTTTGCCACTTAATTAGTGATAGGCACAACTTTTTAGTGTCTGAAAAAGCCTGAATATTTTTAGCTTAATCTGGCACATTAGATGTAGATTTATAAATTTAAGATCTGCAATATTTTCTTCAATTTGGAAATGTAATACATGTGTTTAAAACTAAATTTATGTTTCCCCTAGGTACCAAACATTAAATATATTCCAATCTAGTGCACAGGTGTGAAGAGAAGGTTAAAAAATGCCTGACTGCTTATAGGTATCTTGAGAATAATAGACCACTAACTGATTAAGAAAAACAATCTAGGCTTGGCTACATTAAATTACTAACTGACCTTGTATAAAACTATTGAAAGTTATTGTATCCTTGCTATAAAATCTTTTTAAATAGCAAACACGTATGTAGGATTTTACAAGCATTTATTATTTTGTCTGTGTGTATATTATGCCCCTTTTATATAAAATTTGAGGAAACTTTCTTTTAAAAAGACCTGTCTAACAAATTTAACTAAACGGAGACATAAAGGGAAATGAAGATCAAGGAAAAGAGGCAAGTATTCCAACTATGGCTAATTCTAAAGTTACAAGGATGAGAGAACAGTGTGTGTCTGGGCTTCCACAAAGCCAAGCCAAACTCAGCCGTGGTGTCCCAGAAGCAGCAGTCTGAGAATCAGCTCGTGTTCACGTTCTTGCTCTGCAGGTTGGCAAGTTTAGGGCAAATCACATTCCTTTCTCAAGCCTCAGTTCCCTCATATGGAAAAGGATGGATTAAAGCTAGGTCATTTCTCAAGTATCTTCTAGATAGAACACCAGTCACTGTATTTGCTAACAGAAGCTCATAACCTTCGCGGAAATTAATTCCTGAGAATGCTAAATTGGGTATTTGCTATTTGTTTTCCTAGCTGTTATGCTTATGTCCCTAGGATTTCCTCTCTCCACCCACCTAACAGTGCAAATTGTAGCATGTCTCAGAATGTTGAAACTTACTATGGAAAGGAGTTTTGTTTTAACTGACTTCTTTTCTATGAATATGGCCTATTTGAGTGAGCTTAAAAAAAAAACAGATTTTTTGAATTGGCAGTGGAGGCAAATAAGGACTAGTCCTATATATGGTTAATTAAAAACACAAAGATTCTTGTGAATATAGAAGGAAATCTCATTTATTGTCATGAAAATAACACTGGATGTACTAGGTATTAAAATGCAGGAAGACTTGCGTTTCTAAAATCGCACTTGCCCTGTCTTACTCTCCACATTTTACTCTGTTATTCTAAATCTCTAAGTCATAGGGATTTCAGGTCTAAATTGAACAATTTAGATCCTTAATATGACTTAAGACCTATCATATCCAGCATTTTACTGAATTCTAATTACAGGTGTTAATGAAAAGAAATAGTGGCACATTGATATGAGTAACCAAATATCTTTCTTCATTGTTTTTAGTGTGTGTGTATGTGTGTGTGTTTCTTTAAATGTGTTTGCATAGGAACATTTCAGTGGCTGTGTCTGATGTTCTGGGAAGTTGTCATATCTTGAATAAGATCATTAAACCCCACGTGGTGCTGATTTTTTCAGACGGATCCAGAAACTACTAGTTTTCTTCACTCTCTCTCTTAGTTATGGTGCCAAACTACTCAATCTATGCTGTGATGGGCCAGCATTGACTTTCAGTAACAATTTAAACCCTTTCTCTTAGAGAAATCTGCCCTTTCCTTGTAGATTCCCAATTGTACTTCCACACTCCTCACTTCGGATGAAGCCAGCTCTCCTGGTTAGCAGGAAAACAATTTAACTGTAAGCTATTACAGTTCCTCCAGCCCTAACCCAGTTTATATAAGGATCAGGGGAGTGAGCCTCAACTGTGCTCAGTCATGGATTTTTTTTTTTTTTCAGGTGGTAGATAGAATGAGCAAGACAACCTCGATATGCAAATCTATGTTTTACTATCTACACTAATGTGAACTATTCAGCAGGAGAAATGGCACATATATGGAACCCAAACGTTCTTTGAATTTAAAGGTTTGAATCAATTATTTTAAATTCCATTAAAATTTCATACCTTCTGCCCTTGTTTTTTTTAGGATGCCACAATCTCCTTCCAGCCTTCTCCCTAGGTTGCCCCAAGGTGAAGCTAGCTGGACACAGGAAGGCTCAGTTTCCAACTAATGTTTACTTCATGTCCATGTTTTCTTTTATTAAAGTATTATTATCATAGTGCTGTCAGCACAGGGAGGAGAATGATTTCTGTTAAGTAGCTAGGGTAGTCATGTGAACAATATGTCTTTCCTGGAAATTAATAATACTTTATTAAACTCCCTCATTGCCTGGTCAAAACTGTGAAAGATGTCACAGTTCTGACTTCTTTTTCTCCATGATTTTTCTCACTCTTTATTCATTTTTTCCTCATCAACTAACATTGGTGCTTTTTCCTCCCCCTGTGTGATAGACTCCTCAATTTCCCTCTGATTCTTAACTCTTTAGAAATTAGGTTGAACATATACTTCCTTATATGTAAAAGCAACCTGCTAGTGATGTGAAGGCAAGTTATTAAGGCTTACTAAGTTTTATACTCATTTATTCTCATTAGTGCCTGCATCTCCTGAGATCTATAAATCACTATCGTATCATGCAGCCTGACTGTAAGACAACACTATAAAACTTCTATTGCTTTCTGCACATAGAGTAGATTCAGAATGCCCAGGATTTAAGGGGAAAGTGTGTTTTGTCATTACTGCATTAATTGTGTGCCTCAAGCCGGATGATTTACAACTGCTGCTCTTCCTGCTTTTAAATTATGGGGTGCTGTAATTTTTCACTTCATCTTTATTGATTTAGTTAGTTTTGGATTATTTAGTGAACTCTCCAATTTGTAGTGAATATATGAAGTCTGATTTATAATTTTTTAACTAATAGACTTTAAGATGTGAGTATTGAAATTCAAAGATGAATTATGCATACTCATATTACTAAAGCAGATAAAATACCTGTTCTCCAACATATTGACAGCTTTGTTGGTTATCTGCCACCTATGCATTTATGCTATTTAAATAATTTGTAATATATTATTAAATAAATGTAATAAAATTACTAGATTATTTAATGTCATAGTATATTATTTTTTATACACATACATAACATCTAAATAAACACCCGTTCTCACATTGCCCTCATAATCTATCATATGTGTGTATATGTGTATACATTTATGCATATGTAGATATATATATTTGTACGTATGTGCATCATGTAAGCATTCTGCATTGTCTATGTATTTTATCACTGTTAGCTTTGTTCTGCTTGTAGATTGTTGTAGACTGGAGAGAGCAAGCTGTTGACAGCAGTGTTTCTTTTAGCCTTAGGCATGGCTTCAAATTGGGCAAAATTTGTATCCAGTTTGATCCCTTTTTCCTGATCTGTAGTACTTCATTTCTTTTGGTATTTCCTTTTAACATATCTGGGACAGACATTTTAAAATACTATCACAGGAGAAAGTAGATTATTAAACTTGTTTACCATGAGCCAGGGAGAGAGACTAATAAGGGTATTAAATCAAAACATAAAGACTAAGTCTCTGATGATTGGATTTTAAATTAAGAAGAGAATAAAGACTGAATTCACCAGCCTCCTCAAAACCTACCTCATCTTGGTGTCTAATATCTCCATCTATTTATGAGTCTCATCCAAAAGAGGATAGATGTATTAAACTTTAAAAGATCAATTAATGCTTAAAAATAGCCATCCTTTATAAATTTTAAATATTTGGTGTAGGAGATACTTCATGTGTTGTTAAAGAAGAAATACATGTGCATTTGCTGAAATTACATTAGCAGCAACTAGTGAAATAATTCGTATTTCCTCTCATTAGCTGGCAATTCCCTAGACCCTTTAACATTTGAGCATGGACAGACAATGTTTCTGGTATGGAGAAGACTGTTAGTCCATATAAACTCTGCTAGATTTACCTACTATACCTTAAAATGCAATCCCGGACTCAGAATTTCTAGATTCTCTGGAGTTCTTTGATAATTCAGAATGTATTCATTTATCACCTAAGGCCTGACAGACCTGGATTTTTATCAAGTTCATCCGTCTCAGCCCCTCTTCTAATGATATTACATGGTGAATAGCAGTGCTGGGTCATATACAATACACTTCAAATGTCTAAGAATGTCTGAGTAACTCTAAAAAGGAATTGCCAACATAGACAACCATTAGAGTGTCATTTCATGCACACTAAATTCTCAGCACACACCTTTAAGTGTTGATTGCAGTTTGGTATTAGGCCATGAATTAGTAGTTACCTAACATTTTGGAAAATCACTGGATTGCTGTGGTCAAAATGCTGTAATTGGATAAAGTAAAAACTGCAAGTGTTGTTTGTGTTTGTGTGTATGTTTGTGTGTATGTGCAAGCCATGTGTGATAAGGTCTTAATTCCTTGGGAACTATAAATCGTTTTATTTAAGAAAACCCATTATTACACTATGTATGCGTTCATTATTTGTTATTATACTAGGCTCTCCACTTTGCAGGGGGCTAGATAAGATAGTTTTTTTTTTCCTATTTGTATTTTCGTATTTTAGTCAAACTCGTAAAATTTGCTTAGTAGTCATGTTAACATTCTTAATCCTCTTCCCCATTTGTATGTTTGTCAAATTTCAAAAGTATGTCCTCTCACTTTCAGAAGAAAGGGAGTTTGTTCCAGTCCAACCAGGACCATTTAACCTTTATGTCCCAAAAGGCACCTGGCTGCTTTCTGGCCAAAGAGAAAAGAACATTTAAAATTTAAAACAGCTAAGTACCAAATAATTAAATGTCTCTTAAATATTAATTTGCTTTTGACAAGCAATTTGCCCTTTACTTCTACAAGTGAACAAGTACTTCACGCAGAGAACTGTAAAGTCAAAGCGATGCTACTGACTGGCCTTTCTCCTTTCACAATCTAACCAAGGAAAACGAAGCCACGAGAACAATTCCTGGCTTTTGCTGTCAAGTTGTAAAGGAAGAAACAAGAAATGCCCTGGATCTTTATTTCTGTCCTTTGAATAGAAATTTTTAAAAAAATTATAATGTGGGATGAAGAACCCTGTAGAGATCCCAGTTTTCATTTTTAGATGGTTTTCTTCACACAACATTTGTATTACTTTCCATGAGAACAGGTACAATGTTGGAGATATTCTTAGTTCTTACCACAGTAAAACAAACAAACAAAACAAAACAAAAAAATCTACTTTTTTTCCTTGATGTCTTTTTGGACAGTCCTCATTCATTTTACAAGCTGGCAGGAGTAGCGCTCCTCAGCTCAGTTGTGGAGGAGTCTGTTCCTTAGCACTGCAGTGAGAAGCGTAGAAAGCACATGTCTTTGTGTAACACGGGGGTGGAAGAGAATTAGTCACAGCAGGAGAAGAGTGAGTTAATGAAGATGCCAGGGTTCTTTTGAAGCATGAGCTGAGGTGATAGCTTTAGCAGGGAAGCAGGTGTAATTCCTGCTCTTTTCTGCAGTTCATGGGTGCAACTGATGTGAAACTTTCTGTTTATAATATCACCTATTCAAGGTACAGGCTTAACTATGTACACCACTATTTCCTCTCATAAGCATTTAGAATCAGTGCATTTAAAAAATTCTCACTTTTGAAATAGATTCTAGATTAAGGTTAATGTTTAGATCAGGAACTCTTAATCACCTGATAAAGGTTATTTTCTGTCTCCCTAGAAAAATGCGGATATGTACCCACATTTTTACCCACAGTTTTTCAAGTGTTTACTGAATCCATACAGCTCATGGACTGCAGGTGACAGGCCGCTATCTGAGATTACAAAATGTGAACTTTGATTTAAGCATTAAGCAGTTAAGATTAAGTAACCGTAATCTTGTATGTAGTAAAAACAATACATTTCAATAGGCTAGCATTTTCAAAGTATGTTCTACAGATTAATAGTTTTGTTAAATATTAAAATATGTTACATTAAAAGTATTTCCTTGGCTCCCTAGGCAGATAAGCTTTTAAGAAGTGCTGAGTTAAACAAAAGTTACCAATTATTAACAGCTTCCCCTCGAAACGGGATTTCTCAGAGCTTTTAATATTCTGATCTATGTTCTGATTCTCCAAGAAGGGAAATAAGCCCAGAGAGTTTGCAGAATATGTGTAAACATTGAACATTTTTTATCTCGTGGAGCATCTCACAGGAATGATGTTTCTCTGAATCTCAAGAATCTGGGAAATGATGCAATGACCTTTTTCAAATCAGGTAATGAAGATTTCCTTTGGAAATACAACTTCTTTGGGCATCTCTTGAAAGTTGTTTGAACATAAGTGAATCACTCTGATTCAGGCATATTGATCCATCTTGAAGCTCTCACAAGTGAGTTCACTTGATAGTTCAAATTTTAACTGGCACTGCTATGCAAACTGATCAGTAGAGCATTTCTCTAATAACCATAATCACATTGCATTTAAGGGAACATAGGAACCTAAAATAAATGAGTGTGAATAACTTCTGAACGCATTCAACGAATAAGTCCATTTAATAAGTGAAACTGCAATTTGATTTCTTAAGAAACAGAGCCAGTATTATGTCTAGCATCTTGAATGAAAAGTCCTGTAGTCAGAGGATACAGAACCATTTCCAACCACACCCTGATTCTGATACTGAACTTAATTAAAACCTGACTATTCTGTGAGTCAGATTAGAGTCAATTCTACTTCTTTGGTTTTCTTGGAGTTGTAAGACATGCATATGGAAAGACAAAAGATCCCTGAATCTCAGACAGTATCTAAAGATGCTAGACCATTAGTCCTATTCAGCATCCAAAACAGTAAATATTTTTTATAATTTAGACCTAGATGAGTGTGTTACACTATAAACTGATTCAATGTTAAAAGGACTGAGCCAATTTTGCTTAAGTATATAAGGTTCTTACATGGAATGACTTGATTGCTTTTGAAACAATTACTTTATGACATGTAAATTCATTACTTCAGTGACGTGATCAATGTAACGATGCTTCCAAAGTACTTGAGATATCTTCATTTAACAGCTCAGCAGGAGAATTCAGGCCAGAGTATGTGGAAGTATTCAGGAACCTCTGAATACAAGTTGCTCTACCTCCATCTTGATCTCTATTTCTGCCTCTGTCCCACCTACCTCTGTATCCACAGCTAAGCTATGTGTATGTCAACATATAACATCCCTCTCTCCCAGCCAGGATCTTGGAAAATGTAGTTACTTTCCTCTTATAGATTTCTGTCTTTTTGCTAATAACTCATTCCTATTTATAAAACACGTTTTCAAAGAGGAATTATTTCTAATATCTAACTTAAACATGTGATTTTAATATCTTGGTTCCCTTGATTCCCAGGAGATGACATCCCAGCATAGATTAGGTACAAGCATATTATGTTAGGACTCGTAATTAGAAGTGAAATTGCTCCAGAACAGTTTTGTCTGTGGTGGAATCATTTTACCTTTAGTTACGCGCATGAACGGACATAGCCTAACTATCAGCTCTCAACTGGAAATGAGTGTCCCAAGCTCCGGCTGCTATAAGCCTGCATTTCTTGTGTTTTATTTTTCTCATCAGTGAGGCAAGTGTAGCATCAATCTGTGATACACAAAACTGAGACTGGAGATTCAACACTTTCTATGGCAAATGTTAAGCAGAATGTTGTAAAAGCAAACATATTGTCGTCTGCAAAGGTAAGGGAACAGAGTTCATAAAAATCCCCTATTCTGGTCGAGAGAGTCACTGTATCACACTGGTATAAAATTATACATTCCCAAAGGTTTAGAATGTCATTAAAAAAAAAAAACAACACAGCTCTAAATGTACAACAATGATGATTTGACTTTTCTTTGATAAATAAGTGGAAATCTCTAGGTCTTAGAGTTATTATTAATAACTACAATCATTGTAGGAATAAATACAAAGTGCTAATAATTAGACCTTTTAATATTTTGAATTAATATAAAAGTTTAATATATTTTATTTATGTATCAATAAAATGTGCTCTGCAAAACACAGTTAACTTAGTTTGGATTAAAGGACACAGTCTAAAAGTGAAGAGACGGAAAATAATATTCTATGTAAATAATATTATTTAAAATCTCCTGGAATGTATGAATTTGGCTGGGAAAATATATGTATAAATGTTCCCAATTTCCATGCCCTTCCATTAATTGGCTGATATAGAAGGGGTAAATAATCACCTTTGCTTGGGTTTCTGTACACAGGTTTATGCCTTATCTCTCAAAGGTCGAGGGTCTAAAATTCTAGCTATGTTAAACTGAATGAGAACTGTGCTCTGAGTATTCACAGAGAAAGAGCATTGAGCCTAGGAATTTTGTTATATTTATTATAGAAGTTCTATTATATGTGTTCATGACGTTTTCCTCCTTGCAAGAGTCACCACGGAATGTTTTGAGCAGGGAAAACAGAAAGTCTGTCTAGTTCTGACTTTGTGAACTGAGTTTTTCTGATTGTTGTACATGCAATTTATATATACCAGATAACTCCTTAATCTCATTATTGCTCTGCGTTGACTTAATTTGAAAAACAAAAGCAAGTGTTTAGACGGTGGTATAGAGTTTCAGTAATACCACTTTAAAGCTTTCACAGAGCAGAAACCAAACATTCATGTCAGCTGCTTCCTTTATTTCTATATGAATTTACTACAGATTCTCTCTAATCAATTTTCTTTCAGCAAGTTATTGATTAGATTTGTAACCTTTTGGAACTAGGTTCCTGTTTTAACATAATATATCTCAGCTGAGCTATATATTAAGGTCATCACTGATCATCTATAAAGTCCTCCATGGAGAATTTACATTTACGCTGGATGTGTTGGTAATTTATGGGAAAGAAAATCCATAATATAATTATGAAACAACACGGGTGACCTATTTTTCTCTATTGATTCCAGTTCAATATATCTTTGTTTTGTTGGTTATACTTCAAGGTGGCTCTCTATCTGCTTCCACTGCAAGGATAATAAAAAATTACCAGCATGAAATAAGAGAGAAAAGCACTTTTGAATATATTTTATCCTAGAGGTTGATTTAGGTTTGGGGGGAGATGGGGATGCTCGTATTTGTCATGCAGTGGTAAGCTAGACCGCTGAGGATAATTTTCTCAAAGCACTCATTCAGTTGTACAAACAGGACATAATTTCTAATTAAACAGAGTAAAGTTAATGTAATTAAAATTTAGGCTCAAAGAGAGGTGACGTGTGTATCTACTCCTCTAATTAAAATGTATATTATTATATATCTGGGAAGTAGGAAGGTCTCTCTCAATCACCAGAGCCAATCATTATAGGCTGAATATTTTTAGACCAGCAGTGCCTAAGATTGGTAAGAACCATTTTAAGATAAAACTGTTATCTAATTCTTGTTGAAAATAAATTGGAATAAACTGGAAGCATCATGCTGTTTCAATTCAAATTAATTTGTAAAGTGAATATTTACTGAGTGCTTATAATTTGGAACAGCCAAGTGCTAGGTGATAGGTAAGGTTATCCTGAACTGACCCTTCTCCTATTGGTGAAAATGAATCTTTATGCCATTTTATTCTGGTTATATTAAACAGCAACTAAAAATAATGACAGAATTGCAACATGGATTATAGTAGGTAAATGAGACATCTAAATGAGAGCCATTTCAGAGAACCCCAGGGACACCGATTGAGCTCCTGACCGCTCTTTCCCTCAGGGTGTGCTAATTATTTCAGCCTTGCAAATTGACTGTGAATGAAAATAATCTTAACAGGAGATGGAAACTGGATGATAGGTGTATTGTAAACGAGGATCTCTGAATTAAGAAGACACTGTCTAGAAACTCTGTTAAGGGGAAAACAGAACAGCTAGTCTTCTGATGGGCTTACACAGCCATTAGTACGGGAAGATGGAAAATCTTAGATGTAAAAATGCCAATATCCACTGAAAGCTAACAGTGTGTGAAAACTAAAATGTAAAGGAAACACAAACCATGAATAGGAGAAAAGTATGACTTACAGAGTTTAAAGCTAGCTGTCTTCCCAACAGTGTGATGAAGGCTACAGCAGACCAATGAAAGCAGGACCGAGATAGAGTGGGGCTCAGATCATAGGACATTAGGGGGTGGGCAAAGGGAGGGGGTAATAGACTCCAGGTGCTAGGAGAGAGGCCTCAAAGGGACACAAGTGAGATTTCTGAACACTGAGTACAAAGTACCCTCAACTGTAGGAATAAATCCAGTGGACAGAATATTCTTCATTCAAGAAGATGAGGTAACAGGAAAGGGGTCAAGACCTAAGAAAACATGGGAAATTGCTATAAGCAAGGGCTGATGCTCATGCCAGATTCACAAATGGAAATGTATTCCCAGTTAGACTGTAAGTCATCTAATTGTTTTCCTGCATCGTGTAATGAGGCTTCTGGATATGATCTGGTAAAGAAATCAGGTACTCCAGATGGGAGATTATACCAAGAATTTTATAAGACTTCCTGATCCATTGTAAATTCCCTACTTCATTATTCTTGTTTTTCTTCATTACTTCAGGTTGAGGATCTTCAAAACTATGAAAATCCAAAAGACCTGAAGATGATTTGTTGGCTGGAAAGGACACATTTAGACTCTTTTTCCAAAGTCAATCCATGGAACAGAGTGACATTCCAAAATGGCAAAGAAAGCACATATTGTAAAATGGAAAGAGAAGTAGGCTGAAAGTTTCAGAGTCAGTGAGATGAAAAGGACGGCCCCACAGGAAACAGGCTTGGAAATCTCTGGTACTTGGTCTTAGGGACACTGACATTTTTGGAGGACATGCCCCTAGAGTGATCATTTGCTCTGCGTATCAGAGGCAGTTGGACGGAGCAGGTGTGGGGCCACACGGTAGGGAAAACGGTGTACAGTAAAGCCTGTGGTTGCTGCGAAGAGCAGAACCGGTATGTATGTTCTCCCGGCCACATACTGTCAATTGCATTGATGTACTTTTAGTTTGTAAAACTCAGAAAGAAGTGTTGAGGGTGCTCCCCTGGTGATGCTTTCTGCTGTTGGACCCACTCTGGGAAACCTTACTGGGGGGTTGAAAGCAGCCACTCTCAGGGGGAAACCTGGACATGCTGTGACCCTGGTTTTCCTCTTTAACTACCATTATATCTTTTTCTCTCAAGTAAACCATATGCTGTGAAGACTTTTGGAGTTGTGTTTTTGCCTTGCCACATTTGATTTATTTTGAAATTACTTTTGGTTGAATGGATTATTTCTGGAAACCAACCAAGATGCCACTCCAGGCTAAACATAAAGGCTCTCTGAGTCCTGAATAAGGCTGTGAAGTCAAGGGAGTGCCGGGCTATGGAATGTGGACTTCATTCTGCATCTGAGAGACCACTTAGTGAGATGATAAAAGCATGAGGATTTGGGGTTACATATATCTGTGTTTAAAATATTCTATTAAAGGTTATTACAAGATATTAAATACATTTCCCTGTGCTATACCAAAAATTGACACATTGTAACTGTACTTCAATAAAAAATTGTTATATTAAAAAAATATTTTTAGCTACAGGGTTACTGCGCACTGCTTAGGGTCTCTACGAGAGGAAAATACATACTAACTCACTTAGAATTAGGGTCAAGAGGGATAACACACAGAGGACAGTGTAATATCTGGCATCCAGGTGTAATATTTATTGGGACTGAAATGTGAGCCTAGAGGTGAGGAAGAATTCAGCACTACAGATAAATAGTTGAAGAAATGATGATTAAAGCTAAGAACTAGAACAGGGATCCGCCAACTGCAACAGTTTGTCTCCTATTTTTATAAATAAAATTTTATTGGAACACAGCTACCCCTATTCCTTTAAGTATTGTTAGCACTGTTGTCACACTACAATGGCAGAGCTGAACAGCTGTGATAGAGGCCATATGGCTCAGGAAATCTATAATCGCTGTTATTTGGCCATTTATAGAAAAAGTCTTCTGATGTCTGAACTAGAGAGATAGATGAGTTGGATAAGAAAATAAGAAAAAAAAAAAAAAAGAGGAGTCCCAAGCCTGTGTGTAAGGACTGTCTATGTACACGGATTTTCCCTTTCATTTTGGGGATCTCAATAGCACTTCCACATACACAGAGAGAGGGTGTCAGGATCATCAAAACAGTCTATTAAAAGAATAGTAGAGACAAATCAAAGTGTACTCTTTCACCAAATCCTGTTCCTTGTGCATCAAGGAAAGATAAGCAGAGGCAGGATATCCAGCCTGTTTTCAGCACTCAGCTTGCTAAGGAGGCTGAGCATTCTCTAGCTATAGGAAGAACTTCACAAAGGTGAAGTTCCAGGGATTTCCTGCAACTGAGGCTATAGCTAAATCAGTAAAAGTTTATTAGTTAAAAATATGTGGACCAAACTGTCACAATGCATCCATTGTCCTAATGAAAAATATATAAAAGGACAGGTAGGTGATAGACAGTTTAACACTCCGCTGTATATCTTAAGCTTCATGGACAAAGTGAAATGACAAACACTGATTGGGGTGATAATGTTTTCAATCCACCGCTCCATTTGGGACCCAGCTTAATCATATTATCTCCAACTTGGAAGACAGAAGCTTAAATTATAGAATTAAATTTACAAAATTTCAAGCAGTTGAACCAACTATTCCACACATGGATGGCCCCTCAATGACTCTACATCTAAGACTGTCCTTATAACTTTTCCATTAAATTAAATGTATTTGTTCTCTAGAGGACACCCTTGATGTTGGCGTTTTGACTTCTAGGCCCTGTAGATCTAATGTTTGTGAACTAACTTTAGATTTCATTGGCACACCTGACTGAGAATGTTGCCCCTGAATAATGCTTATTCATTGGGATAGCTGCTCCTATACAAATATTACTCTGATTAAAAAAAAATCAGAGCATATTTAATAACCAATTATCTTACAGTCTAAGTGCCAGGTAAGAAAGTCAACTTCAAGAAAGAAAATTAGTATCTGGTGATATTTTTACCCAATTAGTTTCATTACCATCTCATAGTCAGTTTTTATTTGGAAGTGTTTTCATTTGAAAGATGTTTATTTGAAAGCCCAATATACTTGAAAGAAAACAAGTTAGAAATACTTTATCCACTTTATTAATATGGAAAAAGCTAGCGTAACTTGAGCAAGTGATTTCTGTTTTTATTGTCCTAAAATCTTAAAATCTTTAAATTGTTTTTCCTAAATATTCAATCATTTTGCTTTTATCTGTGCATCTTGATATGTTCAACATAAATGTTTCTTTTGAGTTTTGACTACTTGCTTAAGACCACAGATGAAGGTAAAAAAATTATGCGTCCCTAAGAGCTTTATAGGAATAAGTTAATGAATATTTTCCATGCAGTTCATTCTTGATTTTTCTGAAGGCCATAGTAGATAAGTTTCAAGATGAATTCTAGTTGAAGTTAAAAAACATACGAAAATCAAAAAATTCAATAAATCTTGCTTAAGTCGTAAAGGAAGAACATTCATCATGCTGCTGTTCTTACTCTCTGATCATCACATTCAGAATCTCTAAGCAATAATGTGAACTAACCATCTTCATTTGATTAAACAAAAATTACCTATTAACATGTCAAGACCAACTAAATGAAAGTTGCATTTTCCAAAATGACTCTGTCTTAGTAAGGACTTGTATGGATTCTAAAACAAAATTGATTCTGTTACATTGATAGGAGAAAATTGCTACCAATTTGAATACCAAATAGAAAAACTGGCCTTGTTATTTCACATCTTAAACGGGGGGGGGGGGGGGGGGGGGAGAGTCAGAATATACTAAAAAGACGTAAAAACAAACAGATACTTTCAAAAATGTGTGAACTGTCTAGTTTCAGTTTCACAGGACACTGTTCAGCCATCCTCCCACTGTTTTTCCTTTATTGATTAGGAATGGCCACGACTATTTAATATGAAGTGTCCAAAGACATAGTTGGCAGGCTGAGCACACCACACTGTGCAGTAGCAACATGATAGAAAGGTATTTCAGACCCGACATAAGTAGTTTAGTTGATCCTATTTTTATTTGCCTATGTAGACCAGCTGCTGCAGCTTACATTTCTCTAAGGAGAGCATGAAGTGAAAAATTTAATTTAAAAATGTAAGCCGTGTGCAGTTGAGGCTTAATTCTGGAATTTATAGACTCACCACTGGCAATGAGCTCTAAGGAGCACATCTAATATACTGCATTATGGCAGCATCAGTCAGTGTACCGTAGTCAAGGCTCGTCAGCATTTCTATTTTAAACTCCTTTCTTCTGGCGTTTATGATTTGACCATTAAGCATTGCTGGGGCTTGATAAAAAAAAAAACAGTTTTTGAAGATTGAGTTCGGCAGCAAATTGTATCATTTTCATTTTTGACCAACAGAATGAACAGCATAGTTGTATAAAAGAGTCAAATCAGGTCAATTAAGTTGAGACCTCACCTTGTAAAAGGAGAGGAGGGAGAAATCTCTTACGTGGATGGTACACTAGATGTTCCAAAAACCTAGCTGTAAATGGTAGAATATAACAAGAAACTGAGTTTAGGATTAAGAGGAAAAGCCAACTGAAAATGAAGAAAATCATCCTTCTTTAAAGCCTTGCTGTTATATGTGATACACATTTAATAAGATATCCCTTATTTAATAGGAAAAGGCTATCATGTGAAGTGTTAAGCTTTTGGGAAATGAGTTCTATGAAATTGAGATATATTAATATCTGGCATATTTAGGAATAAGGAGCTTTGTTTGGTTTACAAGCCATCTGAGCTTATGTTCCAGCAGTAAACCAGAGAAACACACGAAATAAAAACTTTTGAGTATCTTTGTTTCTTTGACTAGAACAACAAGAGAGGAAAGTTGCAGAGTGGGCTCAGACGTGAGAGCCAACAATTAGATATCACAGTATAGAAAAAGACAGAAGAACGATTCCCTGACAACGTAGTACCACCGTCCATTGCTCCCAGAGACTGTTTTTATCCAATTGTAACGGATACCAACTGGGTTGGATGCACTTTCCCCCTTTTCAGGAAAGTGCCATGATACCAACTCCTTAAATATCCAGTGTCTGTTCATAAATTGTGGTTCCACTCCATGGTATCAGTTAACTGGTTCAGACTGAGCCTCAGGACTGAGCCAGATCAACCAGAATCACCTTCCCAAGGACTTAGATTTAGGAAAAAAATGAGAGGGGCAAAGGATGCTATTCTGCAGAGTTAAAGAGAGGAAGGGAGCAGACATACACAGAGATGTAAGGATAACAGAGCAGAATCCTCATGGGTTCCTGGTTGTGCTTTGTTCCCAAGGCCCAGCTGCATATCTGTTCTGGAATTCTCTTGATACTCCAGGGTCCATTAAACTAATCCTCTTCTTGTGTGAAACTTCCTAGTGCCCGTTACTTAAATCAGATCCTAACAAACGCACAGGGTAATAAAACCACATTGATGCACCAACACAACTGGCAGCTAATTCCATTTCCTTAAAATTTAAAAACTTGATTCATTATCCTGATTTCTCAAATTTAAACTTCTGTACGCTGGAGATCCAACCAATGAACTGTTTTTGATTTTGACAGCTCGTTCGAAGAGAGTCCAGATTTGCTGAAGCCTATTTATGTCACAGCTTTCCTCATTTCCCTCCTCTGATTGTCTGTTGCTTTATTATTTTCTCCTCCTTGGTATCTTTTCCTCTGAGATCTGAACCCTAAAGACATTATTTATGGGAGGTATCGAAGCTCCAGACTGATCCTAGTCTTTGGTTTTGGATTCTTTGGATGGTAAAAGACAAAAGTTACATAGAAATAATAGAAACCTCAAATAGTATTAAATAATAAGGGATATTTTTCAAACCTAGGTGAAAAAATATAGGTCATACGTCTAAGGAAATCAGATCTAGTTACCTTTTGAGTTCCCCTCTTTGGTAGCCCCCAATAGCTCAATTTTTTTTTTAAATGAGTTTACAAACTGCAGCAAATCCAGCCTTTCTACAAGACATTACATCATCCCAAGGACATTTCCCAGTAGCTCCCCCAAAAGGCAGAGTATTTCTTTTAATGTAGTACCCCCTAGGTTGGGTGACTACCTGAGGCCAAAGGGAATGAGATGTGAAAAATTGGCTTAAGCCAGTAAAAGTCCACTCTTAAATCCAGGAAAAGGGAGAACCCCACCCCAGATTCACTGCTGATAATGGGAGAGAGAGAACTTCTCAGAGAATAATCATAATATGCCTGGTGATATAAGGAGGGAAAAGATGTCAGGAAGGCAACCAGGGTATTTCTGCGGTACCATCTATCTGCATCCTTCCCCAGAAGTGAGGTTACTCTAGAGGGCTTAGATCAGATGATATGAAATCTCCATCTGTGTGAGAAGACAAAGTAAGGACGGGCCACAGAAGGAGAAAGATGCAGGATATAGGAGCTCCTGTGGCAACACAGGTGGTGTTTATACAGGCAGATAACAGTGAGAGTGCAGACCACTAGAATCCGGCAGGAAGGGCATATCCCTGCTAAAGCAGAACACAGCAGCAGCGACAGATCTGGGAGCACGCGAGCATCCCAAGCCTGGCTCTGAGCTCCCCTGACCTCAGGGGAATGAAAGAATCAATGCCCCAAGGGGAGAGACTCTGAGCAGCTTTCGCTCATACACAGAACGTTTTAATTCACTAACAGAGAAAAGGATTACTACATACTTAAGAATACAAGTTGAATTATACCAGATGACAGTAGTCTTGATTCAGCTCTCCAGTCACTCATTTCACACGTTTCTATTGCATATCTATTAACTCCTGTGTACAGGTCTCATGCTGGCTCCAGAACACACAGATATAAAACAGACAGGACTCTGACCTCATGATGCTTATAGTCTTGGGAACTTACAATTTTATTACTAAAATACCCTAATAAATGTCTACCCAGGTTGCTCTGGGAGCAAATAAGAAGGGCAGCTAATTCATCCTGGAGAAGATGTTGGAAGGCCATTGACAGCAGGGATGCTGAGCAGAATCCTGAGCAATTAGTAAGAGATAGTTAGGTATGGTAAGTTGGCCAAAGTGTTCCAGACAGGGGTGGGGAGGTGCTTTTGTGCAGACCCCGATATTAAAAAAAAAAAAAAAAAAAGTCAATCATCTTCAGAAAATAACCATGTGTATTCAGAACATTTTAGAAAAAGAAACAGATCTGATCTTCCTGAGCTGGGGTCTGAGAATTCATAAATATCCTACAACGATCCTCAAGGGGTCTGTGAACCACCCCTAAATTATATCCAGAATATATTTGTGTACAGGAACCTTTATCTGAACAAAAACTTTAACCCAATTATCCTATCTGCAAAGGGTTTATACACACAAAAAAAAGTTTAAGAAGACAGAAAACTTCAAAAAACAGTAGAGAATCTCTAACTGATAGGTTTTCCAGAGGAAGACAAGAGAAGGTGATGAGAGTTTCTAAAGACACTCCCTGTTTCTGAAGGCCCTCCTAGAGTAGCTAATATAATCCACCCAGGTGGTCTCAGCTTTCACCCTTCAGATGTTACTTCATTCTTTACACCCTTTAAAAGCTTCACTTCTGCTCTCAGAACACAGCTTTCTGTAAACTGCTTGCATGCTCCCCATCCACTTCCCCAGGTTGTACTGTCTCTTTGGGACGAGCTTCTCTGGTGGTTTGTTGGTAGAGAAAATTACAAACATCTCTTTTCGGTTGACTTTAACTCCTGTTGTAGTTCACTTTGTTTGCCCATGAAATGGAGACAGCTCCAACGTGCTCCCTGATGGGTAGCTTGTTCCCATGCAATTCTCCTAGGTGCCCTGAGGAGACGGGCTACCCCTCCACACAGAACCCCCAGCAGTGGCATCACAACACCTCTTATGACTTATATATCTCCTTGTTTTCCATGCAGTTTGGCCTCTGCACTTCATTTCTTCTATCCTCCATAGAGACATGATGGACGCACATTTCATATACCCGGGCAGCTGAGAGCTGGGAGTGTAGGAGTGTGGTCCTGACTCTCTTTCCATCGGGCAGTTTCCCACCAGACCAGCTGAGTCCAGTTCTCTTTTCCTCTGTGCTAAATGTGGCGCAGAGAATTTAGCAACTCTGCTGCCTAAGGAGACTTCCCAAGAGGAAGTAAAATTCTCATCCTTCCCTCTTGAAAAAAATCCAAATACATATGACTATTTTTTTCTTCAAGTCACATTCCAACTTCTCTTTAAATAGGAGAAGACTATTCTTTCTCCTGCCCTCTCATAGAAAAAAGAAAACAACTCTTGTCCACAAATAATGCCACAATATCACAAGATTGGGATGATGATCTAGCATACGTTAATTCTGAGGTCTCTCAACAGACCCAGTGGAGGTTGCTGGTTTCAGCTGCTGGTGACTCCTTTAGGAAATGACAGGCTTCGCTATTTTTCAACATACACTTAACCTACCTCACCCTCTGCAGTGCTCACAGTTGGACCCATTGTTTATCCTACCTGCCAATTCAGCCTCGCTCAAATTCACTGGACAATCCAGAAGGAGAAACAAAATAGTACATTTAGGCATGATGGGATGGGGCATTTAAAAACTAACTCTTTTTGAAGGCAGATATAAAGCCTTAGCACAGATCCATGTGCCATTATTTCTGAGATGCAGACTTTTCCCCTTGTGATAACAGAGCTCTGAAGCAGGGAGGAATAAAGCTCTGATGTTGCACCTACATTGCCTTTGGACCCATGGGCTACAGAGGTCCTTATGAGCCAAGAGTGAGGGGTGGGTGGATGGGTGGGGAACATATTTCTGTCCCAAAAGATGGGAGACAAAGTAGAAAACATTGAATCTCTCCTGAGCTGTCACAGGGAATTGGATAAGCCAAACGTCCTATTTCGACCCTGGTCTATTTTTCTACTTACCTGAGCAGATTGCTGAATATCAGGAGGCAAACACTGTATTCAGCAACTACTTTGAGTATAACTACCAAATTTGTAGAATGCACATTACTAGGTTTTTGATTTGTCCTTTCAGAGAGACTGAAATCCTGGCTTAACTCTCTTTAGTTCATCCCTGAATAGTCATGATTTGCTGAGAAATCACAGACCAAAGGCAGACTGCTGCTTGTTTTCCCTTCAACATGGCTGTTTCCAATAATCTGTAAATGATGACATTTTAGACTAGAGGAAAACTACCATTTAGTATTCGCTATCTATAATCTGCTCCCCGTTTCCCATTTTGGTTGTGGGAGAAATCTCCCATTCCATAGGCTGTTTGTTTTGCTTATGGTTTCCTTTGCTGTGCAAAAGCTTATAAGTTTAATTAGGTTCCACTTGTTTATTTTTGCTTTCATTTCTATTGCTTGGGTAGACTGCCCTAGGAGAACACTGCTAAGATTTATGTCAGATCATGTTTTGCCTGTGTCTTCTTCTAAAAGGTTTATAGCAGTCTTGTCTTATGATCAAGTTGGGTTCATCCCAGGGACACAAGGATGGTTCAATATACACAAATCACTCAATGTGATACACCACATCAACAAGAGAAAGGACAAAAATCACATGATTATCTCAATCGATGCAGAAAAAGCATTTGATAAAATTCAACACCCATTTATGATGAAAACTCTAACCAAAGTGGGTATAGTGGGAACATATCTCAACATAAAAGCTATGACAAACCTATAGCCAACATAATACTCAACAGTGAAAAACTAAAAGCCTTCCTACTAAAATCTGGAACAAGATAAGGATGCCCACTCTCACCACTTCTATTTAATATAGTATTGGAAGTCCTAGCCACAGCACTGGGACAAGAAAAAGGGGAAAAAGGGATCCAAATTGGAAGAGAAGAAGTAAAATTGTCATTATATGTGGATAACACGACACCATATATAGAAAACCCTAAAGGCGCCACACAAAAACTACTAGAGCTAATAAAAGAATTTGGCAAGGTAGCAGGATACAAGATTAACATACAGAAATCAGTTGCATTTCTTTACACTAACAATGAAATATCAGAAAAGGAAAGTAAAGAAATAATCTCTTTTAAAGTTGCATCCAAAAAATAAAATACTTAGGAATAAATCTGACCAAGGAAATACAAGACTTGTATGCAGAGAACTACAAGACATTCACTAAGGAAATTAAAGATGACTTAAAGAAATGGAAAGATATCCCATGTTCTTGGATTGGAAATGATAGAAATAGAAGATAGAAAAAATACCATTAATATAGTAATAGTTATTAGCTGGACACTTCTTTTAAAGAAATATTTTAGAAATCTGATTGGACTTACAGATATTACGGGTGTATTATAGTATTTGTGGAGATTATCTTACAGGTGTATACATATGTCAAAATGTATACAATGATACATTAAATATGTGTACTCTATTATATGCTAATCATCCATAAATAAAGCTGTTATTATTTGATAGCATGCAAATGATTCTTTATTAGTAAAATTAATAATTAATCTTTGTAAGTATTTATTCTATGAAAATCATGCAAAGAAAATACTTACAAAAGAGTTTGAAAAAGCATACCAGATAACTGAAAGCTGTTAAGTGATGATTGTGACGACATTTTTAATTACTCAAACATATCACTTGGAGAATTAAAGTCTTCACAACGAAGCAATATTTTCTGAGAAAAGCAAAAGCAGACCCTGCTAAAAGGTTCCTGCATGGCACTCACAGATGGGCTCTGATGTTTTCTTGTTTAACATTAATAAATTTCACAAAGAAAATCACCATATTACCATGACAGATGAAGGCAATCACATGATCGATGTGTAATTGTATACGAACACAAACAAAAATCCAAACGCTATCCAAGCCATAAAAAAAACTGAAGGTCTCCCTGTCCTAGCTAAGCTGAGTAACTTCTGTCTCTTTACCAGTCACAGTGTAAGCGTCACTCTATTTTTCCCCACTTCCAGAAAAGAATTATCACCTCTGCTTCCTGACAGCATCCGTTCCAGAGCAAAGCCCCACTCCTACATGACCCCACTCCCGAATCACCTTACATGAGCCCTAATCCTATAGCAAGTCCTTCTGACACCCTCTTATTGAGACACCCCACAGCTCCCATAGTGTGCTTCTCTGTCATTGTAAAGAGTCAATCAGTACACATTTGTTCAATTACAGGTACGCTTCTGGTAGTCTTTGGTTGAAAGGCATTGCCAGTTCAAATGTAAATTGTGCTTAAAGTACACATTGGCCCAAAAGCATACCTGTGATTACCACTAATGCTTACTTTTCCCAGGCATTTTCCTATCAAAATATTACGTGCAATGAGTAATATGCTCCATTAAATTTTCTCAAAATTAGAAACCTTAACATTATATAAGTAGGTAATTTTTTTACTGGTCCATCAGAAATCAGGATGTAAAAAAATCCCACATTTTACAAAGGGCTTTTTGTAACAGATACATTTTTCTCTCCTGCCCTAGTGTTCCCATGTTAATTTCAGAACCATAAAAGCAAATTATGCTTGTCAGGAGGCCCCTGCTTTCCTGTTGCTTGAATGTCATATTGCTATTTAGATTTAACTTTATGTGTGATTTTCCAGTTGCAAAGGAAACCCAGACTATTTTTCTTTTACATCCAAAAAATTGCAGTTGAATCTTTTGGTCTGAAAAGAATCTTATTTAAACAAAAGATAAGCTTGTATTTCTACTACAGGGAATCTAAAGAAAAGAACTCTGCTGTCCTAACCCAATTAAATTTGCTGAAGTTTGCACTGATGCTACTCTAATTGTGAGATCTTTCTGGTCTGGAATGTAAATTGATAGCAATTATTTTCTTTGATAATCTTTAAAAATCAACATCCAGGTGGGAATAAATACAGATTTCTCACTGAAGGTAAATTTTAAGCTGAAGAAATATGCTTTCATCAATAATCTTGCCAGCCACTAACAACTTTGCACCAATCCTAATGCATTTTACAGAACCGCAGAGTAGAAGGCCTCTGACAGAAAATAAGGTGGGGGGTGTCAGTAGTCATGCCTCAGAGTGACTTACGATGCTCAACAGAAAAAAAAAAACAAAACATTTTTTATTTAGTTTTGTTATAGTCAAAGATGGATGTTGGGAACTTATAATATGAGGTCTTTAAAATACAAATTTGCAAGTGAATTCAGATAGAGAATTGGAAATTCATTAGATTTTTAAAGAAATTGTTTTCTAAATGTATGTATGACATGTATCTCCGCACATAAAGCTGAAAGTGCTTTTAAAAATCAGAAAAAAAATCTGAATTGTTAGCCTATGCTGAGAGAGAATGCTATTTAAATAATCCAGGTCTATTAAATGCTTTGATTC
Organism: Camelus ferus; assembly: GCF_009834535.1. NCBI lineage: Eukaryota > Metazoa > Chordata > Mammalia > Artiodactyla > Camelidae > Camelus > Camelus ferus. Next base: position 4,990,628 of record NC_045703.1, read on the forward strand.
TTAGCAAATACAATTTTTCCATAGTTAATACTCAAAGAGAGAAAGAAAGACATAAAATTTTTTGAACAAGAAATGTCAAAGGGTCACTACTTAGTGGTACAAATGGCTTGATCATTAAAAGCTTCCATTAGTGACTTAAAGTAACTCAGCTCCTGATTCATAATTCTTAATGCGCATCAATTAATATTTTCTTCTCTATAAATATTACATTGATAGTTTAACTCACAATACATCTGAACAGGAGCTAGCAAAAGAGTTTTTGTATTGCTGGTAAAGCTATCTTAAAAAAAAAAACTTTGTAAATGAAGATTGATATCTATCTAAAATGCTTCTTTTCAGTTTAAGACTGCTTATCTGATTCTGCGCACCTTGCAGCCCTTCTGATCCCCAGGGCACGGACACACCAGGTCTCAGGCTTCTCATACATCTCCATTCAAAGTGAGACTTTCTATTTTTGTTTGTTTTTCCTCTCTGTGTTCCATCAACTATAAGGCACCCTCTGACCTCTACCTTTTCCACCCAGTCCCTGTCTGCTCTTTGGCTGATATCCATCCTACTTAAATAAAATTCATCAGCATTCTCTGACATCTAGTAATGGGTTGGAAAGGTATTTACTAGTGTGATATGGGTTCTTTTGGAGGATATGTAGATGAAGTTAGATTTACGTGGCTGCCATTATGATAGCAGAATCATGAGGCTTACAAATTGAATTTTTGGAGATAAATTGTTAAATTCTTTTGAACCATAACTTAAGGACTGAGTTAATAAAGAAAAGGAGAAAAAGATAAACCAAAATGCAAGCAATTTAATGTTTATTCTCCTATCAGCAGATGTTTTTCAAGAATAATGTCTACTATAAAGTAAAGGGTCAATAAATAAATATTTATTGACTGTTGAATGAATGTTAAAGGACAAAGGACTTATCTGATTTATATTGTTGTTTTTATATTACATGACATTTATTGCTTATGTATACAAGGCATGTGATATTTGAGGGAAATATAAATATCACACTGGAGGATAAAATTCCCAGGGTTCCCTCTGTCCTTCCAAAAAAGACTAGAGTGAGAGTCTTAAAAGGGAACATATATGTTATCAGTTTTTGCAACCTGAACATCAGTTGATACCTATAATAGGACATAGGACTTTACAGTTAGCTGTTTCCCTTTATATCCCTTAAAAGGAATATATTATTTCAGATATGTACTGATTTTTATGATACAAATAATTTGTTCTCATAAAAAAATCCCTTTAAGTCTTTTAGACCCTTTTATGAAAGTACTGCTATACTGGGAAGATGAATTAATTCTAGTGAGTCAATTTTTGTTTTATTTTAATCCAGATCCCTTTTGAAGAGACTTCGAATCATCACCATAAAAACTGCTAATACAAAAAGAAAAATGTATTTTGTATTGATGAAATAATCATTAAATTTATACAGAAAAATACTCTGAGCAATTACAGTTAATCAATGTAATCAGATATCAGTTTGTCTAGTCTGCTCTCAGGAATAGAAACTAATACTGTTGATGTTTTAAAGAAGAACCTTGACAGTAATAAATAACCAGTGATCTTGTCTAATTTACCCTGAAACATCTATCATTTATGAGGTTGGGGGTACAGACATCTTTAAGTCAGAGTTTCACCAAAGACAGTTGGCTTATCTGTGTTTTCTCTAAGCCCCTTAGGGTATTATTTCCTAATTTGGAAACACTGTTTATTGCATTCATGTTGCTTCAGTTAATCTAAAATAATGATTATAGCCAAGCATACTCAATCATTTTAAAACTACAACAGCTTAATCATAGATTATTTTTTTCTGTGTTTGTTCGCTTCTACCTTTTTCATTGACCTACAACTTGACCACTTTCTCAAGTTACTAGTCTTATCTCAAGATTAAAAAGGGAAAAAACAACAAGAATTCTCTGTAACTGGTGAAAATTGAGGTAGTGCATCTCTTCCAAGATATCAGGTACCTGAATGCATGTAATGCTACGAACAAATTTATGCTCTGAATAAAAATATTTTGGTGTGCCAGATTGTTTTTCTGTTAAACTTCTGATGTATTTCTGTTAAATTTCTGATGTATTTCACAGCCTTACTATGAGTAACAAAATTTAACTTTTTACCTCTTGAAAACTTCTTCAAGTAAAAATTTATGCATTATCTTTAAAGAATGACTTGTCTATTCATGTAGCTATGGGAGACAGAGATTTCATTTATTTACAATACTTATGTTTTTAGTGAAAAATTATTGAACAATTACAAAAATGTACAATCAAATGTCATAATAAGTTAATTTATTCATGTGTATCAAAGATGGCTAATTTAATGCATAAAAAAGGAATCAAAATCTAAAAATAACACAGTAACATAGCTGGTACAGCATTATTCTAATTATGTCATTAATTACCATGAAAATAAAAATTCAACCCTTTTTTAAAAAAACTGTATCAAATATTTTATCAAAAAATAGACAGAAGTGGCCATAGACAGTGTTAGGTTTGGGGAAGATAATTATCACTGAAAGTAGAAGTCTGAGCTATTCCTGTTTACTTCCGCCCTGGGGGCAAGCCTGGTTTGGGGCAGGCTGAGAATAAACCCAACCACAGCTGTCCTCTGATACCTCTACCTGAGAATCCCTAGGTCAGAAAAGAAAGAAAGAAAGAAAGAAAGGATTTTCTAGGAAATTATTAAATGTCACAAGCATCCTTAAAATGTAAGATACCTTTAAAAGCTTCTTCCTCTTTTTTAGGATGATTATGGCAATAGAAATGATTGTATTAAACGTAATTTTTAAAGAAGTCCTACCAAGTTCTTTGTATCTCTCTCAAACAGATAAATTTCATACCACAGTACAAGAGAAACTTGTAATGTTTATCAGTACTGAGAAAAATCTCTTTAGTATTGGTCTTTGAAATTTAATGTTACAACTAAATAAGAGAGAACTGCGCATTGAACCTGACCAAACTACATTAAGACACCTATGACTGTAGATCATGACTGTCAACCATGTCTTTGCCAAAGAGTTATAAAAGGGCCAAGCACATCTACTTCCCTTGAAATAACACCTAATTATAGGTAAAACAGTTGGCATTTTCTTTAAAAATGTAAGTGGATTTTCATTAGGTTTAAGTCTATGAAGAAAAGACTAAATTTTATAAAAGATTCGAAACTAGTGTGGTGGTATCTAAAGTATTATAATACTGCCTTTGGTGGAGAATACAGGTAAGAAGAATGTCACTTCGGTTAGTTTCTAGAGCATATTTTGACCTGGTATATTTGCCTTGTTGTTTATTTGAAAACAACTGATTCTTACACTTGGGCTGGAGAAAGAAGTCATCACTGACATTCAGCAAGTGATAAATAAAAGAGGCTGAGAGTGTCTGCTGTTGGGTTAAGAGGAACACCACGACATGATAGAGAATGTAAGTCATCGTAGAGACGGAAAGCAGGGAGGGTAAGTCTGGGTGTCCCAAAAGTAGATGAGAAAAATAGAAGAGCAAAGACACCAAGAGTTTTATATACGTAATGAAGGGTTGGAACTGAAGATTAGAGACAAGTTCAAAACGCTTTTCTCACTGGGCTATAATCTGACCATTTCCGCAAGTTAGCAATGTTATGTATAAAACTGGCCAAAATACATTTCTCTGTGATTATCTCAGTACACAGTCAAAAACTGATGACGCATTCAGTTTCTTTAAAAAGATTCTAAAACCCAAATAATGAACTTCACAGTAAAATATAGCTGTTATCAATGAAAAGCTATTCTCCTGGTGAATCATTTTTATTTATTTGTTTACAACGTAATTTCATGTAGAAAGAGTTCGATCTGATATTTCTTTTATTTGTGAATTGGCATGTTTTGCTGAGCAATTGTGGAAGCTTATAACCAATATTTTCATGATGTTTAGAGGCTAAAGTAATCTCCAAGGCACATGGATATAGACCAGAGGCATAGCAGACAGACTGTATTCTTGATTTGTTGAGGGATGGTGCAGGGAGGAAGTTTTAATGTTCAATCAGACTTAACTTTTCTGGGCAGGAAGCTTGCAGATGTGTGTTTGGGCAATACATACATAGTGATACTAATCAATGACACTGTTATGGAGTAAACTGTATCCACTCAAAGTCATATGTTGAAGCCCTAATCCCCAGCGTGAATGTAATTGGAGACGGGGCCTTAAAAAGGTAAATAAGGTAAAATGATGTCATAAGGGTAGAGCCCTGATCCGATAGGGCTGGTGTTCTTACAAGAAGAGGAGGAGCCACCAGAGAACTTTCTCTCTGTACCTGCACAGAGAAGAGGCCTTATAAAGATACAGTGAAAAGGAAGCTGTCTACAAGCCAGGAAGAGAAGCCTTACCAGAAACCAGCCCTCACAGAACCTTGACCTTGGACTAGCAGCCTCCAGAACTGCAAGAAAATAAATTTCTGTTGTTTAAGCCACCTAGTCTGTAGCTTTTTTTTTTTTTTAAGGCAACACAAGTAGACTAACACAGACGCAGCATTGCAGGAGAGATAACTAGACTCAGAAATGACATTTGGGATCACGGAAGGATTATAGAACTATGGCCCATTTAAGGAGGAAACACCATAGTTTGGGATTTATTAGCACCATATTATAATTAGTTAAACCCATAACTATTTGGCATTATGCAAGGCTCTTTATACACAGACATTGTTTTATTTAATCCCATTCATAATTGTATGAGGTATGCATTCTTAACCTTATCAAAGAACAAGACCCAGGAAGAAAGGTAAATTAGCTTGGTCATGTTTCACTGGCAATGATTCAGAGACTCTAATTTTAAATCAGTCTTCATAACCCGCGTGCTCTATGACTAGGCTTTTTGCTGCTCTGCTAACCAGTCACAGCTCACAGCCACGTCAACACAATGTCAGCAGTTCCCAAAGCCAACTGTGTGGAAGAACAGGTGCATCTGGAGAGCTTTCTAAAATTCAATTTCCAGGTTCGACAAATGCAGATCTTTAATTTAGTAGGTCTGGGATACATCCCTAAAAGCAATTAGGATAGTCCCCAATTCTTTTTCAATTCCCTTATTTACAGAGAGATGTCAATTTTTTTTCTTTTTCACTACTTCTCCTTAGAGCTGGGATGTCCAATGTGGTAGCTACTGAGCACTTAGCCCTGGCTAGTCGGAACTGAGATATAAAATAAATGTGAAATAAACACTAGATTTTAAAGATTTAGTATAAAAAGAATAAAAATAACAAATTTTTGTTGGTTACCTTTTGAAATAATTTTTCAATGCATTGTGTTAAATAAAATATAGTATTAAAATTAATTCTGTATATTTTTACTTTTTCCTCTTAAAAGCATTGTGTTAGATGATTAATTAAATATCAGTATAAAAGCTAAGTGTTTCTTTAGAAGATACATTTATTAAAGAGGGAAGTACTTTGTGAAAAGATAAGAAAAATGCAATTAGTTGTATTTTGCAATGCCCATTTATGAAATGTAATCATTTCAATTAGTAGGTCATATATATTCAACAGCAAAAACTAGATAAAATTTTCCCTAGTGGTGCTCTACAGTATACTTTAGTATTTCTCTTTTCATGCTTGGAATTAGTCTGTCTGATGAAAATAGCTTTAGAAAAGACTTGAAAGAAACCCTCAGCCCACAAGTCCTTAGCGAAGATATTAAAATCAAAATTTTTTTGTTATAACATTGATTTTTTCTACCACTCAATACTGTTTATAAAGACATTCAAAGCAAAGAGGACACAGTATTTTTCTGTTTCTGCTGTTGCATGATAATTACATTATTTCTGACAGAGGTAGGCATCATCTGAAAACACATTCTGCTGAAGCACAGAATTTCATATAAATCTCTTAGGTCTCAGGTTTAATATAATACTGTACACTGTAAAAAAAATCTTAGTTTTATGATATAAAAGTTATATAATTACATTTTTCTTACTAGTATGATTTAGAGGGTTATAAACTTTGTTATTAAGAAGACTCACACCTAGTTCTAAGACCTCTCATTTTTAGCTAGAGAACTTACATGTATTTGTATTTTGGGGTTTTTTTTTAATGCAACATTAAGATTATTTACTACAAACGGTTGTTCAGGAGTTCAATGAGATAGAGTGCACAGTCTGAAAAGCATTTGACAAAGAGAAATGCTGGTGATAAAGCTTGTTCTCTTCTTTCTCCTTCTCTTCCTCATTTGTCTGTTTTGCAAACATTTCATCAGTATTTAGTTCCAAACATATGCCTCACCTTTAAAAATAGTTGGGATGTTTTTACAGGTAGAAAACAAAATCTCTACTTCAAAGAGCATGACTGTTTAGCAAGGAGGTAATAAAACACTCAAGCTTAGAATTCAGATGCAAACAACAACTCCTTATTTAACTCATGAGTCTACAGGCTATGCTTTAGGCCGATGTGATGTGCTAGTTCCTTACTGCTGCTGGAACAAATTACCACAAATTTAATGGCTTGAAACAAAACAGATTTATTATTTTCTGGTTTTGGTGGCCAAAAGTCTGAAATGGGTAACAGGGCTAAAATGAAGGTGTCGGAGCTGTCTTCCTCCAGGAAACTCTAGGGAAGCACCGTTTCCTTCCCTTCTCCAGTTCCTACAGGCCATCTGCGTTCATGGGGTGGGTTCTTCCTCATACCTTCAGAGCACCAGGACAGTATCACCAAAGCTCTCTTTCTCTCTCATCTCCTCCCCTCACCTTCCTACCTCTCTCTTCTAAGAACCCTTATGATTACATTAGACCTATCCAGATAATCCAGAAAAATCTCCCCATTTCAAGATTTTTAATTTAATTACATCTGCCATGTCCCTTTTGTTACTTAGCTGCCATTTACCTATTTGCAGGTTCTAGGAATTACAACAAGGATATCTTTCGGGGAGTCTTTTTTCTGCCTACTAGCTGGGCACAGCTAGATGCCCTCAGGGTTCTATACTGGATAGACCACCAGTTAGGCAGGTCTGGGGGGCTTGTCACTATCTCTCTCCCAAATGTCTCATCCTACATGAGTCTGTCACAAACTGATATGCACAAAGGCCAGCCCCGCCATGCTCACAGGGCACAAGCACAGTCAAACTGCCAGTGAAATACACTCAGGGAAGCCTAATAACTGGGACCATCAACACAATGCAATTAGTCTACCACAGTGGGTTACTAGTATTCAAGTTTAATGCAAAGAAAATATAATTATTTACACAAAATCAGTGGACAATCTTGAATTTGTAGCCATTTCATTTATCTAGCTCATGCAGTACAATTCCATTAAAAAAATTAAAAGATACTTGAGCTTAGGTAGGCATATCTGGTATCTCTCAAGTTATCAAGGGGGTTATAGGTTCAAATTGTGACCTGATTATAGCTGGGCGACTGCTTAGTCTGAGGTCATCCCTCTTCAGACTACAATCTAATGATTCAAATACCGCACATTTCTTCATTAGTAGTTATTTGGACCTTGGACATTTATTTTAAAAATATATATTTTTTTAGAAAGGTGGCAGTTATCAGTAGTAGACATCTAAGCTCGAGTAATTGCTTTTGAGCAAATTGTGTAATTTAAACTGTTAAGTGCTCAATGACTGTTCCCGATGATCAAATGTAGTACATGCAATGCGACTGTCTGGTGATCCGTTTCTCCTGAGCAGCAGAGCACGCCCAAGGAACTGAGACGGAACTGCAGGATATATGCTAATAGAAAAGGTTGGTATACAGGTGTACTTGTGCAAAGATTGTTTTGACTGTTAATTCAGCTCACTACAAGATTTTCATAGTGAAATAGGAGTATCATGCCATATAATACACACACACACACACACACACACACACATTTTATGATATGACCCATGAATGAACTGTCATTTTCAAAGTTATCTGATGACCGAGGAACTCTGTGCCATATATGGGGATTTTGACTTAACCCCAGCTGCTAAAATTTCAGGCTGAATTCCTTCTGCCTTCTCCAGGGCATAGGACCAAAGGAGCATGAAGATTAATTCAATCACTTATGTATTTGTGTACTGAATATACTTTTGTGAAGATATAGAATTGCATGTGATTTATCTAATACTAATTCTAAAATCAATTGTCACTCCAGATATTTGAAAAAATTACCGCACTTGAGTAGCTAAAGTAAGGAATATTTATCAAATATGATTTTAGCTTATTTACCCCTCAAAGAAAAAGAAGTTAGTTATGCTGTGGAAGATTTCTACTCTTAAAACAGTAATTTTTAAACATTGTAAATGTGTATGTTTACAATGGATGTGAAAGTGAATTCTTGTTTCATTATAATGTAAAGTTCGCCCCCTAGTGGTACCGCTAGTTATAAATTCAGGGAAAACAATTTAATGGAAGATTTTAATACTCAACAGTGGTTTATCATTTTATTTTCTTTTAAAAGTAGCATCCTAAAAATATAAATACTATAACTAAAATAATCAGCTCCTCTGAAATGTATATTAGCAAAGTATCTCTACTGCAAATGTCACTAATTTTTTTAAAAACAAATGTATTTTAAATGACACAGAATATTATTACAGAAGATTAAAACAAAATTTGGGGTTTCATTTCCCGTTTTACTTGTAACATTTCCCATTTTACTTATCCCAGTTTACTACTTATTATGATGACTGACAGTGAATAGGAAGTCATCTTTGGTGGCACATGTGACCTATTGTTGGGTCAAATGGACAAAGAAACCTGTATTAATAAACTTCAGTCTATTTTACTGACTTGCTTTGGCCTACATCACCAGATTTTTTTAAATTGCTTACATAATAGTAATTAAGCATCTAATGGATAGATAAAAATCTGGCTGAAAGATATTTGTTTATAAAAATAAAAGAACACAAGAAAATACTTGATGTAACATATTAGGCCCTTAACATAGTGTTAACTGTAGAGGATCGAGTCTAATTAAACCAGATAATTCTTGAACAACTTCAAAAGGCACATGGGGAAAAGAGGTCTCATCTCCCTGCTAATTTTACCATAGAGATTTTAAAAGCAAAGTGGTAGTTTGAGGCTTTAAGATACATTAAACTTATTGATTTATTATCCATATTTGTTTCTGTTGAACATACGGGCTTAGTTTATTTGCAAGATTGTTTTCATAGGAGTTTTGCAAAAATTTTATGTTCCTTTCCCTTGTTGAAGTACATATCAAAAGATTTTTAAGGACGAAGCAATCATTTCTCTGATCCTGTGCTTAGAAAAATGATCTATTAATAAACCCATATGTTCCTCAGAGTCACACGACCAATCTAACAAAAAATAAATAAAGCCTAGGCCCATTAGGAGTGAGACAGGAAGGGGGCAGGGCACAGCCATTCAAGGAATGCCACAGCAATTAACATCAAAATGGTGAAAGATTCAACCTCCAGTAGGCCTTGAGGCTCAAGATGGTGGGAGATTTGACTTTTAGCAGAACTTGAGCTTCACTATATGCTCGATGTATTATTATGGTGAATAACACACCCACAGGCACCATGGCAGTCCCAAGGCTAGCCACAAAAGTCAAAGAGTGGGAAATGGCCAACTTCCTGGGAATCCCAGCCCCTTCCCCAGGCTAGTTAGACTGGTCCTTCCACTTATTAGCATATGAAGCCATAAAAACTGGCAAAGGGTGCCTCGGGCCACCGCGCCCTCTCTCTCTCTCACTCTTTGGAGATGGCCCATGCTCTGTCTATGAAGTGTGTACCTACTTTTAATCTGAGCACCCAACCCCCACACCTCGTGGCTTTTCTCTTGCCTTTCAATGTATCTTTCTGAATAAATCTACCTTTACTCAACTGTGGCTCGCTCCTGAATTCTTTCCTTCGCGAAGCCAAGGACCACACTTAGTGGGGCACAACCAAAGTCTGGGACACGGCCCTCCTCACGTCCCACATCCGTTTTCCCTGCATCAGGAGGTTTCTAAAAGATTCTTAGAACAGAAGCTAAACAAATTAACTATATTCAGTCTGCAGGAAATACTGATAAGGAAAAGCCGGGCTGGGCTAACAAGGTAACTCACAAATCTAAGTGTAACAAGTGTCGGATTACTGATCTGAGTTCTGCTGGGCTAACTCATAAATCTAAGTTAATTAGTGTTGGTTTGCTGATTCCCTGTTCATGTTTTTTGCTAGCCAGCTGGATTTTCAAAGAGACATGTATCTGGCGTTGAAATGGTTTGCTGCCTCCCTGCCTCTACTTTCGTGATAATGATGCTGCTAAAGCTGTTCCATGCCTATTGGCTGAATACCCCAAGCTTGTAACTAACCCTATAAAACCCCATGCACACGTCTTGGAGGTGCTCAGAACTTTGGAGCAGAAGCCCCGCTGAGCCCACCAGTGTAATACATCTGAGTACTCCAACCCTCCAAGTGGTGCTTGTTTCTTGCTGGCCTGTCATTTCCGTAACAATATTACATGTGATTTTTGTCTGTTTCTTTTATGTTTTCTTATCAAATTCAGAGACAAATACTGCACCCATTTAAAGAGAAAAATTTGATGCATTTTTTACGGATGCATGTATGTGTGACTGAAGGAGGATTAATAGAATGGCCACATTTAGGCTAACAGATTGCTTATTCTTATGCTTGCCCTTACAACAGTCAACTGACCTGACTGTCCGATTGCTGCTCACAGTTTCAGGCCCATTGTTAAAACTAAAGCTATTGATCTTAACGGTTTTCTACTTTATTCCAGTAACTGAAAGTAATAATCATGCTTGGTCTCTGAGTTCTTCTCCAAGGAGAAGGTCACAGGACTGTAACCTCACAAAATAGCCTGAATTACCAAGAAGACCAAACCTTGAGTGCTTATGAGATAAAGAGATCTAACAGCCAGCTTCTATAGAACTGGTCGCCTGGAGGCATCATGACACCATTCTGTCTTCTGATGAGAAAATGATTCTGTTGATTGTTATTGACGCTGTATTGTTTGAGCTATGGCTATATAACCATCCCACCCCACCCCCAAGGGGGGTTCACAGTTTTGAAGGCAGTAGCCTGCTGTGAGTCCCCTTTGCCTGGCAAAGTAATAAAATTGCCTCTTTTCTTCTAAGTTCCAAGACCTTGCCTCTGGGTTATTTGGCTTGTCAGGGATGGGGGCTGATCTTCTGGCAACATGACTACTGAAATTTATGCTTGATTTGTTTAGTGGTCAAAAATAATGGGACAAAATTTTCCTTAGATGCCTAGATAAAACAATTTCCATTTTCTTTGCTGAGAAACTGTGTGTGTGTATGTGTGTGTGTGTGTGTGGCTTTATAGCAATGCTGTGATGAGCAGGATACCATTGTGCATTAGACTTCACTTCCTGCTTAAATGGAATCTCAAGGGCAGTCAGAGGTGAGAGACTAGGACCCTCTCAGTTCTCTCCAGGGCAAAGCCCTGATAATGTGTTTTTAGATTTCTGGAATATATCTTAGCTTTTCAAAGCTCCTAATAAATATCTTAGTGCCCAATTTTTCAAGTTTTTTGTTCAGCCTCTTGTTAATCTCAATAAATTATGCAACCTGAGGCCTATGTAAATTTAAACAAAAGTGCTATTGTTTTTGACAAATGCCCTGAGGATAGGGTTCCTCACTCAAAGTGAGACTTTGACCAAGGCCAAATAAAGACAAACCCTGAGAATGGTGCTTTTCAGCCAGCTATTGGATAGGTAAATTAGTGACAAATCTCTGAGGATGAGACTTTTGCTGAACTCCTAAATCATCTGCTCCAAACTGCTGGTTTTAACAGCTAATGTATTTGTAAGACATCATTTTTAAGGTTATAACAGAGCTGAGAACAGGGGAATCAGATAAGGACAAGTTAAAATTCCAGAAATCACATTCTTCTTACAGACATTCAATTGATTTTTTTTTTTTTTTTGTATAAACACTTCTCATATTGCTCAATGCTTTAGTTAATGTCCTGAGAACAGAAAAAGTTGATTTCAACATTTTTGCCAGAATTCTGGTTGCTTTCATGGAGAAGTGGATTTTTAGAGGTCCTCACTCTGTAATTCTGGAAGTCAAATTCCTTCAAGTTTTAAAAGTACCATTGGTCCTTTTCTGGCATTAACCTAAACCCATAAATTAATGTAAGAATTTAAATTTGTAAAATTCTCTTTTCCAATCCAAGTATGTAATGGTGCTTCATCTTCATTTTTCTGTCCATTTATTAAACATCTCAGTTAAGTTTTGTTGAACTGCATTTTCCTGTTATATTATCCAACTGCTTTGTACTGATCTGAAGAAAAGCTGTTAATTTCTGTATTTTTCACATGAGCACCACACTGCACCCTCTTAATAATTCTAATAGCTTTCAGTTTACTCTCTTGGGTGTCTAGTGGGATTCTTAATTTCCATATGTGATCTTATACTTAGTGTTTGCTTTGTATACATATTTTCTTGTTAATTAAAGCCAGGCTTGAAACAGATTTCTTCAAGAATTACTACGATATTTAATTCTGAAACACTTGCCAATGATCTGGAGGGCCTGTCCTCCCACGTCTTTGCGAAGCATGAGTCCAAATTTTGTGCTGAGGGCAGAAAATACCATGGTCAGTAAGACAGTTCTAGTTTTGCTGGGGGGAGTGTGCCAACTAAGCACAGGGACGTAGGAGGTATTTCTTACATTTATCTGTTCTCTTGTATTAGCGCTTGTATGAAACAGGGCTGGGTTGACGGTGAGCAAAATGGGGTATCTGCCTCAGGAACACAATTTAAGGGATTATCAAAAAAAAAAAAAAAAAAAAAAAAAAAACCTCAGTAACCAAGATAAATAATATTTAATAAAACATTTTTAAAATAAAAAAAATGTAAAAAATGCATGCTGAGCAAAATATCTAAATTTTAAATGAAGATAGGCTTCATGCCAAGCCATATTGGAGCCTGAGATGAAAGGAAATATCAATAACTGCCTGAATCACTTCATCTTAGTCCAACCCTTGAAATAATAGTTATATTAGTAATTCTAGTGTTTCATTTTATACAAATTTGGTTATATTTTTGAATAAGAATAAATTCAGTATCAAGAATAAATGTAGCCCATTATATCAAAAATAGTCTGATATATAGTACTTTCATAGGCTACAACTTCATTGTTGTAGAAATAGCCATATAGGAAATACAACGGCACTCAGTTTGGGATAGAAATTCTTCAAGCCTTTTAGAAACACAAAAGTGAAAGGGATCACCAGGTGTTGCTGGTCCAAATCAGGAATACTGTATCATTTCCTTATATGTGGTCTCTCTAAAAGATTGAACAGATTACAATGAAAAGTATCTAAAACCTTGTGATTAAAGACAACGCATAGAAAAAAGTTTTGAATAATAACTTTATATTCTTTGTTAATTCAAAAAATATTAACAGATCTCTAAAGATTCAAGCAATGTTTGAACACTGGGTATACAGTATTGGAGCACATACACAAAAATTTCTGCTTTCAAGGATCTTATATTCCTGTGGAGGAGCCGGACATAAATAACATAAGTGAAATATCTAGTAAATTAATGGTAATTACTGCCAAAGAGAAAACATCAAGTGAGAATGTTGTGTGTGAGAGGGGTTCATGTTTCTAATAAGAAGACTGGGGAAGGTGATACTGGGAAATGACATTTGTGTAGGAAGTAAGGGAGAAGATCACGTAGCAAGAGGAATATTCCCAAAGGGAGAAGACCTAGTGCAGAAGTACAAGGAACAGTCATGCCTGGCAAATTCAAATAAAAGCAATGTGAGTAAATGAGAGTGAGCGAAGTGGAGAGAAGCTGGACATGAGGTTAGAGAGAGACCGGGATGCATGTGGAGGACCATGGCATATGGACAGTAAGAACTTTACCTTTTATTAAAATTGAGAGGTGAACACACTTGAGAGTTTTGAGTAGAAAAGCAACATGACTTGGTATCAGACTATATTCATTCTGCCTATTGTGTTGAGACAGATTTCAAGGTCCCAGAAGTGAAACTACTGCTATAATACAGATAGGAAAGGTGGCATGGTCTCAATTAGTGACACTGAGGTGGAAAGATGTGACTGGATTCTGAATTTAGTGGGGTAGAGCACATGCTTAGCATGCCTGAGGTCCTGGACTCAATATCTAGTACCTCCATTAAAAGAGAGAGAGTGAGAGAGAGAGAGAGAGAGAGAGAGAACTCTGAATTTTGAACACAGAACCAATAGGATTTAGTTATTGAAAAACTGGATTTGGGATCTTTGGAGAAATGGATAAATCAATGTGATACCAAGCATTTTGACCAAAGCAATGTTAATAACAGAGTTTCCATTAACAGAGGAGGAGCTGGTTTGTGGGAGAATTTGAGAAGTTCAATTAAGTCTATTTTATGTTTGAGAGGATATTCAAATAGAGGCTTTAGTAGGCAGCTGGATATTATGAAAGGCTGAATAACAACACTCCAAAGAGGTTCATGTCCTAATCCTTAGAAACTGTGGACGTTCTCTTATGTGGCAAAAAGGACTTCACAAAACTGATTAAGAATCTCGAGTTGGAGGGATGACGCTGGATTTCCTGTGAGCCCAATGTAAGCACAAGGGCCCTTATAAGATGGAAACAGGAGATCAGATTCAGAAGTAGGAGATGCGATGATGGAAACAAAACGTTGGAGGAACACAAAGACGTGGCCCTGATTTAAGGAATGTAGGCAAACTCTAGAAGCTGAAAAGGCAAAGAGAAAATGGATTATTTCCTAAAGTCTTGAGAAGAAAAGCAGGTCTACTGACACCATAATGTTAGATTAGAGACCTGCAGAACTATAAAAGAGTAAGTTTGTATTGTTTTAAACCTGTTTGTGGTAATTTGTTACAGCAGCAAAAGGAAGCTAATACAGAGATATTTGTCTAGTGTTCAGGAGAAAGATCTGGTTGGAAATATAAATCTGGTTGGGCATATAGATATCACATGGAAATGAGAGCATCTGAAGAGGGATGAGAGATTCATTAGATTAGAGAATTTCTCCAAGGAATGAGCTGTGGGACATGCCAACACTTAAGAGGCTGGAGACATGGCAAGAAAGACCTGCAAAAGACTGAGGAGGAGTGTCCAGAAGACTTAACAAAGAGACAGTCATTGGTGCTGTTAATAAGAGAGTTGTGGAGGATGGTGAGATAACATCCTAAAACAGTGGGTTTATGAGACAATGGAAAAGGAGAAATTAAGGGTTTCAGGTATAGAGAAACGTATCCAGAAATTATGCTGTAATGGGAGGAGAGGAGCTATCCTGAAAGGAAAAGTAAGGCCAGGAGATAATTTATTTTTTACTATGTGAGAAATATCAGCATATTTTTGTGCTGATAACATCATTAACTATAAATGGAAAAAATGACAGTCGGGGGAATGAGGAGAGAATTGCTGAAATGGTGTTGTTCTGTAGGCAAGAAGACATGGAGCTACTGCATAAGTGAAGAAATAACCTTGGCCAGGGGTGTATTCAGCTCATCCTTAGAAATAAGGAGGAAGGCAGAGTGTGTGTACACAGATATAGAAAGATGGTAGATACCATAGTGGGTCTCTATAAAAGTTTTTCTGTGATTGCTTCAATTTTCTTGATGAAGAAATGAAGTCAACAGACGAGAGTCAGGAGTAGAGATGTTAAAAGGATGAGGGCTCTGGATTATTCTCTTGATTCTATTTTCAGAGATTTTGTCAAAGGTGTATTAAGGCAGATTTTGCACAATGGAATTGTAAGAAAATAAAATAACATAATTACAAGTTTTCAAAAAAATATGTATTCGGTATAAACTGTGCCCCACTAGGATACCAAATGGAGATATAATTATTTTTATTTTTTTGGCACATCTAGCACTGTTTTAATCTCTATAAATATTAATACTGCAGAGGTGATAGATCTCAGATTTATGCTATTCCAAAAACAGAAATTTTCATGCTGAAAACTGTATTTACCTTGGTGAAGATTTAAAAAGGTATTAAATTTTTGAAGTGCATTCTCATTTAGATTGTCTACAGAAGAGAAGAGCCACGCATTTATTAAAAATGCATTATTAGAATCAAATGTAACTAGTCCTCATATTTATGATTTTACATACATATTGACCAGGAAGAATTTAGATCAATTACATCAATAAATGCAAATGGCACGGATCAAGGGAACTGGTTCAAGTGTGATGCAGTGTTATCTGGCCCTGATTTTGGACTGTGAGGAGCATTTACTCCTCACATAAAATGAATACTATATCTATGTGAGCTTCTGTGTTCTAGTTAACCTTAACTATAACCAAGGGGCATTTGGTTAGCATTTGCACTATCTGCATCGGGATACTACACTTCAGAGTGCTTAAGTACTTCAATATTTTTCTTGAAATATATACGGACAGGGGTTAATAACTGTCATTAAGGATGCTTGAAATTTTTTTTTCACTGATAATATGAGTGGTGTTAAAAGACATGGTTTGGCTAGAAAGATTTTACCAGTTCTCCGCTAGCAAGTCTAACATTCTCACACACAAGGATGCCCCACTAAATGGAGATTTTCCCAGCCAATTTGACTAGAGGTTTTTGGCTGATTCTACTATCAGAATTTTGTTACCTCACCTCAGAGTGAAACTTCCCATCAAGGTGCTCCCTGAAATGTGTCAGGACAGAGTGAGATCTTCACTAAGTCTATATGAACAGATTGCTTGGCTGTTTTGTGTTGGCATTCTAGTCAATGTTTGTATCTTTATCAGATTTTGGAATAAGACTTGCAGTTATTGTAACATACCAGCTGGTATTGAGATCGTGGGAGAGAAGATGCATCGCTCCTACCTACCTCTCACTGCCAGAGGCTACCAATATTTACCCAAAGTACTCAACAATCGCTGAACAGCCAAAGTGGCTTGGATCCATTCAACGCAATCTGATAAGAAGAAAATCTTGAAGGTGTACACAAAGCACAGACAACTTTTCTAGAAAATCTTTCGTAGCAATTTCCTTTGGGGATAATCTCATGAGCATGAATCTTAACTGTATTTAGATGAGAGAAGAGATCAACCAAGAACTACAATGGAATATATTAAAAATTACTGAAGAATTTCTAATCACATGTTTGATTTAGGCTAGAACTCAATGGAGGTTAGATAGAGCCAAAATATTTACCGCAGTCTCATGCAATGTTCCAGCTAGAGGGACAGAGTGTTTTAAGTGAAGTCCTTAAGATCACACATGTGGAGAGGCCATGGTTCTAGAGAGAGACATGTCAAAAAAGGCACTGATCCTGGCCTCCTTTTTATTCCTAATCTCAGACAAGTCCTTCCTGCAACCCAGTGATCATACTTCGCTTCACAATCCACAATTCCTTGTGACTAGTTCATACCATCTCCTCTCTTCAACTACCAACTTCCATTCCTACCCTACTCACTGATAAAATGGATGCAACTGGAAGAGAACCTCCACGTGATCCCATCACATCTAAAATCTACCTGCATCTGTGCAGATTCTCTCTCTCTTCTCTTGTTCCACTGGTTAATCTCTGTGATCTTCACCAAGGTAATACCCTCTACTTGTGCACTAGAATTCATCTTATTTTACATAATTCCATCATTCCAGCAATTTTCTCCTCTTCTTTCAAAATCATAATTTTTTCATTCTATTGGATTCTTCACATCCACTCTTATTTCTCTAATTCTAAAAGCAAGCTTCTCTTGATTCTGGTATTTAATGCAATAGTCATATCTCAGTCTTCATTTATTTGACCCTTTAGCAACACTTAATACAATTGTTTACTTTCTCTTTCTTGGAACAAGTCTTTCACCTGGCTTGTAGGAAACCAAATTGCTCTTTCCCCCCTTTTCCTTATCTTGCAGGTCTCTAGTTCTCAAGACATTTCAATCAATATCTTAAAATTAACAAGTCTAATACAGAACTCCTGCTTTCCACTTCTAAACCTGCTCTCCCCTCAACCTTTCCCATCTAATCTGTGGCAACTTCATTCTTCCAATTACATAAGCAAATCTTAATGTTATCTTTGATTCTTTTTCTTTCATACAGTATAATTAATTTGCCAGTAAATTCTGTTCAAATTCTACCTTCAAACTATACCAAAAATGTGACTACAGTATCAAGAAATACCACCTCCCTGGAAAAAGCCATCATGATGTCTTACCTTATTACTGCACACATTTTTTCTAATTTTCACACTTCCTATGTGTTTTGTATAATCTATTTACAGCATAGCAGCCAGCTGCAATCCTCCATAGGATTGTATAGGATTTTGTATTTCACTGACTTTCTACTTCATATGTTAACAGCTAAAGTCTTCCTAGTGGTCTACAGACCCTCCACAATCTGGTCACCCAATTTTTCTCTGCCTGCATCTCCTACTGCTCTTCTAGCCACCCATTCTGTCTGAGTCTCATAGGTCTCCTGATGCTTTCTTGGTAAGTCCAGGCATGCACCTGACTTAGGAATTGCTCACTTGCGGTTCCCTTCAATTAGAACACTATTTCCCCTATTTAAACACATGGCTCCTTTCCTTGACACTTTCAAGTGTTTGCTTAAGTATCATCCTCTCTGTAAGACCCCTCTCTGGACAATCTTTTAAAACCTGCAAACATGCCCAAGACCTCCAAAATGATCTGTCCCTCTCCCTTTCTCAAATTTTACCCCTAGCATTTACACCTTCTCACATACTGAGTACTTTGCTTATTTATTTTAACCCAGAATGTGAGACCTATGAAAAGAGGTTTTCTTTTCCCTTTGTTCTCTCTCTCTTTCTTTCCTTCCTCCGTCCCTCTTTCTTCTTTAAGTGCACTCATTTAATCTCCATATCTGTCTTGTGATATAGATACATATCCTCTCCATTTTCTTGATAAGAAACTGAAGCACTGTGAGGTTAACTCAATTACTCCAGACCCTAGGGCTGATAAGGTGTGGAGCTAAGAGTCAAGCCTAGGCGGACTGCAACTACAGTCCATGCTCATAGTTTCTACTACTTAATTTTGTTCTCTGATGCAGAGTGACCTGACAGGTGTTCAAACATTTGTTAAGTGGATTATCCTGCATCATCTGGGTTGTGTGTCCTGAATTGTCTGGAGGTATAAGCTGTTCTCATAGTGTCTTCCTCTGTGTATAATGTGATTCCCTGCTTGGACTCTACAAGGTAGTGGTCACTGGAAAGGGAAAACTACTGCACTTTAGGCATTTCAGAAATCTTTCACTGAATTCAGAAGATCTAGACCTATATGTCAGTAGAGAAGCCACTAACCCCATGTGGCTACTGAGGACTTGAAATGTGGCTGATTTGAATTGAGATGTGGATAAATGTAAACTACTCACTGGATTTCAAAACCTAGCATTAAAAAAGGAATGGAAATTATCTCAATGCTTTTCATATTGATTATGTGTTGAAATGATAATATTTGGGATTCATTGGGTCAAATAAATGTATATTATTCAAATTAAATTTACCTCCTATTTCTTTTACTTTTTTTTTTTGCTTAAAAATTATGTATGTTATTCACATATTTCATTTGAATAGTGCCAATCTAGACAATAACTGGGAGGAAAAGGCTGCCTGTAAATTCAGTGGTGTGATCTGTCAAGGCTTAGTCTGTCAGCAAAGATGATGACTGAGCTTTTACAACATGACCAAGATGATTAGCTCATACTCAATGACATTTTTAAGACAACAGTTCCTCCAGTTCACCTCTACCTTTTGCTCACATGCCCTAGAAAGCATCTCTTTGCTACTTATATTGTCTCTGTCTATGCAAATGCAGTTTAAGGAAACAGTTAATACACCATTGAAACAGTTCTCTAGTAATAGAGTGCACTTTGGTATTTCATCCAACATAAAGCTGAATTGTGTTATCTGACTAAAACTTAGTAATGTTGATATTTAAATTGTTAATATCTCTGCACAGAGAAGGTAGACTTGATCTCTGAACTGCAAATAAATTAATTATAGCCTGTGTGTGTTTTTAGTGAAGTACACAGTGATCACTTCACACAAACTCTCTCCAGTATTAGAGAATAAATATTAACATCACATCTGGAAAAATATATTGAGAAATTCTGCCAGGCCGTGTTTAGTTTGTTTTCCAGAAACATATACGACAAGAAGCAATATCTAATTGATTTACAAAAACTAAGGAAACTTTTAAAAAGTGAGACATTTTTTCCTGACTTATAAGTATCTGTCTATTGTCTGACAATCATATATGTCATATTATTTCAAATGAATTTTGTACAATCTGAGAGAAATCAGATTCCTCTTCTGTGGCATCTTTAAAACTTTAGACTACATGTTATTTCCTCACTGAAAAAACTCAAATGACATTAGACCATACTGAGTGCAAACTGTTATACTGAGATTGTGACAACAGAGGACAGTAAAGCACTAGGCTTTGTAATTTCACAAGAAGACATCTCTGTAGTGGGAAGAAAAAACCCAGCACTGCAAACATATATGCCTTAATCAACTCTAGTTATATATCAAAATAC
Source organism: Camelus ferus (assembly GCF_009834535.1). Taxonomy (NCBI): domain Eukaryota; kingdom Metazoa; phylum Chordata; class Mammalia; order Artiodactyla; family Camelidae; genus Camelus; species Camelus ferus. The sequence continues at coordinate 5,011,061 of NC_045703.1, forward strand.
TTTATTTTCATACAGAAGAGAAAATTAAAGAGCTTTTTTTAGGAAAGGAGGCATTGGCACAAAAATGGAAGATCACATGTGAGTTTTAAGCATATGGTTAAAATTTAAACTTTGTTGTTAGTGAAAGTTTTTACTGTTTTATAATAGAGACTTTGGGGATTATATGTACTTTTTAATTTATCTCCAATTTTTTTTGCTATGACCTTTGAACACTAATAATGAGAAATCTAGGCATCACCATGAATCCCATTTACAGAAATACAATGAAGTGTGTGCAGTTCATTTGCTGTACATATTTTATGAGCCTGAGTGTAATCAATTAAAAGGAGGAGCACATTCTGAGTTCATGAAAACTTCTTTTTTCTAGTTCACAGATCTGCCTCTCACAGTAAAATTTTAATTGAATTTCGTTGGTGTTTTAGAAGGGTGAAGAGTGGATTTTTAAAAACCATTAGCTTGTTATAGACTTTTCTCAACATAATTCATAACAGCGTAATACAGACTTATTTACTTTTGCCAAGGTAAATGTTGGCCAAAAAATATTGAATCCTGGCTAATTAGATTAGCTTTAAAAAAATATGAGTCTATATTCATCTCAAAAGTTTTACACAGGTCAATGAAACACCCTTCAAAGTATAACAGCTGAAAAAAAAGATTTTTAGGTAAAAAACGTAAAAATCTGTTCAACACATGGCAGATCTAACTGCATGGGTAATGAGAAAATGGCTTTTTTCTTTAATTTGGGATTTTTTTATGCCTTCCTAATTTCAATAGTGATACAGTCTGGAATCACAAATGCTAGAGAATTTAAGTTCTCTATCTTCCAGCCAAATCTAACCCAGTTATTTTATTTACTTAAACCTTGTTTGACTCAGGTTATTTCATATTGGAGTAGGAATTAGGGAATGCCTTAGTCACAGGCTCATAGTAAACTGTATGACACTTTTCTGGTGTTTGAAATAACAAGTTGTGATATTTTGTAATGTGTCTTTTTGCTTCTATAAAACATTAGGGCCTTATGCCGTTCAAACTCTTTGTTCTTAAATCATAGTAAACAGAGGAGATCATATGGAAGGATGAGCTCACATTTACGTTAGAAAGAAAACAAAGCAAAATTCAGTTAATTTCAATACGAATGAATTGGTAACCATTTGACTGAATAACAAATGATTCAAAATATTTTATTAAATATCTATTTGCCTAGAATAGTAAAACAGTAGGACCTGTGACTGCCCTAATCACATATAATGCAAACATTATCACGGTGTGTATTCCTCCTTGGTGCACACTTTTCTAAATCACTGCTGTTTACATTCAGCCCATTTGCTCTTGATCCTCTTACTTCCTATGGAAATTTCAGAAAATTATTCGGCTAGAAATAAGACATTAAAATAATCATTCATGGTACTGACTTTATGTTAGTGATTTCAGGCATTTTCGGGAAATAGCTAGAATATTATGTGTTTCTTACGACAGTGATGTGTCAAATAGAAGCCTCAGCTGTGCAAGAATGCGTGCACTACAGTTAAGATGTATTTGAATCAGAACCAGGTGAATTTGTGTATCAGGTGGCCCGACAATAAACTCATTGTGTACAAATTAGCATGACTTCATTTCAATCACATGGAGAAAAGATGTACATATTTCATAACAGAAATTATGATTTAAATAGGTCTTCACTGGGGCTAGAATAAAAACATTCAAAATCTCTAGATCAAAAGCTGAGAGCCAATTCAGAAAGTCATTTATTTATTTGTGAAATAAACTAGCCTCATGGTAGTGAATTAGGAGTTGGGGCTTTTCCACAGTAAACTTTACATTCATTCAAATTTCTATTTCAATATCCTATTCCTGAGTTTCCCTCACTCTGTATGTATGCCTATATATTTTAAATATTTTAAAGACCAATTAATGACCAGTAGCATATTTATAACATAGAACATAGAAGTAAATATTTAAAAAGTTAAGGAAGAATTTAAATAAAAGATCCTTTATCTTCTAGGTAGGCTAGTTCTGCTATTTCTTCTTTCACCCTGGAGCTCAAGAACAAGGACATCTGAACTGGGAATAAGCTTATTCACCTGAAAATGCCAGTAGGGTGAATAGTTCAACAAAACTATAATACAGCATTTTGATGAATTTGGAACCAAAATCAATAAAGAACTTTTTAAGTGTTTCACTAGAGGCATTAATGAGGCTGTTATCATTGAGCAGTTTCTCTTGCTAACTCCCAAAGTGCTAATAACATAATATTATAGAATGAAATCCTAATAGAATAATAATTTCAGCCAGCAACCCAGAATAGAAAGTAACTTTTATTATGAGGGCTGTGGGTCATTTGTGTAAATGTTCCAAAGAAATCAAGCAGTTGTTTGCATTAGTGTTACCAGAATTCCAGGAGCTTTCAAAAAGAAAGCAATATGTCAATTTATTAAAAACAGTTTCCGCTATATATCCACTTGACTAACCCCTTCACCTTGCCCATAGTTTTGCTCAAATCTCACCCTCTCATTAAGTCCTAGCTGAGAAATGTATTTACTACCATACCCTCTACCCTTCCTGTCTCCATAGCCCCTTAAATTCTGATTCCCATTTTCTTGCTCTATTTTTTCCCTTTTTATTTTCCATCCCACTACAAGACTAGGATTTCCAGAAAATTATGACTTCTGTTAAATGTTGAATCCTTCAGTGTAATAACTGTGGTACTAGAACATATTAATAAGATGACTATTTTCCAGGCTGGAACTGAGATATCTCTAACAAGTGCTTCACCTAATTCAACCTTCTCCCTATTCACACTCTAATGTGTTCTTCTAACATCATTGTTGATTTTCTTTCTCTTTCCATGATTGTAATATAGCTGAGAAACCAGTTACATTTTTAGTAGCCACACTGGAAATATATGTTACAAAATATGTATTTATTAAAGAGCTTTCTAAATACAGAAAAACCAACTAGTGGAAAAAAAAATTCCCCTGTTCTCCCATGACCTAAAGTCATTCATCATAAACCTCGTGTGTGTCTCCTTCCACTAGCTGTTCTGTTCTGGTTATCCTTTGATAGTTGATTTTATGTTGTGATTTCTTAATATCATAGCACAAGTACTTCCTAAATTATCAGAAGGTCTTCAACGTCTTCATTTTTAATGGCTGCATATCACTGCATAAAATGTATGTGCTCTACTTTTATTCCTTATTTCCTTATTTTGGTTTCGTAGTTTGCCTGCAAGATCTTTAGTTCTATTCCTAGGGTTATCATCATTCTTCTGAGAATTTTTGTAACTTGCAAAGATCAGGCATTTAAAGCCAAGGGGGGTAAAAAGGTATTTATGTTTACTCCCTGCCTATTGGAGAAATCTATGCTTTAATTTCTTGCCAGAGTTGATAGATGTGTCATTTATCTTATCCTCTTGTAGATTCATTTTTGAGAAATTTCAAAACTTTTGACAGGAATTCAGATAGGGCATATTCTACGCTGTCATCTCATAGCATTTTAAAGATAATAAATCTTTTAGATTTTCTATTTAAAAGGTTTCTATATTATTATTCATAATTGCTTTCCCTTTCTCTGTAGTGCAAATCAACATTGTCTCACGCCACCCTTGTTGAAATATATCCCATAATCATTACAATCCCTAGTGATCTTTCAAAAATCTCTCTCTATAGCCACTGATTTACGTGAAATCTTTCATTAACTTGTTATATAACTAAATATAACTCACATCTTATTGTGTTAGTAGTATATCTCATATCTTATAAAACTATTAATGCGACAGGATAAATATTTTATGGGACTCAAGATAATACATTTAAACTCAGCAAACCTTCCTCTGTCCCCTTTTAGTTTTATAGGATAATAAGTCCTACATTTTTAGTGTAACATAAAAATTTACAAAGCTCATTGTATTTTCCCTCAGAGAGCTCATAATAAGATGCATTCAGGTAAAACTATTTGGAAGATCCTTCCAAAAAAATGGTTAACATGGCCCAGTTAAGAAGGACCCATTCCATTTGTGCATGACCTGTTTATTCAACAGTGTCATATTAACAATGCAATTACGTCGGCCTAGATGATTCATGGGACAAATTAAAGCATTGAATAAAGTGTTACTGTAGTCACTACCCTTCATTGTAAGTGAGCATTTTCACCGCATTATATAAGTACCATGCAACATAAAGTTAATAGGGAAACTGTATTAACTATGTTTCTGCTTTGTTACTATTTATATGTACAGGTTTCCTTTGGTGTTTTGAGTGGTGAAAAGAGTATAATGTATTATGGAAACCATTACTAGAGAGTAATAATTTCTCATACTGTGTTCAGGATTCATGCCCAATCCTCCAGGCCACTAATTTAGAATGACTGCATTTGCTGGCATGTTCCAACTATAATCCGCCCAGTCCTTTTAGAATAAACATTACATGCAAGGGGTAGCGTTTTGATCAGTTGTGTTATTAACAGAATAGCTCTTAATTATTAGACAATATATACCTATGGTAGATATAAGTCTATATGACAGTCATCCTGCCTACTTCCTGTTTACTGTCCAGTCACTGACCACCACAGCTCTGACATCCCTGGGTTACATCTTGACTGACCTCAATCAAAGACACTTGGTGATTGATCATAAGGTGATTAGACTGACAAGAATGGCAGGAAATGAAGTTTACTACTTTGAAGATAACAATACATCTCCGATTTTCTGAATCCTGGTTAAAATATTTGTTAGCAGTAATAACTGTACTGAAACTATCTTAAGATTTATTAAATTTTTAATAAATATATATACCAGAAAAAATAATTATGAATCTTTAGTGATCTAGGTAAGAAACTGCCAAAGATGCTAATAGGTAAAGAGTAATGCCTGATCACACCAAGCAGCTCTCCTCTTCTTTCACTTGTGCTTTTCATGAGTTGAGGTTGTGTATTATTCTGTTCCCCAGCTTTCTCACCTGAATACCACTCCTAATAGAAATGAGGCTGGCTGGTCACCTAACACTCTGTCTAGCAATAAGAAGGCAGAAATAAGCCTCATCCTCTTGATTTTTCAGAGCTGAACCAGAAGAGCTAAGATGGCCAAGTTAAAGGCTTGTTTTTTTATTTTTGAAAGCTGTTTGCATGAAATACATAGTTAAGTTAAATCAAAGAATAGTTTGAGAGAACATAAGGTTACTAGATAAATGCATTGGTGGTAAAGTGTAGTACTTATTTCAAATACTGAAGTTGAATATCTTTATATATGCAATTATAATTATACTTAGTGCATACTTACATGATATAGTCAAAATGCATGAGATGTTCAATTACACACTTTTTTGTTTGGTTTTGCTTTTAATCTCACAGAGGCAATCTGCAGTTCTTTGAGAGACAGGCTACGTGGCTGTGAGCTAGATCAGACGGTAGCTCTCTGAATGCCATCAGACAAAAGCAGCATTAATTCCGTCTTCTCTCCCTCAACAACTTAAAGTTTCAGTTTTTAAGTAAAAGAATATATATATATATATATATATGTGTGTGTGTGTCTTGCTTTACAGATATTGTGTTTTTTACAAATTGAAGATTTAAAGAAAGCCTGCATTAAGTAAGTCTATTGGCACCAATTTTTCTAACAGCATTTGCTTACTTCCTGTCTCCGTGTCACATTTTGGTAATTCTTGCAAGATTTCAAACTTTCTCATCACCATTATATTTGTTATGGTGATTTGTGAATAGTGATCTTTGCTGTTACTGTTGTCTTTGTTTTAGGACATCATGAACCACAATCATATAAGACTAAATTTAATTGGTACATATTGTGTGTGTTCTGACTGCTACTGACTGATCATTCCCCCAACTCTCTCCCTTTCCTAGAGGCCTCCATATTTTCCAAGACACAACAATATTAAAATTAGGCCCATTAATAAACCTACAATGGCCTCGAAATGTCCAAGAAAAAGTAGGGGGGTGGTCACACATCTTTCACTTTAAACCAAAAGCTAGAAATGACTAACGTTAGTAAGGAAAGCATGTCAAAAGTCAAGGCAGCTGAAAGCTAGGCCGCTACCGAACAGTCAAGTTGTGAATATAAAGGAAAAGTTCTTGAAGGGAATTTAAAGGGCCATTCCTGGGAACACATGGATGATAAGACAGTGAAACGGCCGTCTTGCTAACATGGAGAGTTTTAGTCTGGGTAGAAGATCAAATCAGCCACATTTCCTTAAGCCAAAGCCCAAACCAGAGCTAGGCCCTGACACTCTTCAGTTCTATGAAGGCTGAGAGAGGTGAGGGAGCCACAGAGGAGAAGTCTGAAGCTAGAAGAGGTTCACTCATAAAGTTTCAGGAAAGAAGCTATCTCTATAACATAAAAGTCCAAGGTGAAGCAGCAAGTGCTGATGTAAAAGCTGAAGCAAGTTATCCAGAAGATTTAGCTCAGATCATTCATGAAGGTGGCTACACCAAACGACAGATTTTTAAAGTAGACAACATAGCCTCCTATTTGAAGAATATGCCATCCAGGACTTTTATAGCTAGAGAGAAGTCAATGGATTCAAAGCTTCAAAGGACAGACTGACTCTCTTTTTAGGGGCTAATGCAGCTACTCTAGGTGATTTTAAGTTGAAGCCCTTGCACATTTACCATTCTAAAAATTCTAGGGCCCATAAGAATTATGCTAAATCTACTCTGCCTGTGCCTATAAATGGAACAAGACAGCCTGGATGATAGCACATCAGTTTACAACATGGTTTACTGAATATTTCCACCTCCCTGTTGAGATTTACTGCTCAGAAAAAAAGATTTCTTTCACAATATTACTGCTCATCCACAATGCACTTGGTCACCCAAGAGCCCTGATAGAGATGTATGAGATTAATCTTGTTTTCACGCCTGCTAAAGCAATATTCATCCTTTGGATCATAGATCAAGGAGTAATCTCGACATTCAAGTTTTATTATTTAAGAAATACATTTTGTAAGTCTGTATCTACCATAGATAGTGATCCCTCTGATAGATCCAGACAATGTCAATGGAAAATTTTCTGGAAAGAATTCACAATTATAGACACCACTAAGAACAGCCCTGTTCATGGTAACAGGTAAAAATATGAGTATCAACAAGAGTTTGGAAGAAATGTATTCTAACTCTCATGGATGACTTACAGGGGTTCAAGGTTTCAGTGGAGGAAGTAACCGAAGATGGGGTAGAAACAGCAAGAGAACTAGGATCAGAAGTGGAGCCTGAAGATGTGTCTGAAGTGTTGCCATCTCACGGCAAAAGCTGAACATAGGAGGACTTGCTTCTTACAGGTGAACAAAGGAAGTCGTTTCTTGAGATCAAACTGTTCCAGGTGAAGATGCTATGGTGATTGTTGAAATGACAACAAAGGATTTAGAAGAGTACAGAAGCTTAGGTGATGAGTCAGTGGCAGGGTTCGAGAGGACTGACTCCAGTTTTGAAAGAAGTTCTAGTGTAGCTAAAATGCTATCAAACCACATCAGAAGCTACAGAGAAATCATTCCTGAAGGGAAGAGTCCACTGGTGTGGCAAACTTCTTTGTCATCTTAGTCTAAGGAATTCCCACAGCCACCCCAAACTCAGCAACCACTACCATGATTAGGCAGCAGCCATCAACACTGAGGCAAAAAGACTATAACTCACTGAAGGCTCATGTGATGGCTAGCATTTTTCTTTACCAATAAAGTATTTTTAAATTAAGGAATGTATATTGTTTCTTAAGACACATGCTATTGCACACTTAATAGACTACAGTTTAGTGTAAATAAAACTTTTATATGCATTGGGAAACTAAAGAAATAGTGTGACTCACTTTATTGCTATAGATGCTTTATTGGAGGTATGCCTGTAATGATCAATTGCATTTTAGATAATATTCTGAATTGATTCCTTTTTTGAAGTAGTTTTTTAATTGAAATATGATACACAGATGAGTGTACAGATCATATATATATATAACCATAAATATACATAAATACAGATGCATATATATGAATATATAACAATATACAATATAATTTGGATGTTAATTCTTCATCAGAAAGATGGTTGCAAATATTTTCTCCCAGTCTGTACTTTGCCTTTTCAATTTACTGATTGTTTCTTTTGCTGTGCAAAAGCTTTTGAGTTTGATGTAGCCACATGTCTTAATTTTAGCTATAAATGCCAGTGCTCTTGGTGTCTTATCCAAAAAAATCATTGCCAAGAGCAACGTCAATGAGTTTTCCCTATGTTTTCTTCCAAGAGTTTCAGGACTTACATTTAAGTAAAACTTTAACCCATTTTGTGGGTTTTTCTGTGTGCGTGTGTGTGTGAGTGGTGTAAGATAGGGGTACAATTTTATTCTTTTCCATGTGAAAGTAAAGTTTTCCGACCACCATTTATTGGAGAGATTATTCTTTCCTTACTGTATATCTTTGGCACCCTCGTCAAAGATGAGTTGATAGTATGTGCGTGGGTTTATTGGTGGGTGGGTGGGGGGTCTCTATTGTATTCCACTGGTCTATGTGCCTATTTTGATGCCAGTGCCATTCTGTTTTGATTACTATTGCTTTATAATAGTTTGAAACAATTAAGTATGATGCTTCCAGCTTTGTTCTTTTTCTTAAGATTGCTTTATGTATTTAGGGTCTTTTATTGTTTCACATAAATTTTAGGATTTTTATTCTATTTCTTTAAAAATGCCATTGACATTTCAATAGGGATTACATTGAATCTGCATATTGCTTTGGGTAGTTTGCACATTTTAACAATATTAATTTTTCTGATCCATGAGCATGGGATATCTTTCCATTTATTTGTGTTTTTAGTCTCTTTTATCAATGTCTTATAGTTTTCAGTGTGCAGGTTGTTCATGTCTTTGGTTAGAGACATTCTTAAGTATTTTTTGTTTGTTTCGGATACTATTGTAAATGGGACTGACTGCATTCTTAATTTCTCTTTCAAACAGTTTGTTGACAGTGCTTAGAAATGCAACTAATTTTTGCGTGTTGATTTTGTATCTTGCAACTTTAATTAATTCATTGGTTCTAACTATTTTTGTTGAAATCTTTAGAGTTTTCTATATATAAAATCATGCCACTTGCAGCTCAATAGCAGAAAAGCAAATCAATCCAATTTAAAAATGGGCAAAGGATCTGAATAGCTATTTCTCCAAAGAAGACCTAACAAATGGCCAATAGGTACAGGTCTCAACCTCGCTAATCATCAGAGAAATGCAAGTCAAAACTGCAAGGAGATTTAACCTCACACCTGTTATGATGGCTATTATCAAAAACACAATAGTTAACACACATTGGTGAAGATATAGAATAAAGAGAGCACTTATACACTACTGATAGGAATAGGAATTGGTACAGCCGTTATATAAAATAGTACACTTGTTCCTCATAAAATTAAAAAGCTAAATACCATATGATCCAGCAATCCAAATCCTGGGTATATATCCAAAGGAAATGAAATCAGTATCTCAAAGAGATAGTTGCATCCCCATTTTCACTGCAGCATTATTCACAATAGCCAAGATATGAAAACAATTTAAATGTCCTTCAATGGATGGATGGATAAAGAAACTATGATACATGCACACACACACAGAAATATTACTTAGCCATAAAAAGAAGGAAATATTGATATTTGCCACAACATAGGATAAACCTGGGGGCATTACAATAAATGTAATAAGCCAGACAAAGACAAATACTATTAAGTATTACTTGTATGTAAAATCTAAAACAAACAAATAATTTCATAGACACAGATAACAGAATGCTGGTTGCCAGGGGCTGGGAGTAGGGTCCAAAGGGTATACACTTTTGGTTATAAAACTAATAATTTCTGGAGATCTAAAGTTCAGTATCACAACTAGAGTTAATAATACGGCATTATAGACTTGAAATTTGCTTACGGTAGATCTTAAGCAGTCTCACTACAAACAGAAAAAAGAATTAATGATGTGAGTTGACAGAGGTGCTAATTATCTTGATCTTGGTAATCATTCCCCAATATATGTATATCAAGTCTTCACACTGTACACTTTAATATATACAATTGTATTTGTCAACGTTATTCCTCAATAACGTTGAAAAAATATAAACATGTAAATACATACATATAATAAATACATATTTATTTTCTATTTATGCATTTATTAATAGATATATACTCATATATTTTGGTATATATATGCTTATGTGTATATATTATATATGTTATATGTACTTATTATATATATATCTCATATATACAAAAATATACATAAGCACATTTAATATGTATAATATATTCTTCAGAAGAGGAGAGATTTTTACAGGAAAGCGGACATGCACTTCAGAAGCACTTGCTTCTGCCATGAAGCCTTTAAGATTTGTTCAAGGTAGTAGCTGTTTTGGACTCCTTCCTAGTGGTAGATCAGAGAGGAGGAATGACTGAAGTCTGTCTGAGGCATCATACTGAGATGCCCTGTCTGTTTCTTTGTTTTTGGCTCTTTTCTTTTTCCACTCGGCAATTCTTTCCCTGGAACTTTCCATTAGTGTTTGCTTAGGAACAATAATAGCTACCCTCAGGGGAGGAGTTGCCATAATGCCTTTTGCTAAAGTTGGGGCATGTTTGTGTTTTTCTTCACTTAACAGGACCTCACTCTAGGCACCGCTATACTGGCACCAACACGACAGGGTAACATATCATTCTGATTTCACTTTTTAACTGGGATACAGAGCTTCCTTGTGAATAAAGACACGCATTTAGGATGGACTTCTCCCTTTATGTCAAGGCTTTGGTGCTTTGATTTTATATATATTAAAAATATTTATAAAAGCCTGATGAACTTTAAAAAAAGATAAAAATACAGGAAAATCCTGTGTTCTTTTAACATTGAGAAGCTATTAGATTTATGTACTTTAACAAAACTCTGAGATAAAATGTATTTTCCTTGGGATAACAACATTTCTTAATTTGATATTTTACAATAAAAATAATAAGAATTATAAAACCATATCAAATTAGTGTAACAAATTCTTCTGACTTCTAGTTTTAAGATACCAACTGTTTCATTTCTTTACTTCCCATGACTTTTAAAATCCCACTGAAACAAACAAAAGAATATTAAAACATTAAAAATATTATTAATGTTCACTGTGTGTAAAGGTGTGACTATACGCTTCCTTGAAAACAATGTCGGTGGAAATGTAACTTATGTCCATTTAAAAGAACAACTTAATAATATGTGTAAAAAATGAAAAGGCAATAAAAATGTGAAAATGTGTATGTCCAAAGATATTTTTACATAATGGTTCACAACAATAAAAAGATTACAGGCAGGAAAAAAAGCTCATCAGGTTCCTCAAATAATCTGTACCTTAAATGTACATTAAATTGCCTAAAAAAGTACAACAAATGAAGACAATAGTAAGCTATTCAGCAATTTAAACACTTTAAGTGAATGTATTCAGTTAAATAAGCACCTGAATATATGTACTGTTCATGTATGTGTGTGTATCTAAGTCCAAAAGTATGTGCTAAAATTAATTTGTTTTAGTAGTTAAAAAGACAAATTATGAGTAGATTTATAAGTAGTTTTAAACTTTCTGAACTTGTTTTCAATAAATAAATGCATTACTTTTATAAGAAGCTAAAAGAAATGAATTTCCATTTAAAAATATAGATACATAAGTCATTTAAAATTGTTAGATATTATGCATTTATCCATTTAATTTATTCATGTTTATTACAGACCTCCCTTGTCTGTTTGAGGCCAGACCAGGGAAGGTCACAGGATCAAGAAGTAAGACAAGGCTAAGGATGAATTAGAGGACTAGGGGTTGGGTGAGGTCACCATGCAAGGGAGATTTGTGGAGATTAGTTATGGTCATAAAGAGCAAAGATGGGGCTTATTGTTTTCTATAAATATTTTTGAGAAATTATTTTATTGATTTATTCTTTAGCCCTTTGTGGATTCTTTAGCCTTATCAGAGGTACTTAAGTTTAGTGTTGAAACAGACTGAAGGCATGGGTTATTCACAAGGTTGCAGGGTTCTGATCTACCAGGTAAGGGAGGGTGGAAGGGCAGACAAAGTTCATTTTATGGTTGGTTTCCCAGGAGGGGAGCTGCTCTGATGAAGTATTTGGTTTCCAGATCTTTAGGACGAATTCCTTAATGGTTCTCTGAGTATCGAAGAGCCCTTCCTGATGTATATAGCAAGCAAATTCTCTAGTGGCTCTAACAAGGTACTTTTGTAACTATATACACATGAGAACTCAGGGTAATCCTTTTCCCTGAATCTTCCAACAGGACAATTAAAAGGCCAGCTAACCTTGTCATCTGACATTTTATCATCTGTAGTAGAAAAGAATACAACTCTTAATAGATAGTCGGAATTTGAGCACTGATTCTACCACTTTCTTGTTCTGAATCCTTGAAAGCATTACGTTTCTGAACCTCTCATTCCTTCTCTATAAAATGCCGATAACAACAGTCTTTACCTCACTGGAGTTTTGTGAGGATTAAAATAAGGTAATATATGTAGAGAACTTAGAACCATGACTGGTATCTAGTACATGCTCAATAAAATGGTCACTGTCCTAGATTCTTTAAAAGTCTGAAAGAAACAAAGCATTTATTTAAATGATATTTTCATATATTTTTAAATAGTATAGAGCAATACCAAAACAATCATTGTGTTTTTAAATGCAAATAGACTCTCAGTAAAAGTTCTCTTATGCCAACTACTCTTTGGAGTAATTTGTCCTAATAAATATCAAGGGTCAGGATCATGAAGATGTGATTTTTAAGGGAAAATGATTGAACATTCTTAATTGCTTGCTTTTGTTTTTAATTGTGTAATGCTATTATTCAGGTTATTATTTAGACTGTACAAGAAAATATAGATTATTTTATGTGAGTCAGTATATTACTGTCAGGAAGTGTTTTAATCGTGTAATTAAACTAAAACTAAATTTGCTTAAACAGCTATACAATATTGGACAGTACTGCCATTAGAGAAATTCATCATGGAAACCACTCCTTGAGAAATATAGTGAATGCATATGTAATGAAACAGAGCTGTTGCCATAAAGATGTATTAGGAAAACACATCCGAATGAATCACACAGAAGCTATTATTCCAAAATGCAAATTAAGCAGGCAATGCCTGTTGTCCTTCTTCTGTCCTACTGTGCCTGATATGTTGACCAAGTTTCTGTATTTTTTCAGTGTTGTTTATGACACTATACGACATTTGCTCTTTTCTTATTTTTACAATCCCTCTTTTTCACTCATTCTTTTTCTTTCCTCTCCCCTTTGCAAATTATGTTCTCCTCAATGCTGACTCCTTGTAATTTTGTTGTTTTCCTTCTACTTTCTTCCCTTGTGAAATGATCATGTTTTTGAGATGCTAGGCTTATGCTTCTCCTATCATTTTCTCTTGTCTAATTCTGGATCCCAATTTTTACACCACTTTCTTTACCATATATTTGCACTACCAACTCATTTTGTCTTAATCCAAATCCTTCACCCATTCTTGCAAATTAGTTCCCACCTTCCGCGAGTTTCCCTAATTTTGCCAATGATACATTCTAATCCAGTCTAGCCCTTGCACTAAAAGCTGCTCAGGGAACACGGAGGCTGAAGCTGTGACTAATGACTCCCCTCACAGGTATTTGCTCAGACTTTGCTCCTGCTCTTTCCCTTAGCTAGTTACTGCCTTTCATCATCTCTTTCTCTGTTTCCCTGTGTAAGTATTGGAATTGTTGGCGGGGTGCAGGCTTACTCTAATTTGGTAAATGATATAAATGATGTGCATGACACACATGTGCTCAATACACGTCAGATGTTATGACTTTCTTTGCAGCTCTTATCTCATGTTCTAACTCTCACTTCACCTCTCACTCGTCTCTCCCAGCTTTTTCTGCAGTCATCTATTTCACGTGTTCCTTCTGTTTTGCAACACCTTCCCCTCAAGGCAGTGTTCAGTTTCGTTGTCAACTTTATCTCCCTGCAACCTGTATTATTTGAAGTAGTAACAAACAGATACCTTTTTCCAAGTTTCTATATCTTGAAAATTGGAGAATGTTTCCCTTCATCCAGTAAGTTACCATTAAGTAAATACTTATACTTAAGTTTATCCTCTCTGACTGCATAAAATTCTAAGGAATCACCTTTCAAAGAAAGAACTTACTCAGCATTATTATTGCTTTTGATGGATATAAAGAATACTGCATACTGCAGGAACAGAGTGTGAAATTGGAATTGCTGCAAGTGAACATATAATCCAATAAAGAGGACACAGATGTGACTACATCTCCTCAAGTTATGGGACCCCAGTGGCTACATCAGCTTTCTTGTATTGCCAACTGGGCTAATTCTAGACAGTGATGAGTAGAACTAAAAAAAATTAATTAGATGGGGAATATGAATGGAATACACAGAATTCTGCCCTAGGACTTTTCATTGATTTTTAACAAAAGACATTTAAGGTTAGCTACCTTGTTATTAAATTCTTGGAAAATCCCAGTCATATATATGTATTTATTAAGTTGAAATGAAATTGATACCAACTAGAAACATACTGGTTTGCACTTTTGGAAATCACATAGGGGATTATTTGAGGAGGCAGAATACATATTTTAGAGTCTAGTATTTATACACCTGTGCAGTCCCCTCCCATTGCGTCTCAGCTGGCTCTTGACCTGCTTTAACTAAGAGAATGCAGAAGACTGAAGGTATGTCTGTTGAAGATCGAAGCCTTGAAAAGGCCTGGCACTTTTTGCTTCTGTGCTCTGGGGAACACCGGCCAACGTGTAAGAAGCCCGACTCCCCTAAAGTCCCCTCCTCCATCCTGCGAGGAAGTCAACCCATCCAATTGAATAAACCACGAAAAGAATAACCAAAGACCATGTATGCAGCCTCAGTTGAGTTTCCAGTGGGCAGCCTGCACTATCTTTCCAGAAATGTGAGAGAGGCCATCTCAGATGTGGATTGTTCAGCCCCAGGAAACCCACCCTGCTGGTGTCACAGGAAACACACCTGAGCGATCACTGCTTAAACTGCAGAATTGCAAGCAAATAAAGGCTGTTGTTTCGTCATTAAGTTTTGAGGATATTTGCTCTACAGCCTTAGATAACAGAAACATTTTTCTTTATGTATTGAGGGACTTAAATTTATTAAGCTATGACTGCTAGAGTTACTGTATTGAAATGTATTTTAAAAGTACATTTGTGAAGTTTTCAATTAGTGAGGCAATTTATATTTTGCTCTTACACCTCACTGTGAGATTTATGGCTAATCACAATTTTAGATGTATGGAGTAATTTATAGCTGTATGAATAGGACACTAAAGTAGGAGCTTGCCTATTTAACTATTAGTTTGATATAAAGCATAATTAACTGAGAACAATAAAATTACATAGGCATGCAATAATTTGTGTTCATGCACTGTGTCCAATTTTTCCTATGCTAACCTTTAACCTGCATATTATCAGCCACATTATAGAATTTGTACAAACAGATGTTCATTTTATTTTATTTTTAATTACCTGAGGAATCTGGCAGGATTATTTATGCAACTGTATTAATAAGATACAGCTTCAGAACACTGTTACCAAAGAAAGAACAAAACAGCCACTCAAACTGCTTTAATATAACAAAGATTGATACTTCAAAATCAATATGTCAAAATAGACTACTAAATGGTAGCAGTATTTAAAAGTGAATCATAAAGTATAGAGAAACAAACGGGATAGGAAGAAGCAGATTACTTGGTAACACTTATGTAACTGCTTGAAGATCACTGTATCTGTGTAGGGTGATACAGGAGACGTTGTCATTAGCCAATGTTCCCTAATGTCCAATCTGTTCTTTTTTGAATGTGGAAGTAGTGATGAGTACATGATCAGATCACGTCAATGATCAGATCATGTCAATTATTCACTTCCTTTAGAATTTAAAAGACAGAATTTATAAAGATGGAAGGATGTGTTGAACATGAGAACATGATTTTTCTAATCTGTAATACATCATTTTTTATTAACGTCTATTCATATAATAGTGAAGTAAAATGTATGCAACTGAGGCAAAAAATAAGCTAACCTCATTTTAAGCTTTATATATATATATATAAATACATATATAAATATATATATATACATATTTTAAATCCTGTCTTCTAAAGTGGGTAACTTTTTCTTTATTCACATAGGTCAATAGTTTAACATTTACTAGGCTTCTTCTCTTTCTGAAAATGGTCCAATTCTTTGTGCAAAATAGCTTGTTTAGTAATCCAGAAGTTTTGTTTCAATATTTAGATGAGTTCATGCTTATGTAAACAGGTATATTCACGTAAACCATTTGACTTCTCCTTTAATTCATTTAATTTTTACTTAAAGAATATTTCCCAAACATAAATGAGGCAGAGCTAACAGAGGCTGAAAATGTTACATTACAGTAATAATCATATATATCAGATTTGTGTGCTCTCACTATATTAACATTCCTTCTTTTCCCCCAAAGTGACAAAGCATTTGCTTTATATTTCATTTCTTTTGCTCATGACTCCTTAACTTGTAAAGAAACTAGTACTAATAGTAATTTTGATTCATATTACAAATAAATTTCTAGTGATTGTAATTAAGAAACTACCCTGATTCTTCCTTGACATAGCTCTATGGAGATTTTGTTGATTGTGGCAAAAATAACTTTTTTTCAATTTCCTTAATTTCTTGTGGTTTCTATTTAGAGAATGATACTCTTAAAAACTGCCACTAAGGCTCTATTATGGTTCTGCTGGGGGTTTAACTTATTAGATTTGGACCTAACCTTATCAAACGAGCTTCTAACTAATGATTATACTCTAAAGACCACTTCTGCACTAATTGGCTTTCCCTGTTTAATTGTTTTACAAAATTGATAATTTAGTAGAAATATAATAAGCCTTTAATATTTTAGATAATTTGGCCCCTCTGTGGTCTTTAGGGGGTTCTCACTTAATAGAAAATTGGAATGCACAATGTGAAATTTAGGTCTTGCTTTTAGCACGTGATTTGTAAAGGCTACAGCATGGCATAAAGAAGGTTTTGATAACACTGTGATATTGTCACAGATGTTAAATGGTTATACTGAATATTACATATTTTATTTTAAATTTTGAACTGTATAAAAACACTAATTCAAAACTATTTTGGAGGTGATTTTAAGTAATAATGCAATTTTCAGGAGGACTTTTTATAAATTCCTATCTTAGAATCAAGGCAAAAATCTGTGTCACTTAAAATTAAATTTTAATGTCATTATTTACCCAATTTTACTTTATGTAACTATAACAGAACATCTTTCCAGATTTCCAGAACACTGAATTCTACTGGCATATAGTAAAAGAATAACCTGAAGATTCTTGAGGTACTTTAAACCATTTGTTGATTCTACTCATTTCTGAGCCTCAGATGAAGAGTTGCTCTGAACATTCTAACACTTGCTAAAGAAGTTGTAGGATCTGCTAGAAAAGTACTAACTGCATTGTTTCGTAATGGTTTTCACGTCCTTATCCACCTTAGAATACGAGCTTCAGAAGGACAAAACCCTGTACTAGTTTAGCAGAAAGTGCTGAGTGGCTCTCAGCCAACCTTCTATCCCAATGAGGCAATCTGTTTTCCCAGGAATAGACTGAGAATGGGAAACCAAAAATAGATCAACTCAACAACAGTTAGTATGGTAAATATGCCATGATTATGTCTCTCTTTTGAAAGCATAAAATACAGAGGATTTTTCATTAGGATAGAAAATAAAAACAAAAAATGGCCATCCTGCCATCTTACGGAGTGACCCACCACAAGATTGCCATGCTATGTTTATGAGATACACGTTATTTGTTAAATGGGTAACAGAATGCAAGAACTTAAGGGTTCACTCTTTTCTGTTTTCATGGGTTAAGTGTGGAAAATATTCTTTGTTTTTGAGGGGTGTAAGAGAGGTTGCTGGATTGATTTTTCTTATAGTTTCATGCATGCATATGAAGCTAAATTTTAATGATAAAATGAAATAGCTCTTACAACCATAATTTTATTTTAAGCATTTAAAAAGAGTAAAATAGCATTGAATGCTTCTAAAAGAATAGCCATACTTCAAAAAGAAAAGAAAACAAATAAACCAGTGATTAAATGTAATGGCAATTTTAAGAAGAAAATTGTGCTGTGTCATCCTAAGGTCAATTTTTGTTCTTTACAGAGTTACTCTCTAATTTAGACATGCATTTTCTTCCTTTAGACACTAATTCCATCTACATGCTCCATTCTGAATAGCAAACTTAGTCTCCAAATACTTTAAAATAGCCCCAAATTTCAGAAAACCACCATCTAGAATCGTGACAAACCCATCTGTAGGTATGATTTAGATGTAATTTAGATTCTTGCACAGCATGGTCCGTAGGGTGCATCCCCCAGATACACCATCTAATCTCAGAACCTAGCAAATGCCATCAATAAAGCAGGAAATGAAGTTAATTACAGCCTCCCATTCAGTGTCCCCTTGCCACTGGTGGCCCATTATAATGAATCATTCTTCAAATTGAGAAGAGATTGACAGAAATTTTATAAACTTTTCACTCCCCATGTCTTTCCAGTGTAATAAGTGCCTGCTGTACACTGGGAAAGTGATTAAATATCAATTTCACGGAAACCTGGGAATAATATTTAAAAGACTAATGAGACACTATTTTTACTGCTTAGGTACTGTGACTCCCCCATGAGTAAGAAGAATGCCTGTCATTCTAATTAGTCATCATTTGGCCAGGTTTTTCTTTCTTTCTTTTTTTTTTCTTCTTTCTCTCTTCAAGGTCCCTAATTGAGTTATTTAAGAACTTAAAATTTAGTTCCTCAGTGGGAGGAATGTTCTTATAAGATCAATATGATTGCCATGTTATAACTCTTTTATTCTCTTTTTTACACTGAAGGTAAGCACCAATTTTATTTGAAAAATATCATTTGTAAAAAATCCATTTCCAACTGACCTTATGGCCAACATGAAAACTTGTTTTATTAAAAACTAGATTTTTAAAAATATCTGAAAGTAGTTTCTAGTACCAAACTTATGACTATACCTTTCTATTAGATAGTCATTTAAAATTATTATTCCAATTATCCTGTCTATTTGAGCAAAAGGAGCACAATACATTTCCTTTAATAGTATCTGAAGGAGAACCAGTTCCTACAAGAGGAAAAGCAGACATATCCTTTTTCTGACAGTAAAATGAACTGACTACTTGCAACAGAGGAAGTGTTCTAATTTCAGGAGAACTTGAAGAGCTATTTCTTTTTCTGGAGCTGAGTTATGTCATGATCATTCTGAAGATGGTCAAGAAACCAAAGAGTAATCATTTCATGGACATCAGAACTCATTCACCCAGATGCTCAGAGAGGTAAAAAAGTTTTACTCACAAATGCTTTCCAAACAATTCCCAAATTTATATGGCATAATAAATATATAATACAATTATTTAACGTCAGAGGTAGAGGAAACCTGAGAAGTAATTTTCTTCA
This sequence comes from Camelus ferus, assembly GCF_009834535.1. Taxonomy (NCBI): domain Eukaryota; kingdom Metazoa; phylum Chordata; class Mammalia; order Artiodactyla; family Camelidae; genus Camelus; species Camelus ferus. Next base: position 5,030,576 of record NC_045703.1, read on the forward strand.
TACTTTCATCCAAATCTTTGTATCTCCTCTCTGATGACCTCACAAGGTTAGAATTACACTTCCCCTTTCCTCCAGTTTTTCAGTGGATTTTGAAACCTAAGTAGGAATTGATGTTTACCTTTATTAAAGTTCTTTTTGTTAGATATGGACCACTGGTTGAACTTGTTAAATATTTTTTGCATAGTTATGCTACCTGAACCTCAGCTATGCCTTCTAACTTTGTTCCAGCCTGAACATACTTAAGGATGTTAGTGTCTCAGTCAAGTCCTGGATAAAAATTTTGAGGAAGATAGTGATTTCTCTCCAAAATGACACTGACCCATTCATAGGGCAGGATTTTCAATCAATTATTAATCTAATTAAGAATATTTTCTTCTAACTCCCATTCTCCATTTTTTCCACATATTATGAAAGACCCTGAGAAGTGTTTTCCAAAAAAAATCTCGAAATGCCTATAAATGGCCACTCATAATCTAGTAACTCCATTAATAGGCAAATAAAATATGATACCTGTGATTTCTTGTGAATTTTTTTTTAATTGATACATTTCCTTATTTCCAACATTCTGGCTTCTTTCCCATTCTTCAAGTATATTCAACATAGGCATAGGTTAGGGTTGGGGTTAGGTTACAGAATTATCTGTAATTTTCTCTGTACTCTCTTAAGTAAATCATTCAGGAAAAGGGATATGAGTTCATTCATAGGAGCTAAATTCTCTTGCAATTACCTCAGTACTAACAATTGCCAGAATGTTACCTTCTTTCAAAGTTAAATCTATACTCTAAAAAAATCCAGAAAATAAAAATAAGTGAGTCAAGCTTGCCTTTTTATACAGTATAAAACTAAATACTCTTTGAAGGTAGTATAATAAATAAAAATAAAAGGAAAATTGAACTAAAAAAAATGCAGAACACCACTTATTGCTATCTATTTAAAATTTTCAGGTTTTTGGAGTTACAATACTTCAAGTAAAGCTATCAATAATTGATATATAAGGAATAAATTAAAATGACAGGAAAAGATCAGGTCATCTTCAAAAAATAACAAAATTATATATATCCTAGACACTGTAAATAGACTGGATCATATATTAGGTATCTTATCAACTGTGCTTTGTGTTATATAACATACCAATTTTGTTATAAAATGCTCTGGTGAAGATATTACATTAGACACAGTAATCCATTTTGGATTTTTCTCTCTTGGTTACTGCTAATTACTGACAAATTCTCTGAATTGGACCATTTGGGGAAATGTATGCAAAACACACATTTTACCAACCCACCTGATTTGGTACAGCTGCTATGTTTTCTTAAATGTACTTCATGAGAATCATCAGTTGAAATAAGATGTTCTATAATGATTTTTTTTTTACTGTAAGATGCCTTTTTCTTTGTTTCATATCATCTATGTGCTGGAATAACCTACTAAACTATGCTGTATTTTGAGATGCAGGACTGGATTTCGCCAACCAAATCACTTCTTCACGTGAACAATCAGATATTACAATTATATAAAACCTAGACAAATGTTTCACACATCTGAGATGGTCAGAATTATTGAAAGACCTATTTTATGAGTCTGAGAAGCTGAAGTACAACATGTTTTTGGCAAACATTTCCCAGTTGTGCATTTTATTGGTTTTGGCCCCTAAGTATGTGATTATCATCTAAAAAAAATCTTATTTCTAGCACTTTGTTTTAATAAAGTAACTGGCTCGTTGTCTGAATTAAACTCAAAATGAATATATGAAACACATTTTCAAAGATAACATAGAAAATCAAACAATAGTGACCTAAGTATGACTGTGATACTTGGAAAAACTGATCTTGTTATCTCTCCTGTACCTATAATTTTAACCATTTTTTCCTTACAGAATGAAACTATGTTATGAAATTTTCAGGATATTCAGGTTTTTACAGATTTTCCTTACATATAGACTCAATTAACTGAGTCAAATTTGGTTACTCAGGTACTGCCTAAGGGAGGAATTGAATTCTATTGTTCTGAATCTGTATTACTGGTAATTTAGAGAGTTTAATAAGGGGGCTATGTTTCAATAGTTAAAAAGTTACTTCTTCTCCTTTTGCTTGTCATGCTTATTATAGAGCCTGTTTGGAGATTTCTTAATAGAATATGTGAATTTGAATGCAGTATTTAATTTTGTATTTTATTATTTTCATGCATTGAGAGATAAAGGTCATATGCAACACAGTATAAACTATATAAATCTATTTACAATTTTTTTTAAACAGGCAAAACTAAATATGGTATTAGAATTCAGGATAGTATTTCCCCTTGGAGTAGGGAGTTTATCTGGAAGAGTACATGAAGGGGTTTCATGAAGTACATGCTGATAATGTTCTGTTTCTTGACCTAAATACTGGTTACATGGTGCATTTAATTTGGGAAAATTCACAAGGTTATATTTAAATTCATAAGATTATATTTAAACATGATTTTTATACTTTTCTATGTGCATTCCTTTAAGAATGTAGTAAACCTAAACCTTTTATCAGATTATCAAAAAAAAAATTGGTAGTTAAAACCTTTTTTTTTTCTCTTTAAGTTTTCAATGCAGTATTTACAGATACAAGGTCATTGGGTAGGAAGAAGTCAGAAAGAATTTGGTAAGTGACCAGATATAAACTAATGGATAAAGAGGAATATTTAGATGGAAGATCAATTACACAAAGCAATCAATTCCATAGGCCCTATAAGGTTACACTAATTGTATTCATGATTTCATAATTTCAGTGGTATAGAGAAACAATTCAGACAAAATGGTCATGAAAATTAAAATACTGTAAAGAACAGATATAATTTTGTGTATGTGAAAGTTATTTTTCTTCTTTATAACCACTTCCTTAGTTATTCGTTTATGTGAGGGATGAAGTCACATGCTTTTCATGAAGTAATGGGTGAGTTATATTTGTGTGAAAATTTCCAACACCTGATAGATGAGAGTGGAGGGGGACCATGGGGGTAGATATTCGGATGGTGGCTGAGTCTTGATTCTTTGCCTGCTCAGTACTCCAATGTGACATCTCTTTCTGTCTGCATACTATTGGAAAACACAATCAAGATGTTCTAATCGCCTTAGCATTCTTAGGCTTACTAGCAAGTGCACAATATATTATGAACAGATGTTCAGCTTAGCGGGAAGTCTCACTAAAGACCTGAAACCCTGATCCTTTCCAGAAAATGTATAGCATCTGGTATGTTTGAAATAGAACTGCTCTCATTTATTCATCCATGGAATGATACTCCTGTGTGTTTAGATACTATGACTCACTTTTCTAAGGATGACTTAACTCAATTTTTCTCATAAGAAATAACTTAGAAGAACTGTCAGGAAAAATACATGAAATAAGAAAACAGCACCATGTGTTAAGACCACGCTGGCAACAGTACTCCCCGTATTTTGATTTTGGGTTGATACTGTCATTATCAGGATACCATATTTTATTTCAGGCCTGTTCCACATATAAGCTATGGAACAAGTTAAATTTCAAAGAACTGGCCATTTTATTGATGCTCTTATCTTCCCTAGGCCTTTATCCCTTTTTAGAAAACACTAAAAATTGCTTTAATTTTTCTTTTTAAAATATCACTCAGGTACATATTCATAGAACTGTGTATTTTATAACTTTTTTCTTTCTAAACCAGACTCAGATATTTTAAAAATTTCAGACTCTGCTGCAACAGCCTGCTTCTATTTGTACATTTTCATTCCGTTGACCTTTGATTCGGTTGCATATAATAAGTAAATTGTTTTATAGAATATATCATCTAATATTTAACAATGATTAAAAATCATTAGATTTTCTTTTAATGGAGAAGCAGCATCACTAGGATTTGAAAAAGCAGAATGGGGTGTTTTAAAGAAGTATCCCTCATGCCTTTTATAGCCTCTTAAAATATTTTAGATATACAAATGTCCAGCACATTCAATTTTGGGGGAAAAATAAATGTAGGAGAGGAAGAGAAAGAGAGATAGAAAGATAGACAGAGAGAGAGTCAGAGTGTCTTAGTCAAGATCTGAGTTTCAATCTGGAAAAACTGATTGAAGGTGCTGAGATGTGATTGGTATTTTCATCAAATGAAAAAAAAAAGTTAACACCTCTAACTGCACAGGAACAGTGTCCACAAAAACAAAGAAATACGGAAGCTGAAGGAAAGGAGAAATAAGTAGAATGAAAGTAAAGAGACAAGAGAAGAAGCCATTAATGTGACTGGAGATAAATAACTTGATTAGAAATACTGGAAGCAGAACATAGAGGAGCATCTTTAGGAAACAAGGGTGCTGAGAGTGGATAAAGTCTTCAGTGGGGAAGGGAGTCAAAAAGGACTTTGAAGGTACCTAATGTCATCAAATAAAATACCCTAACAGTCTATAGAGCATTTACATGTTCCGTTTTTCCTATAGAAGCGCCAAGGACTAAACATCAAGTGTTTATCAATTATCTTTATTTTATGGTCTACCTCCTAAACAGAAATAGTAGACAGAGCTATCTACAGCACAGGATACACTCGAAAACACTTGTTTAGGATTAGATGTAACTGCCAGTGAAAGGAACTCCAGGTTTAGTCAAGATGAAAATTTATTTCCTTCTCACACAGAGGACCATGATGGCATTCCAAGACTGGTATGATCTGCACTACTATCAGATGGATATTTTTTATCTAACTTTTCCTTTATCATACTCAGAACTTGGATAGTAAGTGGCTTTTCAGTTCCAGTCAACATGTCTGTAATTGCAACCAACAGGAAGGGGAAATGTGAAGGGAGTTGGATACACTCACTCCTTTCCAAGATGTTTCGACAAGTTGCATATGTCATTTGTTTTCACAACCCGTTGGCAAAAATTTGGTTATTTACATAGCCCATAGCTGCAATGAAGATTGGACATCATAGCGTTTTTCTCCAGGTGGTCAAACTCCCAGCTAACACCCAGGAGGTGAACTACCACAGAAAAAGAGACCAGCACATAGAAGACAAACAGCAGCCTCTATGATACATACATTTCAAAAATATCTGCCAATAATGAGTAAAAAGAAGTTAGGGGGGTAAAGGCATAAGCTTTAGAGTGCTACTGGAGATAATCACACATGGATTGAAATTTGTGAAAATAAGATTATTAATGATTATCATATTAATTTTTCCATAAGTGCAAAACACAGAATATCAAAAATGTCATCTTCTAAAAATATTCTGAAGCATTGAAAATTGCCAATGAAAGTTATACTCTGTGTATGACTCATCTGTTATACTTTTATAAAACTGGTTTTAGGATGGAGATTAGAAATTGACATCTCGGTCCCATCTTAAATGGAATTTTCAAGTATTTTTATGAGCAAATGTAATTGAATAAGCCATGATTTTTCCCACACACAATTTTGTGGCTTTAAATACAGACACAACATTACAAAGCTACTATAGTCCATCCAAAAGAATGAATAAACCATGAAGCTGCAATATAATTTTGTGCCCTTTTCAGAAAATTCATTTCTATATGCAATCTAGACCCTGAAGAGTTTTACAATGCCAGTGAGATTGGTCTATTTATGATACTTACCATTTTCTAACTTAGGATTTTTTCATGAATTGTCTTCCTAATTTTCAAGGGAATAGGTTCAGTTTGACTACTCTTACATGCAGTATTCCATCAGACAAAATCCTGACTTTTGTAAATGCAGGTGATCTTAACAGTAGTTATTCTCAACAGTGAAGACAAAAGGGAATACCTCCAGAACCACCTGAGGAGAGGTTTAGACTCTATACTTTCTCTCTCTGCTTAGATTCTGATAATATCTCCCACCAATTTCTGTTTGTGTGTGTGTGTGTGTGTCTGTTGGGGTGGGGGGGCAGGGTGGTACAGAGAGTAATTTAAATTATTTAAATTTTCCTTATTTAATAACATTCAGCCACTTTAAAATATGATTTGTCTTACTCTGCTCAATAGTCACTTAACTATCATATCCATATCTTTATCTACATAGCTATGTATCTATGTATCTATCATCTTTCTATCATCTGCATTTATATCTCTATCATTCTATCCCAAAATAGTTATCACTTAAAACATCTGCTCCTAGCTCCTCCTCAAATCTCCTGTCTGCATTTATCTCAAATAAACCTCACTCTTATCCAGCCCCACTGTTACTCAAGTAGATTATCATTATACCAGGCAATCCATGGGATCCTTATATCCTTACCCACCATCTCTCAGATAGTCTCGTCTGTAACAAGGTCACTGTCACTTGGTCTGCCTAATGCTGCATCTGCCTCTTCTTCTCTGAAGGTTCCTCCACTTGGGTACATGGTTCTGTGTATTTTCTGGTTCTCTTTCACTTTCTGTCTATAATTCACAGGTAACTAGGTTGAAATGAGCTTCAAAGAGTGTAGCAGACTGAAGAGAAAATCAATAGTGGGAAGATGGCAAGAGTCAGGACAGATGGGAAACTGAAACCAAACTATCAAAGACAGAATAGAGTGATTAATTTAAGAAATTTAAGAATATATATCAGGGAAGAGAAATATTATTTCTCTCTCACTCTGTTTTTCTTTCTCTCACTCTTTCTTTCACACACTTTCATTTAATTTAAAGTTCAAGAAACTGATAAGAAAGATAAAATAAAAAGCCATGAGCTAATAAGGTCATCACAGTCCAGATTTTGTTACTGTTATATATTCAGGGTAATTTATACTTTCTATGTATTTGTTAAACATATTACTTTGTATATTGTATACCTTTTCATCTTTTTGAGTTAATTTTATTAAATGTTAAAAGTTAAGAATTATCACTTAGTAAGGTTTCTAGAACTATCTAGGAATAATGTGGCCAAGGAACAATTTTTATTTCTTGAAACACCTGAAAATAAAATAGTTTAAATTATGAGGTGAAGGGGAACAGTGCATATTTAGTAGCAGATATTGTACTGGGATTAAAGACAGTATGACAATGCACAAAACAGGTGTGTATAATTTAGAAGGGCAGGCTGGGTAAGGCAGATGGTTTTGTCAGGGGAGCTCAGATGTAGCAGAATCCTCAGCATAAACTGAATTAAAAAAAAAAAAAAGAAAAACACTTCAGACACCCTTTCCCAGCAGGTAATCTGTCCCTATGATCCTACCTTGTTCTATTCTGTGAGCCTGAACTGAGGTTCTCATCCTAATCTCGGTCTTTCAACAAGCTTCCATGTTTCCCTAATCTTAACAAATTTACTGGATACTCATTATTTTATCATAGAGACAATTTTTCTAGCCTAGTTCCGACATCTTGTATCCTGGTAGCTCTACTGACATCTCTCCATCTCTTTGTTACAATCAGCACCTGATAACTCAACCCAGATACCTGATTATCTCCCTGTTGGATTGTTTGACACACCCAATCCTGCCACTCTGATTAACCCTGCCATTGGGATCAGCTCTGCAGAAAGGGTCTCACCCCCTCCCATTGACATTGTGCTAGTGATGCAGAAATAATGGATAATGTTTTAAATGCTGCTGACAAGGCAAAGGACACTGATAATGAGAGTAGAGAAGTTAACTTTCTGAAGAGCGAAGAAAATTACTTGGAAGAAGGCTGATTCAGCCTTTGATTCACTAATTAATTTCTGAAAAAGACAGAAGTGTCACTGAGCCCAGGAGGTCATGAAGCTGAACATTCTTCATTTTAGTTCAATAAGAAAGAGGTAAATGGAAACAAAAACTTGATATCAGAGACTTTCACAATAAAGTAAGCTATACCTACCTCCTGGAGCTTGTACTTAGTAAGCCCTAAGTTCAATATAAAAATAACCAGCATTGTTGAACAAAAATTGGTACTTATTAGGATGCCCTTCGGCTAAAGTGTGTTGCTGTTTACTAAGGTAGACAAGCTGACATAATATTTTTGAATTAAATTTTCTCTCAAGGAAAGTTTTTACATTAACAGCATAAAGATTCAACCGCTTCAGTTTTCTCTTATTATCCACTTAGAACCTCCAAGGTTGATAGAAAATATTTATTAATGTTTAAATCAAAGACATTTTAATATTCACATTCCAAAAAATATTTCTATGAATGAATAATTGACATTTGCTTTAATTTTATAAGTCTGTTATTACCATGACTATTAGAAATTATATGTATATTTTACTGATATGTAGAATCAAATTTTTATTTATAAACTACTCTAAAATTTAAGTAATTAATTTAATATTATCTAAAATTTATTGTTTTTATATTTAATTTTAGATTAAACAATAGGTTTATCAAATACATTACAAAGTTGTTACACTTTCAGTTTTTTAGCTAAATGATTTAAGTATTCTCTCAGTCCTCAAAAGTTGCAGTCAAAATTTTAACTTAATATTATGACTGATAAAGTCTAATTTTATCTTTTCTTACTTGATGGGATATTGTTATTCGCCAATAAAATTTTTGCTTTAATTTAGTAGAGGTGATTTTCAACCTGATTTTAGAGTGGTAGCTAAAATATTAAAAATGCAGAATGAGATTCTGTTACAGTTAATGCTTAAGAAGAAAGAAAACAGTTTGTGTTTGAATAGAGTCCATTAAACTATTTAGGAGGAAAGAACGCAGAACAAAACAGTACATTTTAATGGTTACTGTATTGGGAAAACTTGGTATTGGTAAGTATAAAAATGCAGTTTTATCATTGTCCTTGTTAAAGATACTTCTGGTTTGTAAAATGATAAAAGCATATCACTGATTATAGCCAGAAAAAAAAAAAAAGGTTCATTGAAGTTTCATGAGAAATAATGGAATATGTGTATCTTTGAAATTTTTATTGAAAATTCATGTTCATGTAGAATAAAACATGGAATAAAATAAAAAACAAAAACAAAAATCAAGCAATAAAAGCAACATTGCTCATTCCTATAGCCACCACCCAGGAGAAACTGTTGAGGGCAAGGCCAAGACCCAAGTAACAGAATTTGGAATTCATTGAATGCTGATTAATCCAGACCCTCTACTAATGTCTGTCTTTTATTGTCAATTGCTCACTGCATTTCTACGAGGAGGTTGATTTATCCACATCTTATAAATTAGGAAACTGAGGGTTTAAGATAGTAACACACCCAAAGAGCTCACTAAGTCTTAGCAGAGACAGGACAAAACTCTATTCCTTTTTTATTGCCAAGCTTCTGTTATTAATCCATATAATAAAGAACTTCAGCTATGCTACACTGCCTCCTTGCCTTAGGGTTTCCACCCGCAGTCAGTGAAGGAGCATTAATGGACTATGGATATTGTGTTGAATATAACTCTACCTGTTAACTGTGTCATAAAGTATAAATAATCCTTATTGCATAACGTGAGTTCAATCATTTTCAATCAATACTTCCATAAAACCTAAAATTAGAACACCCTTATAGGCGTTGTTAATAGATGGACTATCTTGCCTGGGTCTACTCAAAATAAAAGTCAAGATTCTGATTCTAGGATAAGCAGACCTGGAAACAGGTGATTATGACAGAATGTTACCTGATTAAGGCCTATTTCTAAACTTAAATTAAATCAATTAAACTTAATTGAGGCATATAGTGACTTTCTACAGACTTTTCCTGAAGATAACCCACTTTACTATAGAACCAAAGTTGAGTATGATACTAAAGAGAATAATAATAATAAATAAAAATGAAGCACAATGCAAGTCTAGAAATGGCCTGGAATTGCTATTTACCAAAGAGATTGGAAGTAGCAGAGAAAACTGTGTTATGAATAGATAACAAAAGTATGTAACTGATAGAGGAAAGTCCAAGCTATCTCCATAACTGGGTAGCACAGGGCAAAGAATGAGTGATCACTCTACCAGATTCCAAAGGCTATCTCTGATGATTAAAGCACAAGATGATTGGCGAAAAGAAAAAGAAAAAGAAGATTCAAGATTGCAGGATCATATTTTTTCCTTGTGTAACTTTGAAACCGAGGAAACTCTCTATTAGAATTAATCAAATCATATTTAAAGACCTGTGTTTCACTAGAGGAATATTTATATAAGAATTTTATCTTTTATTTAATACTTGCAAGCTTAAGCATTCCATTTATGGATATGATTTTTTATATGTAAGATGCATTTATGCATTAAACTTATATTTATTATTCACTAAACATTTCAGTTGATAAATGCACTTATAACAATTACATTTGCTTTTATAATGTCCTTATGCAATACATAGGAGATGAACTAATCAAATGGTGTTGCCCTGCTCTGGTCACCACCACCACCATGTTCATGTTTTGATAACCTTGCCACTGTTTACACCATGACCTCTCCTAACTATAATTACTAGTATCTTTACTAGAGTTAAGTTGGAGGCATCCATATGATAAACACTGGAATTTAAATCAATTTTCACCTAGGAATAGGTGAGAATTCCATTTTCTCAATTTAATGTCCTCAATTATTTCTTTCTTTATGGTAACCAGGGTAAACTAACATTAGTACATAAGTCAGTAAACACAGCCACATAAATCCAAAATTCACCCATTGTTTTCTAAAACCTGGCTACAATTAGTAACCTATGATAATGGCTAACATTTAATACCAACCATGCCAGCCACATGGAAAAATAGCTTTTCTCAGGAACTATTCACAGCCACCCTGAGAAGTATGTTCAGTGACTGTCATTCCCACTTTACAGATGTGGAAACTGAGGCTCAGAGGTATAAAAATAATCTACCTAATTCACACAGCCAAAAGGTGGGGGAACCAGGATTGAAAGCCTGGCTGAATTTAGCTTCCAGAGTTCTGTGCCCAGCATTAGGAGATTTCAGCATTGGCAGGAAAAATGGGAGGGGGTCAGTTTAACAATTTGCTCTTTATTTTCAGTAATAAGTTTTTAAAGTAGTTGCTTGATTTCCATAGAAATATAATCATGAGTAGCATCATGTGGTGGTTGAGAGGTCAAATTCTAGTGCTAAACTACCTGGATTCCAATCCTGGCTTAACAAGCGACCTTATTAATTATATTATTTAACCTCTCTGTGCCTCAGTTTCCTCATCTATAAAATGATGATTAAATAGTTCCTATTTCACAGGGTTGTTATAAGGATTAAAGAAATAGTTCACGTAAAGTACTTAGTGCTTGGCACAGGGTAAGTTGGTCACCTAGGATATTATTATTATCACAAGTTGAATTTTTAACATTAAACCGGTATTGATACAAAATGGAATACATTGTTAAATGGTCATAGCTGCTGTAGACTTAACAGATTTATATAACTTTATATGCAGAAGTAGAAATTTCAAAGGAGTGGGATTATTAAAAAAAGAAATCTGTAATCACAGATCTTTGCATACAGAGCAGAAATACAATATTTTCCTAAGAGGGTTCGAAGTAAGAAATTTAACGGTAGAATCACATAAAAGTAAGCCAAGTACTCTTACTTTCAAGAATCAATGAATATTCAAATATAAAGGATATGCAGTGAAATGACAAACAGAATGGCAAAATTTAATGTAATATATAAAAATTTACAAATAAACTTATGAAATACACGCTTGTATTTAATGCAGTTTGTGATGAAGAGTGATTTGCTCAGAGCTGTTGTGTAATAATCTGAATCTGTTCCTGTCTTTACTGCTATAAACTTTTTTAAACTTTAAATAGAGTTTGTAAATAGATATGCTTTCCCTGTATGGCCTGTCTATTATCTATCAAATTAAGGGGTACGAGGTGCACAATAACAAAGTAAAAATGATTATTTGAGGCTAGCGTCTCCCCAGAACATAATCGTTCACAACTATTCATGCTTATTTCCTCTTCACAAAGGATCACTGCACATGTATTAAAACATCCCGAAGATGCTTTCTATTTAGAACAAAACCAGAATAAAGCTTTATGTAGTAGAAAGCAGCTGTCGGTGGCAATAATCTAGGACTACTTTCTTCCTGACATGGAACATCAAATCACTCTTGGATAAGATTTAAATTTCTAGACTCCACTGATGATGAACCTATTTGCTTCTCGATAATTCACAAAACTCCTAAAAGGATCACGAGTAAAGAGCCAAAGCTTTAACCTGGTCACAGGATATAATTGATGGATAAAGTACATGTCCCATGTTCAGATTTCTTTATCAAAATTAGCATATCTGGCTTACTGTAATAATCATAAGTTTTCCCTTATTGTGCTGGGAAATACTCCGATTTTTTTACACCTTACAACCAGGTATTTGCATTTTTTCCTGTAAGTTCCCATTTACTTACACATTATTAAATTTTGTTCAATACTACAGTTCTTATTTTCTCTTCATATTTTACTGGTCCCTCAGCTCACTCTCTGAGTTTTTGTTATCAAAAGGTTTAAATAAAAATAATCAACAGATAGTCAGCTAAGTGATAAAAGAATGTGGTGCTCAAAATTCAGTTCAAAAGTTTGAGTCTAACTTCTTCATCAAAATTTAAGAGTTTGAGTGAAGGAGAAAATTCTCAGAGATGCCTCACTTACCTTTCCTTTATGTCCAGGGGAAGGTAGTACAGTGCTTGTATAGTGCTTCATGGTCTCAAATTGCACCCAAAGCACATCCTCCTAATTCTGCACACACAGAAAGACTAAGAGCTAGTAGTGACTCACCTAGTGCTTAGCACACACTGGCAGGCTCCTGCAGGCTGGCAGAGTGATGTCAGTGCAGGCTGGTGGGCTGCTAGCTGTGCTGTTCAGGGATGGTTTTGCTCAGGCCCATGGATACAGGATGATTCTAGGCTGCAGCTCTTCCTTCAAAGAAAAGATGCAAGTGCTTTAGGCCATCAGAAAACAGAGGCTGGGTCTGAAAGCAAAGTAGGAATCAAGCTTGAGTTCAAGAGCTTGATTCACACCTGAAACAAGGAAGCCCTGCAAGCATTCAGAAGGGGTGCCCTGGGATCCAAGTGCAACATGAGACATTTTATAACTCAAAGCGGACCATGTTGGGGTCCATTTAAACTGATGCCCTTAATCTCTGTCCTTTGACTGCAACATTCTTTTCAGCATTATCCTCTTCACAGTCAGTATTGGCTATTTTTCATCTCCTTGGGCACTCTGCTGTTTCGAGCTAACTGTCCTTGCTCACATGTCTTCTCTCTGGCTGGAATTCCAGTTCCCAGCCACACTGTTGTCCTTATAGTGTGAAACCTGTATCTGGAGAAATCCTACTTTTTCCTTCCAAGAGGTCATATTCTTCTGCCCTGAACAATCACAACTCAGTGGATATTTAGGTACACAGTTACTATATCCCAATTTTTTTTATTAAAAACTAAATCTTGAAGATATTATTTTTACATTTTTATTATGCTCCACAGTATATAGTAAATGCAGTATCTATGGAGAAAAAAGCTTTTAGAAGCATACAGTTTCAAGTTCATCCAGGTTCTGTCGCTTACTAGCTACATGACCTTAAGTAAGTATAAAAACTTTGACTAAAATTAATTTTCTCTCAAAATTGTGAATTATAATACCTATCTTGAAGGGTTGTTGAAAATTGTGTAAGACAATGTTTGCAAATATATATATAATATATATATATTTACCTAGAACTGAGTCTTCCCATTTATTCCCTTCTACCTCTATTTTTTTCCTTACTTTTCTACAAATTAAATAATTACTTACACAATTAGCCTAGGATTATCAAGTATAACATAGAAGCTGCCCTCTTAAGCTATAAGCAACTGCTTGAAGGCTGACCCATTTTAGTTATCCCAATTAGAGTGAACACATTGCCCATACCTTCCAATAAGAAAACTAAAGTTGATTTTCCATTTGGGGCTATTTAACTTTTAAATTGATAGATTTCAGATTGACTTTGACTTATCCACGACTTCTGTTCGTATGACTCATACGCAAGTCACAGAAACGTAGTGACAGAGGCTGAACAGCTTTGAATAAAACTTAAATGAAAACTTTGCTTCGGTTTACTTACCGAAGCAAACCTTTAGGCGCTCATTCTAAAGGTGCACTCGTGCTGGGACAGCTTCTACTCTCGGTTTTGCTAAGCAGCATATCAGAAGCTCTGCAGTTTGCTTTCTAGGTCTATGCAGCCTACATAATGACCGCACATAGCTGCGTGTCATCTAAATGTGTTGTTTCTCAAGGGCTTTACTTTAGGGACGGTTTGATTACCACAACTGAACTTTGTTACTGTGTAAGTATCATACATTCTAGCTGAAGAACCTTAGGAAGTTGTTTTAAAGTGTCTGTACACAACCTACCGGCAAAAAAGTAGTCAAAGGATCTTGCATTTAATGTCCTTTTCTCCCTTACCTGTATTAGGTCACAAGAATAACATCTAATGAAACAGAGACTGGAGTTTTCAAGAGCAATGGAGGAACTTGATGATGAATGTTTACTTTTAAATTTGATACAAACCTTTTAACTGAAAGCTCCCATAAATACCGCTCTCTTTTACCCAAGTAAATAACCCAAATATAAATATTTATTTCTTCAAAAAATAAAAGTAAAAACCTAAAATGCATCAATTTATATTTTACTATTAATTTTAAAGTAAGAACTTGCATAATCATAGCACCTCCTCACCAGCTTATGACAGGGGCCGTGGGACGTGAATACGAATATCACAATAATCAAGAGAAGAGAGGGAAATGTGAAAATTACAAGCAAGGGTTGCTGATCTTATGTTCCTGAATTTTTATTTGCTTCTACACCTGAGGTTAGATAAATTATCCTATAATGAAGTGTTTCTCCCTCATTAGGAAAGAAGCCTCATTCAGCCAACACACGTCAGTGTTTAATCCATCACAGGCATTACGTGCAAAAACATGAACATGTGTCCTGCTCTTAGGTTCTAGTGGGGAAGACAGATGTGTAAACGCATTATTACAATTCATTTGGTTTAAACAGTCAAAGAGAAGTAGGAGTCTAGAATGTTGGAGCACCATGAAGAGCTAGAAGAAATTCTTAAAGTTAAAGGAAACTCAGCCTAGCATAGAACATTGTAATTTGTAAATGTGCAGCTGTAATGGATAAATTTATGCAGTAACAGTCACATAGAAAATCAAAGTGAAATTCCTGGGTCATATGGTAGTTCCATTTTTAGTCTTTTGAGAAACTTCCATACTGTTTTTCCACAGTGACTGCACCAATTTACATTCCTATCAACAGTGCACAAGGGTTCCCTTTTCTCCACATCCTCACCGGCATTTGTTATTTGTGTTCTTTGTGATGATAGCCATTCTGACAGGTGTGTGGTGATACTGCATAGTGGTTTTGATTTGCATTCTCCTGATGATTAGTGACATTGAGCATCTCTTCCTGTTCTTGTTGACTGTCTGCATTTCCTCTTTGCAAAAATGCCTATTCAGTTCTTCTGCCCATTTTTTAATCAGGTTGTTTGTTTTTTGGATGTTGGGTTGTATGAGCTGTTTATATATGTTGGACATTAACCCCTTATTGGTCATATCATTTGCAAATATTTTCTTTCATTCATTAAGTTGTCTTTTCATTTTGTCGACCATTTCCTTTGCTAAGCAAAAGCTTTTAATTAGACCCCATTTGTTTATTTTTGCTTTTATTTCCTTTGCTTTAGGAGACAAATCTAAAAATTCTGCTACGATTTATGTCAGAGTATTCTGTCTATTTTCTTCTAGGAATTTTATGGTTTCTGGTCTAACATTTAGGCCTTTAATCCATTTTGAGTTTACTTTTGTATATGGTGTTAGACAAAGAATGTTCTACCATATGACCCAGAAATTCTACTCCTGGGTACACATCTGAAAAATATAAAAACACTAATTTGAAAAGATACATGCACCCAATGTTCACAGCAGCATTATCTACAATGGCCAAGATACGGAAGCAAACTAAGTGTCAATCAATAGATGACTAGATAAAAAAGAAGACTACTTGCCATAAAAAAAGATGAAATTTTGCCTTTGTGGGAACATAGATTTGGAGAGTATTATGCTAAGTGAAATAAGTCAGAGAAAGAGAAATACTGTATGATATCACTTATATGTGGAATCTAAAAAATACAACAAACTTGTGAATATAACAAAAAAGAAGCAGACTCAGATACAGAGAACAAATAAGGGGTTACCAGTTGGGAGAGGGGAGACAGGTGTGCAAGATATGGGTAGGGGATTAAGAGGTACAAAGTATTATGTACAAAATAAGCTACAAGGACATATTGTACAGCATGAGGAATATAGTCAATATTTTATAATAACTGTAAATGGAATATAACCTTTACAATTATTAATCACTATATTTTACATCTGTAACTTATATAATATTTTATATCAACTATACTTCAACAGAACATTTTAAAAAATCAGTGATGTAGATTTCTTTCTTAATAATTAAAGTTAGCTTCAATTTTCTGCTTTTGCCTAAGTTGATCCAATTCTTTTAGTTTCAGTTATTTTTTTTTACTTAGTTCAACTGTAAAAGGAGATATTAAAATTTCTATTATAACACCTATACATTAATTTTATGTTCAAAAATTAGCATTTAATTATTAGTTAATAAAATGACACTTCTCTGCAAAGCATTGTGCTAAGCACTGAGTTGTAAAGGTATGAAGGACAGAGTATCCCTGGTCTAAAAGAGCTCAATTAACCTAAATTTCAACATGATGTTACTGTATCTACTCATCATAGGAAATTAAATGAATGTGACAGCATAGTAGCTTATGGAATTTATAAAACAAAATTCTTTATTTTGGGGTATTTGTATTTGGGTGTCTGTGTGATTCCTGGGCTATTACAGACATCTGGGCATGTAACCAGATTTCTTCATTTGCTGGTTATGTTGGTATATCTCCCTCCCTTAAAATTTCCTATGATCTTATTGCAAACAAGGTACTCCCACATCACCTTCAGAAGATAATAATATAGTCTCCCTTGTGCTTTTTTTTAAATAAATAGACTTAAAAAATAAAGTCTCTTTACAGAGTTTTATTAGGATGCAATACTTCTTTTGCATTTCCAATTTATATTTCTTCTATACTAAACTTCTATTGGATTAACATGTCATTTGGTAGAATAGTTTCCTTCCTTTCAAAAGCAATGTTTATGACTCTACTAAATATTAGTATGTCTTTCAAAGTGTGCCTAGGTGTTCCCTTGAATTTTTAATGTTAAAATGGTAATGCTTCTTTTTTGTTATTTTATAACTTTTCTGTTAATGCATCTTCTCTACAGAATAATCTTTTGTCTTCTTTACTGTTCTAGATTTTGCCATCTGTTCATATGAAGTGAGGATGTTAAACATAAACAAAATATTTAAGGTGATTACATTCTTGAATGTATATAAAATTGTTGAGTGGTGGAGGAGGGAAGAGTTTATGTAATTAGATCTAAAGTCACACTTTTAATCTGCTTATTTGTAGACGATTAAATGATGCGTGAGTATATATAATTTCTAAACCCCAAGAATTTACAAAAAAGAAAAAAGAGAGAAAGAAGTATCAAATCGTCAAAGTATATAACAGATCCGATCTATTACTCATCAAACACCATCACGTTGAATTATATATAGAACAAGTCATTACAATACATGAGCTAGACAAAATCTCATTGAGATGGAGATCAATCACACTTTCTTTAGAATCTGACAATTATAATTGGCAACATTATAAATTAGGATACAGAGAAAATACATCAAAGATAAGCAATAAGACTAATTTTATGTTCATGGCTAATGTTACAGAGAGAGAGATGGAGAAACAGAAAGAAAGAGAGAAAGAAAGAGAGAAAGGAAGGAAAGGAAGGAAAGGAAGGAAGAAAAAGGAAGGGAAGGGAAGGGAATGAGCAAGGGAGCGCGCACGGCAAGAATTTAGCGGGGAGGATCTGGCTTTAGAGTTCAGGGCCAAGTTGATCTAGATCTCCAAAAAGTAGGGAAGGATGAGTTATTATTTAGACTATATATGCTACTAAAAGAACAAATACAGATTTCCTAAAGTAAGTTCCCAGAAAATTAGCAATGGTGTTAGGAGTCTGAGCCCAGCCAATGAAACAAAACTCATGCTAGGTAGTTCAGTACCGAGGTATTAGTATGGGGAACTAATTACAAATTGAAATGTAAAAAACTCAGACAGAATATAATGAAACAACTCAAATGGAAGATTTGTGTTATCAGAGTTTGGAAGGCCCCTTGGAAGGGGCTGGGGCAGTAGGTAGTGGGAACACAGAAGCGAGTCTGACCAGGGAAAGCTGAATCCAAACAGGAGACATGAAGGCTGCTCCTAATACTGCCCCACCAGTCAGGGAAAGGGGGAAGAAATGACTGGTCGCTCTCTTCTCACTCTCTAATCTTCCACCAGAGCCTCCCATTGGTCGACTCCAGCCAGCATCTAATTCATGAATGAACATCTAGTTTGCTGGGTTAGTCCCCTGTGATTTGGAGCAAGGTAGGGGGTGTGCAGGGAATGGGTCCTAAAAATAGTTGGGTGACAAGCATCTAATGTTACCTATTTATTGGAGAAGCTTATAATTTTACTTTCATTTTCTCTCCTTTGTACTCAAAGAGAAATGGATAACACATATGTTTTTATTATTAAACAAAATGATTGATAACCTGTAACATCACCAAGTCTTCTTTAGGGAAAAAAACAAAATTATTCCATTTTGGAGGAAAACATATGCAAGAATTCCTAATGGTACTTTGTGCTGAACAAGCAAGATTTGTGACATAATTAATCTTAATACATTTATATCTGACCTTCCTTTAGATGATATTCCACTGGGGTAATTACATCCAGAAAGAGAACTAAGACAGATGCCATGTTTTTCTTCTCATTGGTGAAATGAAAGTTCCACATTTGCTTTAAATAAACACGCTCACCCCTCAATTCAGGAATTTAGAATAACCAATCCCCATATAGTAATTGAAACATCAAATCTGGCCTAGAATTAAGTCTTCTACCTTTTCCCAGCTCAGACCTGCTTCAGGCTGGGAGGCTGCCTGCAGCCTGGCTCTTCTGCTCATTATGCTTTGTTTTCCAGGTTCACTTCTACCCCCACCAGCTACCTATTTTTCTCTCCTCTGAAAAATAGAAGGAAAACAACTGGGAAAGGATGGAGAATGGGCCTGGTCATCTTTGATTTCACTTCCTGGCTTCCTGTCTCTGAGCCCTTATAGATCCTGAAATTGGTTTCTTCCCTTCTGTCAGCTATTCAGTTTCCCTAATAAACCCATAACCCTTCCATTTCCCCTGACCTGAGCAAGTACTTTTCTACTTCCAAGTAATGTACCTGTGACTCTTTCCTCAACTTCCAAGCACATGAAGACAATTTTAGCCTCTTCCTGCTGGTAGCTTCTCACTCTCAAGGACCCACTGAACAGTACCTAAAATGAGCTGAAGCAGGCTCTGTCTTTAAGTCATACATCTTATGCTCACAGGAGACCTAGGAGGGCATGGCAATCCCAAATCAGGAAAATTATGCAAAATTTCTAACTTTAATATCAGGCAAATCAAGAACCAAGCTTGGGATCAGGTAGCATAGGAAGCTCTTAAGAGGAGAATTCAATTGTGTCACCTACATTGCACCATTAAAAAGAATGAACTATAATCATTTTGTATCCCTTGAGTCACACGATTTAAATTAGAAAGAGATTATTTGCTAAACTTAGTTCCTGTGCCTGATCTTTGGCTTTACTCAGTCGCAAAGAGGAAGACTTATACAAAAGAATACTACAGGAACCCTTCTGCTTATACAAGCATTTAAATATACTATCGCACAAAAACTGAACGTAATGTAGACCTTGATCAATGGTAGCAAAAGAGAAAGCCTTGCTGTGTAAGCACTTATTAAGGTTCTGTTTAAGTCCTGTCCCCTAATGTTGCATTAAGGGAAGCAGGTCCCTGGGCCAAACCCAGATGGATGGGATTGAGAAACACACTCCATTTCTTGCTGAGAGAGGCTTCGAAACACAAAGCAAAGGGGATATGAATAATTTATGGCTTTCTTTTGCAACCTATCACATGCATGTCAAACAACTGTTCTGTGATCCACATTCATTCTTTCGCTAGAAGTTCACCAACACTTATTTTGTATTAAGCATTATCCTGGACATCGGAGATTTAATTATAAATATGGAAAAACACTTTGTCTTAGGAACCATCTATTCTGAAGTGATAAATACAGGCCAAATGGGGTGATTGGAATACTATATGCTATGGCAAGAATATGCATAGTGCTGTTATAAAAATTGAAGATAACACTGAAGGATGAATCAAAGTGAACTCAATATTTTAGTAGAGGAGTAAACAAAAGTTAGGCTCTCTGGAGAAGGTGCTATATAGAGTTTAGGTCAGAAGAAAAACAGGACCTATTATTATTCTACAGAAATTTCTAGTCAATTTTTAAGTACAAAATAGAAAAAAGAGGCATAAGGCCTGAAAATGAAAAAGTAGAGCCATTCTGACTTGAAGATGATAAAACTGTGAGTGTAGAAAATTCAAAAAAAAAAAAAAAAACCCTACCAATTAACTATTAAATTAGTTTGAATTTAACAAACTGGTAGACACAATTTCATTATACAGAATTCAGATGAGTTTTCGCTCTAGCAAGAATTATTTGGCAAGTAATATTTTGAAGAAATACCATTTAAAATCATATCAGAAGACATTAAACACCTAGGTATAAGTCTGATGAAATAGATGTGTAAGAATTCAAAGCTAAAAACCGCCAAACAATGATAAGATACTAATTTTTACAACAATCTAATGATACGTTAAGAGATGAGCGAGAGACAGTTAATAACTTGTCTAAGATTTTTAAAAAAAGGTTCTTGGTTATTCAAAACAAGTTGTATTGAGGGGAGGGTATAGCTCAGTGGTAGAAAGCCTGCTTAGCATGCACGAGGTCCTAGGTTCAATCCCTGGTACCTCCACTAAGAAATAATAAAATAAATAAACCTAATTATTTCCCCCAACAAAAAAATTTAAAAAAGAACCAGCTGTATCTCTTATCTACAAGCTTTCTCTTGCCCCAAACAGCATCTCAGCATTTCTCTCCACTCTAGCCTCTCCACCTCGTCCAAGATCAGACATTCATACATTCTTCTGTGAACTACTGCAAGTGCTCTCTTGTTGCCTTTTCAGTTCTGATTTCATACATGTCAAATACAATCCTATTTGAAGGTGTAACTATTCTCAGTCAAAATTTGTTGGTGGATTTCTATGACTACATCGCCAAATTCTGAATTCCTTAGCATAGCAGGCGTTAACATTACCTCTAACCCATTCACACCTTCCCCTACAGTTGGCCTTTAGCCTATCTCCTCTCAGTCCATCTCCCTCTCCTTTTCCTTCTCCTCTTTACAATCCCTTGATATCAAAGAAAATTCTTGCTAATCTTTGAAGTTACCACTCAAATTCTCCTTTCCAAATTTTCCTCCAGTCCTCCTCTTAACCTTCTCTAGTAAACTCTCGTATCATTTATTCTGTTCTTCAAATATGCTGTTATTTTATTGGAAGATGATAATATTTCATTGGTTTATATACATCTATCTCTTCAATGCATTATGAACCACTTTAATGAAAATACTAAGCTTCTACAGCACCTGGTAGAGTAAGAGATTTAATAAGTATGTAAAAACCAAAATTAATGAGATATTTTACTCAAAATATTTTGATTAATTTGTTAAGGCAGGGAAATAAAAGCACAAAATCTGATAACTTTTAAAGTTCATTCTAGATAACTAATAGATGAAAGTTTCTATTCCATCATCAGAAACTAGTATTTACTCTTAGCTGACTAACTAAATGATTTTTTAAAATCCATATTGTTTATCTTTTAAAAATGGAATTACGATTTGTATATCACAAACTATTCTCTCTGGTCCATATGGGATTTGAATTTAATGTTCCCTCAGCTATCAGACTTATTACGCAGACATTACTTTGTATTAAGATTCACACTATCATATGGCTTCTGTCACAAAAAGGCTATAGACATAAATCAAAATGTGAAATTATGATTTTATTTAAATGAGAGATGATATATAAATTGCCCAAACTATGTCTAAAGTATATTCTAAAAAAACATTTTTGTTCTATTTTTTATACATAAATGACAACAAAATGAAAGGCCCATTAAGTTAATGTACATTAAATAAAACAATGTAAATATTTCCAAAACAGTAACACTTACAAATACATTGCTTTTCTTTATTATTTAAATTATAATAAAAAAGGAAATAAGGCAAAACTTTACATTTGTAGCTACAATGTTTATGCCTTAGGCTTCTGTTTCAATATACCTGCAGTTAATGGAACACCTTTTTAAACTTAGGATGGTAGTACAATTTATTTGGGGGGTTGAATTTAATTATAGAATTTTATTTTGAAAGATGAAATAAAATTAAAAAACTTTTCTTTCTACGTACTATTTTCTTGAAGTACAAAATGAAGGAAATTTTCAACTTGTAAACACTATCTGCCTATTTCTATATAAATCTGTTTACTGACTTTGGTGCTATGTTTTTAATCACTAATACTTGTACACTTTACCTTAAAATCTAACTTTGGAATATTTCATATTATATACAAATCAGCTATATTCTTCTCTAATTTTATCCTAATTTTGAGGGCACAGTGTGTACATCAATTATTAGAAATAATAGGGAATGCATTTGGGTTATTAGGCTAAGAAATAAGGCATATCTGCCAATACTTCCTCCTATTAAAAAGGGAATAAACACAAATGAAAATGGTAACCTCTACTTGCTAGCTCCACTTGACTTCTGCTGGGAAACCAATAGTGGAATCAACTGAACTAGATGAGAGTCTGGCCTGCTACAGAAGTTGAAACAAAAAAACAACCCTAAATTTGAATCTTTTGTTTTGTTTTGTTTGTTTGATTTTTATTGACGTATAGTCAGTTTACAATGTTGTGTCAATTTCTGGTGTACAGCATAATGTTTTAGTCATATATATATATACACACACACATATACATATATTTATTTTCATATGCTTTTTAATCATAGGTTGCTACAAAATGTTGAATATAGTACCCTGTGCTATACAGAAAAAACCTGTTGTATATCTATTTTATATATAGTAGTTAGTATCTGCAAATTTTGAACTCTCAATTTATCCCTTCCTACCCTCTTTTCCCCCTGGTAACCATAAGTTTATTTTCTGTATCTGTTTCTGCTTTGTAAATAAGTACATTTGTGCCTTTTTCTAAACTAAATCTTAAAGTGAGAACTTTCTTCTTCATCTAAAAAAAATGACAGGAATAGCCATTAGATTTTAGAATTCTTACATATCATACTTTGAAAATATTAAATAAGTTATCTTTTAAATTAAGAAGTTTCTATGCTAAATAATGACATAGATGAGAAGATTCCTGATTTCTGTTTATAAGTATTTGCTGTTTATAAGTTTTGATGACAGAGTCTAGATCCCAATTAATACTAAATTAGAAATAAATATTAGAAAGCATTCTGTCACTTTTACTTAATTTTCATTTACTGGGGATATTTTTATGTACTGTCAACAAAATTGTATCAGAGGAATGTAATTTACACATGTGGTCAAAATCTAAGTGGTTTTCCATAATTATCAATTTCAATGTTCCTCATTATCTTGTCATATTTCTGTATCAGGGTGTTTTAGGCCTCCTGCTTTGATTAATAGTCCATTGTGGGTATAAAGTAACTAAAGTGTGAATAAGAATTAAAAAAAAAAAAACTTTAAGACTATTTAATGATTATCACTACGACAGTGGTTAGTGAAACTGAGTTGATAATTAATAGATTGTGCCTAGAATTACCTATCTGATCTTCATAAACCTGCAGTTATCACTCAATATAATTTCAAGAATTCTTGAAACATTTCATTTTTAAGAAAAATACTATTAAATAATGATTATCTATTAACTGAGACAAAGGAACCGAAGTATGTATCTTTTTTTATGTGATAATGATGATGTGCACTCACTAGATGTGAAATCTCTCAAAACCCACAAAAGCAAATACTGAAACATTTGCAAAAACATACCTTCAGCAAAATACTAAGATATGTTCTGTAGCAGGTACATCCATCTGACAAACAAGATCCTTAACCTAAGGTGTTACGTTGCACTGGTTTACTAAGAAACCAGCAGAGGAAAGCTAAAAATTGACAATCCACACTGCACTCATTGAAGAATGATTCTTACCCGAAATTATTTCTAACGCCATCTTTAGGAAGAAAACATTATTCTGAAAAAGCACATATATATATATGCACATATATATAATAAAAGCACATATTATATATATAATGCATATAAAAACATCTGCATATATAACATGCAATAAATTATAATTTAATATCATATATTGATATATAAATATTAAAAGGAGGCTAGACAGAACCTTTGTACCTCAATATTGGTTAAAATACAAATATAATAGCTATCTGACAGAAAACTATGTGAGAAAGTCTTTACATATAGAATTTACAAAGGAAATGACAAAAATGGGGTTCATTATTTGTAGACCATTTATACATGATCTAAGTTACAAGAGTAGATATGAGTGATGAGTAGAGAGAATTTGGGAGGGATTTTTGGAGACAGCAGGCTATGAATTTTCAAGAAGAGGAAGGGGCTCCATCTCCTTTGCCTCAGGTTGGCAATGCAACGGGACCACTCAGATTTCTGAAATATGTTTCTTGAAGTGAGGCAACACAGAAGACAAGCACCTGACTTCCACAGAGATCTAGAGAAAAGAAGACGGATTGACTACTCTGAAAGTGGAGAGATCCCTTCCTTTGGGATCACTTTGAGATGGCTACAGTACTGACTTGGGCTTGTAATCGCAGACTCAACGCAAAGGATGTGAAATCTTTTCTGTGTAGTAGGTACAGGGTGTG
The DNA here is from genome assembly GCF_009834535.1 of Camelus ferus. NCBI lineage: Eukaryota > Metazoa > Chordata > Mammalia > Artiodactyla > Camelidae > Camelus > Camelus ferus. The sequence continues at coordinate 5,055,396 of NC_045703.1, forward strand.
TGTGGGAGAGGACAAGCAGGGTTCCTATTAAATCCTGCCTAATAACATCAGCTGGAGGAGTGGAATCATGCAATAGCAAGAAGCTAAAGGTGAACACAGATCCCTAGAGGCTGAGGGAAGAGTTGAAAGCAACTACCGGAAAGGGATTCATACCCCAGGTCAAAAGATCCATAGGATGAAGTTCCCAACGAATGATTCTAAAGAATCCACAAGAGAAGGAGTCATCTGGCACACCTAAGACTGTGAAGACAGCTCATAACGCAGCAAGTTCACGTAAGATCTTCTCCACTCTAACCTCTGCTCATCCTGCCTCATACACTTCCCATCGTGCCTCTCAAGTCCACCCCTGGTCTCAAATAGAAATTGTTTAAAAAAAAAAAGGAAAGACAATTAGAGAAATCAGACTTGCCTTTTCTTGTCGGTGGTGGTGGTGAGCATTCAGATGAAAGTAGGCTCAAAATAAGGAAAAAGGAAATAAAACGGTTTAAATCAAATTTGCATTGAGTACATTATGTACCAGACATTGAAAGGTCTTAGTCAAGTTTGTGCTTGTCAGTTAACAGGACAGAAGCATCACGTATTAGTGGGCAGAAAAGCCTTGGGTGTTTGCGAGTGATGACTGTAGAATCAGCCCCAGATCAGAGCTCTCAGACGACATCTTATAAGAGCATGTTATCTATTGCATAAAATTGTCATAAAATTAAATATACAAATACTTGTAAGGAGCTTGGAAATACGCTTGGCATACAGTACATCCTCAAAAATGTGAGTTGTTTTTATTAAGCAATAAACTTCTACATTAATTTCATACAGGCCAAATCTTTCTTTTGATAAAAATGACCAAATAGTCATTTTCATATCCTAAAATAGGCTTATCTGCAATGTTTTAAATATTAGTTTCTTGTATAATAGTGAGATGTGAGAACATGTAGAATGTTTAATATAAATCTTAAGAGATATGTAGTGTCTTAGAAACACATTCAGTTATTGCCTCAGTAACAACACCTCAGATATCAATCTCAGAAAAATTTTATTTAATTTTCTCTTAAATTACAATACTATGGGTGGTTTTATCTGTTATTTAACATACATTTCTATATGTTCTGCTTGATCATAATATAGACTAGTCATTCCTTTAACTCTGAATATTATTATAATTGGCATTGTTGTCTTCCCTTATCTAATTTTTTAGTGTTATATAAAAATGGCTTTAGTATGTTTTGTTATTCTTTAAACTATTAGATGCAGGTCATTGACTATGAAAATACATTTTGGTTAGATGTGCCTAAAACATTATTTTTCTTGGTTGACTCACAGTGATATAATTTAAACTATTCTAATTTCTGTGGTTATAGCACACTCTTTATGCTGTAGAAATTTAATATTATCAGATCCTTGAATATTGAAGAGACACGAATGATACAATTTTTCGTTGGATTCTGAGGTGAATATTTTAAACTTCATTACCTGTATTAGTTTAAGTACTCACCTATCCAATTAGCACAAAGACTTTTAACTTCCAGAAATTGGAAATGAGAAACACCATTTGCACTTGATTTCAGAATGTATGCTAAAAATAATTAGCTTCTGAAACAGAGAATGACTCTGAATTTATTGTAAGCCATGACTATAGCATAGAAAAGTACTGCCAAAGCAAAAGGAATTCTAATGTTTCAAGGACATCAAGTTTTGATTCAGCTCTCAAAAATCAAGTCAGGTTATGACTGAGACCATATTAGAATCTGGAGATTTAATATGGGCTTAGACATTCTGTAGTATAGAAGTCAATCAGAAAATTCACCCAGCAACACCATCACCTTTCAGATGTGGGAGCAACTCTGTACACCAAAGTTTGAATGAAGGTGTAAAAGCAATTTTCAAAGAGAGAGGCACATGATCTCCGACTATCTTTAATCTTCACCATCTCCGTTTTACTCGTCACTGATGGTCATCCTTGTCTACTTTTGAATGAGGTCCCTATACAGTTTTGAAAACTGGGGACTATCCATTACTATGTATACTCACACTTACATTCGTTGCCTGTTCCTAAAATTTATTTACTTCATTATTTTATGTGTATTTATATTTGTTTTCTCAAGTCACTTTAAGTTCCTTTGAGGAAACTTATTCATATGTGCATTTGCTCTGAGAAACTCAGAGTCTCTAGTAATATGGTAGGCATTGACCAGGGTCCTAAACCAGAGGAAAAAAATTTCCAAAGATATGTTATATGCTCTCCCATTGAGAGGCAGGAGCATTGAGGGAGGGAGTTCACTGTTGGGGGTCTTCTAGGAAATTCAAGATAGTTCTGATGTCGCTCAGCATATCCAGTGTCCTCAAGCAGCAGTCATTCAGAACCTGAGCTGGTCAACCATTTGCCTACATTATTTAGGTCAGATCTGGGCATTAGCAGCAGGTTTTTTTGTTTGTTTGTTTGTTTGTTGGAATTTGTAACATAATAGTATCTACTAAAATACTGTTTATTTTTAAAATTTTCTGCATTTTGTATTTTATAAATGTATTTATTACCTGTATTTCTCAGTGAATCCAGAATCAGGGCAACTTCTAATTCAGTACATTTAATAAACCTAAGAGATATTGACCCACTGATGCACAAATATTTAGCAAAATGTATTAGGTGTTTATATTCATAAGACCACAACGTAGTAATTGCTTCAGCAATATTTTTAATGCTAGGCTAAGATCTTTCTCTTGTACCAAAGTGTACATGATAGGGCAAGAACCTAGAAGGCAGTAATGTTAGACAGAATGTGAGAAATGCTGGGTTAGGAGTCCAAAACGTTCTCATGATGTTAAGAGACACAAGGGACATCATTTATTTTGGGATATTTTAGGATATCAGGGAAAACTGCATGAAAGTTGTATCACATGCAAGCTTTTGAAAGCTTTGTTAGCTGGTGGTATAGAAATGGAGTTATACATTTGAGATTTGCACATGATAACCACTATATATAAAAATAGACTAAAAAAAATTTCTTTTGTATAGCACAGGGAACTATATTCAATATCTTGTAATAACCTTTAATGAAAAAAGAATATGAAAATGAATATGTGTGTGTATATATACACACACACACACATATATATATATATATATACACACACACACACGACTGGGACATTATGCTGTACACCAGAAATTGACACAGTGTAACTGACTATAATTCAATCACACACAAAAAAAGAAAGAAACAGAATTATACAAATGGATTTTATCCCAAACAAGTGCCTGAGTAAATGGCTGGAGGCAAAAACATGAAGATGTATAAAGGAAATAGCAAACAATCCAGCTATGATGGAGGGTAGAATTTGTGTATGCTGGAAAATATTAAAGTTCATCTTAAAAAGTGGAAATGCTCTAGGAGTTCACTTACATTTCTTTTTAGATTGGAATTGACATAGTATACTGTACCATTTAAATGTTAGTATGTTCATAGCATATAAGCCATGCTAATTTTTGACAGAGAGCCACAGCAAGAAATATATTTACCTCACCACCTGCCATATATATATATATATATATATATATATATATATATATACATATACATATCTCATAAAAATGTTTCATAAAATTACATATACATACTTATGAGAGTTGTATTTTCACTTGTGCTATGATATTTTGTTCTGTATTTTCTTCATTTTATTCAATCTCATTTTTAAATGATGTTTGTGATCCACTAGCTTCATTGTAAGGATCAGAATTAGGTCATAATTAACAGTTTGAAAGCCAATGATTTGGGGGCATATAAATATTAGACTGGGTAAGTTTTTAGAAAGGAGGGCTAGATAGGAAATAACTATATTACTTCTTCAAAAAAGAATGGATCTAAGCATGGATGGTAAAATTAAAGAATGCGTGCAAATATCCAGAGATACATGGGATGGAGTATCCATGAATCTTGCATATGCAGGAGATTTGTGAGGACAGGGGAAATGATGATCAAAGGGAATAATCCCAAAATTTCAAAGACAGGTGATCAGCAAGTTCAGGGAGGATAGCCAGTTGAATGAGATACGAAATATGGAGGGTGTATGATCATGAAAGTGCTTAGATGTTGAATTTTCTTTTGGATACTTGATCTAAAATGTTTTCTGGTCACTCAGATTAAATTAAAACAGAGAAATGCAAGGAGAGAATAAATGTGTTAGATAAAAGGAATAATGCTAGATTCTATTCTAAAGGAAACCCTTCATTTTCAGTGACCTCATATACTCATGCTCACTCTTGCTTATGTCAGTCTACAGTAGTAGTCTGGTCAGGCTGCCCTTCTACAGAGAATAGAACCTAAGGACTAAGGCTTCTTTCATCTTGTAGCTCCTCCATCTTCAATATACAGTTTTGTTGTCCTAGAGGTGTTCCCCATTCCAACTAGCCAGAAAGGGAAAAGAACAGGGCAGATCACAAGAGGATATGTCTGTGGACCAGAGCTGAAAAAGATATTGATTGCTTCCACTTAAATTCTGTTGACCAGAACAGTCACTTAAGTATGAGGTTGGCTGGAAACCTCACCTAGATGTGAACCCAAGAGGAAGAGGAAAACAAATTCGGTGACTATGTACTAGTGTTTGAGACACTGTATTAGTTTGCTAGGGCTACAGTAACCACATGCTGCAAAAAGAGTGGCTTACATGGCAGCAAGGTATTGTCTCAGGGCTCAGGAGGCTGGAAGTCCAAGATCATGGTCTCAGTAGGGTGGGTTCCATCAGAGGGCTGTGAGAGAGAATCTGCCCCATGCCTCTTGCCTAGCTCCTGGTAGTGTCCTGGGAATCTGAGGCATTCTTTGACTTGCAGGATCACCCCCCTCATCTCTGTCTTCACCTTCACATGGCATTCTCACTTGTCTGTCCAAATTTCTTTTTTATAGAGACAGCAGTCATATTGAATTAGTAGCCCACCCTTCTCCAGTACGACTGCATCTTGACCAATTCTATTTGTAACAACCCTATTCCCAAATAAGGTCACGTCCTGAGCCACTGGAGGGTAGGACTTCAACCTACAAATCTGGAGGGAGACATAATTCAACCCACAATACATATAAAGAGATACTAAAGTTTGAAGTACTAAACACACAGACTTGGAACAACCTGAATGTATATGATGGATCAATTTCATCAAAGAAGCCTTCGTGGCAGAGAGACTAGAGAAGAATGTTGTGAGTGGAGTTTTTGGAAGTGCTTATAGTAGAAGGGCAGGCAGGAAAAGAATTTTGAGAAGCGAGCAGACTTCTTCAGGAGTGCCAGAGGTGAGGGTCAGATGAGGATACTCCAAATGAGGATGACACAGAGTCACAGAATCACAGGAGGAGAATGTTGTGTCTGAGGAGACTGTCTCCTGAAGGAAGGAGTCATCAGTGCCAACGGTTGCAGCTGCCTGGTGCCTCTTCGCCAGGTTTGTGTTCAGGATTCTCTTTGCATAATGAGGACATTCTCATACAGAGAACAATAGCTTGCCCGACATCTTTAACGAGCTGCTGTCAGAATGGGGATTGGCAATGAGAGCTCACAAGTCAGAAATAAGCCAAGTTCCTGGCTTTCTAGTCTATATATACCACCTGTCTGTTTTCACTGGGAGAAAGAGTGAGAGAACACACATTTGTCTCTATAGGATTTTAACTTGTGAAATGTTTTGGATTGCTTATTCAATCTTTCTGTTATATTTTGGGGCCAAAATGTTTTCTGGATCTATTTCACGGCAAATCAGGATGTACAAATTCATGTGGTATGATCCTGTCCCGACACCAGCTTCTAGGGAATTAGTATGGCATGTGGAGAGCCTGCCAGGCTGGACAATACATGTCCCAGGCTCTAATTCTCACCATAAGTGTGTGAACCTGAACAGCCATTGAGCCCTCTGAATTTCAGACTCTTCCTGGACAAAACTCATAGTGGAGTAGAAAAATACTTCAGAGCTAGGACGATCCTTGCTATAATATCCCATCCTTGTATTTTCTACCTGGATTAAGGAAACAGGGACTGAAAAATTGGCTCTGTTTTAGGCATTCTCACATACATTAATTAATTAATGTCTGTTTAATTTGGTTCAGTTTTGAGAAGTTATCCTCTATCATGTGGAGCACAATTTAAAATTGAGAGACTGCTGTGCACTTTAATCAAAATATTTTTCTGAGTCATCCCACCAAGTGTCACAAGCAGAGTGCACAACAAAGACAAAGAGAAACAAACCTTATTAAGCTAGTGTTCAGCAAGAAGTTTAAGACCTGCATAACTTTCCCCCACACTTGGCACTAGGAATCTACAGAAAATGCAGGTTTCTTTATACAGCAACCCTGGAAGGATTTGTTATCTAGGGACTTGAAGCAAATGTCCAAATAGTCTCTGAAGGATAGTTGTAACTGTACTCTTAAATGAGAAATATATACATATATATATATATAATTTAATACATATTGATTTAAGATATGTATGTGTGTTTATATATATTAATATTGGTATGTGTGAACATGTGTGTATTTTCCACATTATATATATCCAAAAGTAAGAATAACATCCATAAATGCTAAGAAATAAGTTTTTATGTAAACATTGTGACAGGACAATGAGGTTAACCAAATATGAATTTGTATTTTGAGTAGTCAAATTTACTTTAAGAAAAATATAATTCATAAGAATAGCCTGTATTGCAACTTCAATATCCAGTCACTTCCAATAATTTCTAATGTATAATTTTATTTACTCTTAAGAAGTATAATCCAATTTGTATCAGCTCTTGTTCTAAACAGAGAGAGAATTTTGGTGGCACAGAGTGGAAGGAGAGTAGATGAACGTTTTTGAAGAAAAGGAGACAGAGACACATTCCCAGAGCCTAGGAAGGGGACAAAAGCTTATGGGCCACAAAGCAACAGGCATGGTTGCCCTGTCTCCTGGCAGTGCCCCAAGGGGGACAGCCAAGCACAAGGGAAATGGCTTTATGATGCACACTGAGTATTGGGTACTGGGGGTTCTAGCCACAACAAACACTTTTATGTCCTAAAGATGGGACAAATGCAACAGATTCCTAGATTAAAGGGACCATGAGACCTTGATAATGGGTACCTTGAGGGTAGCTAGTGTAGACTGAGGACTGATGATTGAAAGGGCCTCTCAAGTACCTGAGCATCAAGTCATATTTCTGGGCCTCTGCACAACTCTTGGGCATAGAGTCTCAAGAATAACATGCACAATAGATTAAGGTTTTGGATTTATGTTGATGGAAATTTATCTATCTATCTATCTATCTATCTATCTATCTATCTATCTATCTATCTATCTATCTATCTTACTCATTTTTGAATTGGAAGAAATCACTTCCAGGGACCAAGGGAATAATCTGAGTTTTTCATTTTCGGTCTAAATTCCTCCTCTTACAGCTCATACTGATCCTCTTCTGTTTATCTTGTAGCATTACTGTTTAATTATGTCTGTGTAAGAACTGTTTACTTCCTTTATTTTATGTGCTTTACTGCTATTTTCAGAAAGTTCTCACTATTTACATCCGCAAATGCTCATATGTCACTTTAAACGCTCAGCTGCTGACAACTGCTTTCCAGAGCAGCTTGATTTCCCCGACATTCTCTGTGGAGCGAGGGTGTCTCGATCGGCTTGTGAACACTGGGGCGACTTTCACGAGTCTGGCTGGGTCTGCTGCTCTTTCTATCACTTGAGTAGAGGGGTCAAAGTTTACTCACACTCTAGATTGATGTGTGAAAAAAAAAAAAAAACCCCACTGATTTTTAAATTCACTATAACTGGTCTAATTTTCCTCCTGCCTCCAAACCAGCCATCTTGTTCATGTAGGGGGAAAATATTAATCTCATACTTGCCAAGTGAATGTATTATTGGCCCTTACAGTGTAAGTAAGTTTTGGGTTATTCAGGTTTAGTCTTTTGATTCTTTTCCTAGTTACCAAAGCCAGTTTCTCTCAAACCCCTTACCTGGGTTTAAAAAAAAAAAAAAATCCTGTAAAAGATAAATTATACCAGACAACTCTTAAAAAATGGCTGGGAAAAATTTGTTCAGGACTATTTCAACAGGGGAGAGAGACTGAACTCAACTCTGCTTAAACAAAAGGCAGAAGGATTTTTAAATGCTGGAGCAAGTTGAGAGCAGGTTACTGGAGGACACTATGGGAAGGTTAGTTAATGTGATTAGGCCAGCTGGTAAATGAAATGATGCAAAGATATTTAGAGATGAACAGCAAAATAAAAATTAAATAATAATCTTGTCTTTCTTTTATATTAGGAAAAAAAAGAGAATATGATCTGATAGTAAACATTTTTAGAAGCGATTCTTTTTTTCTTATCTTTTTAAATGTGTTCTTTAGAACAGATTAGACTCTTTGCATTTGAATAAATGTAATTCTGAAAATACCAGACTTTTGCAGATGCCAGTTCTTCATCTCGTTTTTTTTTGGGGGGTGGGAGGGAATACATATGTAGGAGTTGAAAACAGGTGCATAGATAAAACAAAGGGAAAAAAATCCATTGGAAATGCAAAACACTTTACAAATTTTGGCATGAATTTTTATGTAACACTTGGAAAGAATGTCAGTAAAAATTCTAGACATTTTTTGAGTACTGTATAGTATCTCCTTAATTAGAATTTACCAGTCAATTTTTGGTTATTTTGAAAGCAGGTGCTATTTTAACATTATTTCAGTAGAACCACTTTTCCATTGCAAAGCACATCAACAAAAATTTAGGAGCCGCTTCTTAAGAATCGTCTACTGCCCTCATAAAAAGAACTTATACTGGTCATTATTTTAATTATTTAAAATCAGAAAATATTTTGGACATTATTGTAATGCTCTCATTTTTCATCTTTTCTTATTAATAATAATACATGATTTATAATTTTTCAATTATGCATGTATATAGAAGGAACTCAAAGTAATATGTCAAGTATTTTTGCAGGTATTAATACATAAGGGAGGTAAAGTGCCTGCTTCTTTGAGACAGAAAAAAAACAAAAGCAAGAAAAGCAGAACATATGTACAAAATAAAACGTGCAGAGGAAGAAGGGTGAAGCCTGTTTTAGAATGAATGTCTGAAAAGGCTCTGCTAATGACATACCAGTTAAGAACAGTTGGATGATAAGTAATCAAGGGAAGATGTGTGGGATGTGTGTTCCAAGCAGATGAACTAAGGCAAATGGACTCAGGAAAAAGAAAGACTTTAACAGTGTTTAAGGAAGACAATAGAGTCTGAGTCAAAGAACTGAGACCAGGAATGTTAGGAGATAAATTCAACATTCAAAGGGGTTTATTTCTTATGGCCATTTACTCTGGTGCTGAGAGGTTAGCTAAGGGACTCCATAATATCATTGCTGCCTTGATATCTATTTTGTGTAGCCAGGCAGCCTGCAGGGGCCTTGAACCAACACCAGCCTCCTCCTTGGAACTCCTGCCTAGGTCACGGCCTGCAGAGTCACAAGTAAATATAAATTCCTGATATGACGTCCCCAACAACCCTATGAAAAGCACGCTTCTCAGCCGCCCAGGGCCTTCCCCTAATGTGGCCCTTAGAAAAGACTTCCCCTGCTTGAAATTTATCAAGGACACCCCCCTCCCCTTGGACTCTAATAAAGGCATGTGCTCCAGGTCCTGTCCCTGCCCTGCTCTCTCTACCTGTACCCTGCTTTGCCTTGTCCTTGTGGCCCCTGGAGGTCCTGTGTACCTCCTTCAGGACCTGTAAGTAATAAATGTCTCCATTTCACGTTAGTAATAAACTTCTCCATGTCACTTTCCCCTGCAATCTGATCCTCTGTTGAACTGTGGCTCACCATTCGTACCCTGGGGCTCTGCTAAACAAATGTGAATTTAACGAAGTCATAACCAATGGGGTCTAGGAGAGAGTCCTAGGAATGCCACTGGGGCTGTAGGATCTAGTAAACAAGGTTATTTCAGCCTTACAGGCATAGAGTTATGAGATATTACGCACCCTCAAAAAGGTGAGTGGGCATCATAGGGTAAATACATGAGAGAGAAGGCCCACACCATGCTGGCTGCCTGTACTCCGCCGCCTCCTTGGGTGGTCTTCTCCCACTTCCTGTTGCAGTGTTAGGGGAACTTGACTATGAGGGAAGGTGTGAAGAGTTGCTGTGGAGACAAGCCTTGCAATGGATGAAATGTTTATTTCTGCTCAGAATTTCAAAATTCATATGTTTAAGTCCTAATCCCAATGCGATGTTATTTTTGAGGTGAATTTCATGTGTGTGTGTGTGTGTATGCACCTTTCAGAGGTGATTAGGTTTTGAGGGTGGAGCCCTCATGAATGGGAGTAGCGCTTTTATCAGAAGAGTCCAGAGAGCTAGCTAGCTCCCTCTCTGCCACGTGAAAATAGGAGCCTGCCCTTTGCAACCCCGAAGCGGCTCTCACCAGAATCTGACTGCTCTGACACCATGATCTCAGACTTCAGCTTCCAGAGCTGTGAGAAATAAATGTTTGCTGATTACGCCTCACAGTCTATGGTAATTTGTTACAGCAGCCTGAACTACGACATAGCTTTTTTCTATTTTACATGTGCTAATCAAGATTATTTTATAGTGGGGCTGACAAGTGTTCTTGCAAAAAAATCTGCTCAGATTCATTCAGACATTTGGTATTTTTTCCCTAAGCTGCTCAGTTTTCATGAAGTGCTACAGGTTGGTCGTATAAAGGGAATTGTGACACCGGGACCACTATTCAGCCTACTTGTGCTTAAAGGAATGTACTAACCAATAAGTAGTAATTAGGCATCTACTCTATGTCAGAGATTCTATTAGAAGCAACATAGAATGACATAGTCCCTATTTTGCAGGAAATTATCTTCTACTTGAGGAGAAGTGATATAGGCCAATGGAAAATATAATTAACGACATGACTCAATACAACATCATTATAATCATCATCCACTCTTCATAATAACAGCAAAGAAGTTTACTGAGCACTTATAATGTTCAGACATGCTTCTAAGCACAGACCCTGTCATCTGATCTTCACATTAATTCTATGGAATACACTGCTGTCATTATACCTGTTTTACAAATAAGGAAACACAGAGCTAAAAAGACCACAAAACTGAAGAACCAATAAAAATAAGGGTAACAGGAATTCGCACAGGAGAGAGCTCTTTCAGTCTGGGGAGAGGTGGAAGAAGGTTTGATCTGGGGTGCCAGGTGCAGGTGGGTTTCTAAAAGGGTGGTGGGAGAGGGGAAGGGGAGAGGGGAGGGGAAGGGAGTGCATTCTAGGCAGAAGGAGGAGCTTGGGAAGTTGGAGAAATCAGAAAGCTCAAGGTGATTTCAATGTTGAGTATGCCCAAACAACTATAGAGGGGGGGTCTGGGAGGGTAGTGCGTTGAGAGATACTGAGTATTCATCTTTGCAGTTTATTTTATGGGATTGTGGTGGAAAGTTAAAGAGTTAGGAAATTATTATGGGGTTTAGGTGTCAGATGATAAAGGTGGAATTAGTGTGGAGCTACTGGGTCTGGAAATGAGGCAGCAGATGTGAGGGAGCTTTGCAGGGAATAATTAATAGGCTTTCAAAACTAATTAGCTGGGAGAGCTGTGCTGTCTGGTTGTGGAGGACTGAATTGCTTAAGGAGTGGCCACAGGATGGAGCTCTCTATTAACAAGCGTGGAATCACTACCCGGGTTGTTTAGTCAGAGGGACTACAGATAAAACACAGGGAAGAATCCCACAGAGGCCTACGAAAATAAGGCCCTTTACCAGCCATAAATAAGAAATAATAAAAAATAGACTTAAAGCAAATACAAATGTCTACATTACCATTCCCAAAGCACATCTCCTGAAGCAAATTAAGTATTCAAATAGAAACATATTTGCACTTGGACTAATGGTCAGCAAACACCATAGACAGACAGATAGATAGACTGATGGATAGACAGATATATAGATAAATTAATATAACTTGATCTGACAATTTTTATTTAGGAATTTATCATAAATATCAGTGATAACCACAACTTCCTCTGTGTGTGTGTGTGTGTGTGTGTGTGTGTGTGTGTGTGTGTGTGTATGCACATTTATTTGATACATGTCCTTTGTAGCACTGCTTTAATGTAAAAACAGCATACAGACAGGGACCTAAATTACCAACAATATAAAACTAGTTAAATTCTTTAGAAAAAATATCATATGATAATTAAAATCATGTTATCAAGAATATTTAATGACACATCTCATTATCTGTTAGATATTATTCAATGGAAAAAGGAGAGTGTGTTAAGCATTATGTAAAGTGATGACCCATGTTTAAAACTCATATTTTAAACATGCATATATGTAGATATATGAGAATATACAAGTAAGTATGCATACATCAATAAGATTTGAAGGCTGTCTATAAACCAAATTATTTAAATGGGTTATTGCTGGATTTCTGGGTTATGGGCAAGATTTTAGTTTTAGTTTCTTTTTACATTGTTTTCCTAAATTTTGTGTTATAAGAAGTCACCAAACATGTTTCAAAACTACAATGTATTATGTATCAATGGTAAAATATTTCTATACTTTAGCTAAAAAATTTGCTGACAAATGTATTGCTGAAGTCTGGATCTTTTAAAGTAGCTAGAGCCTCCCAGAGGAGTGCCCACACTCATGGCCTGGGAAATTTTAACTGCGGGACCACTACACTTTGTCTGCCCGGAGCTTCTGGAGTGATGTCGGGAAGACAGCTGTGGCAGCGTGCTGCAGCAAGTTAGCCTTGACCTCAAGTCCCCACCGCTGGACTGCTGCACTTGAACTTACACCAGCAGGAGCTTTCCTTGCCATTTGTGGTAGTAAAGCAAGAGTATTCAAAGCATCTGCTCCAAACTTAGTTCAGCAATAAAGTTAGCCTAAATATAGCAACCGTTTAAGGCCTGCTTTTTGTTGTTGTTGCTGTTTCTTTAGAAAAAGCAATTTGAGGGCCTAGGAGTTTAGAAACACTAAAATTATCTGATTCTGTTCTATGCCTTTCCATCCCAGATTGAATGAGGTGCTAGAAATAGTTTGATAAATAAGTCCCATTGATCTTTTACATTTCAAACTTACTTTTCAGGATTATAGCCTTCATGATACTGTATCTGGTTTCATTTTCTAATATTTTCAATCATTTTTTTTGCATATTCACTATGCCAAACTCTGTATATCTGTCTGTCTGTCTGTCTATCTGGTCCTTTAATCTTCTCCACATTAATTCTAGGCAAATAGAGTTACCCTATTCTTGACAGCTTACAAGTGATAAATAACTGACTCAAAAATCACACTGCAACTAGGTGAAAAAAGGGTCTCTGATTGGCTTCACACCTATCTACCTCCAAAGCCTCTCTGGTCTCTGCCAGGCTTCCTTCTCCATCATCTGGACATTCTTCCCAAGCATTCTTCACTAGCTCCACTTTTTTCTCCTCATGTATAGACATCCCTTGAGATTATTTATTTTTTTTCTATGCCCCTTGTTGAACTGAGCCTCTGGCATGACTTTGATAATCATTTATGAGGCTCCAGGTGAAAATGGCTTGTGAACATCTATGACTGGAAAAGACTTCAGAGCAGCCCCATGATTAGCAAGACGTGGGTGATCTCCTCACACAGATAGGGTGGGATGAGGCACAATGCAAGAACAGTGCAGAGACCTCAGGGCCCCCAGGATGAAGACATTCTACCTTTCTGGTTTCTGGGCTTGTGTTCACGGAAGACATCTAGACATTGTACAATTATCATCTCAACTGCTGCAGATTGCGTTTGATTTTGCTATTGCTGATAATTAAACCAGCATTCTCATCTTGAGGTTGGGACTGCTTATACTTGTAAGGCTCAGATAAGTATAAATCATATTCAGGGGAGAGGATGTACCCTGAGGAGTAGGGGAGATGAGCAAGACTGGAATACGGGCTTTATTCTCCAGGCATTAGGAAGATATTACAGGCTTTTTAGAATCAGAATGACATATCAAAGCAAAATGTTTGATAACTTGGCTACAAAATTAAAAGTTAATGGAGATGGGAAAATCTGCTGTGAGAGTAAAATACTCTCAAATTTGGTAAGCAAATCTACTAGAGAAGCTATATTTAGAATAAAGAAACAGGAATGGTTGGGTAGGAAGAACCAAAAACCCAAAGGATTTTAGGAGTTTTGTGGCAGGTGAGTATTGATGAAGGCAAAGGACCCAGTTTTTAGCCTATATGAGTAGATGATGCTAGAAATAGAAAGGTCAGGAGGTAGAGGACAACTTGAGTGTCTTGGGAAATATACAGATAACTTTGTTTTTTGAAATGTTAATTCTAAAGAAATGATGACAATCAAATTTTCCAACTAGGTTTGAGAGAGGTTGGTGTGGCCACTAACATAATAACTGGGCCACACACAAAACAGTGAGCTATTATGCAAGGGCCAAAAAGTCACTGTGCTAAGTAGGTTACTGTATTTGCATGAGATTCACAATACAATTGTCCAGCTAATGGATCTTTTTAAAAGGAAAAGAACAGTACTTTAAAAAAAAAAAAGTTTAACAGTTTCCTAGAGCACTTTCTTTCAGCAGGGAACAGATGGTAATACTTTTCATTTGAAATAATGGAATTTGCTGAGATAGATAAGTAACTTCTCTTTCCATGCCAGAAGTCAGAAGACAAAATGGACAGAGAAAGAGTCTGAACAGATACCAGAGTATTATAGACTATTGTGGTGAGGTAAGGAGGGGATGCAGCGAAGGGAGGAGGTCCAACACCCTGGGATGGGAGAAAGGCAGCAATGGCAGCATCCCCATGCAAACCTCATAGCAGTGAGGTGTACAGAGAGTGGAGAGAGAGCAAGGAGAATAAGAAGAAACAGAAATTATAAGGCTCTATGACAAGGGTAGCAAACTCTAGAAATGACACGTTCATGCTGTGACACTTATTGAGGGAGTTGGCAGAGATTGAATGAGGATGGAGACCCTCAGAGACAATGATCGACTCAAGTCAAGGTCAACAAGGGCGAACCAACGTCAGAAGATGGAAGACCAAGAGCAAGAGAACAGATAACAAATGGAATAAACAGGGTTGTAACCTCCCAGGCTTGTAAATTATTATCAACCCTCAAGAGAGGAGAAATAATTCTAAAACTCCGATAAATAATGTTAAATAATAATTGCTTTCTTGTACACATGTGTGATTCATTGTGTGCCTGTAATTTAGTGATTTGTTAAATTTCTCAATAAAAAAAAGAAGAATTCTTTTTTCAGTTATTCTCAGATAATGATTTCAGGGCCCTATGTTGTCTACATAGGGGTCCAGTAACTACTGTATCCCTAGAACCCGGCAAAGGTTGGACATAGCAGACAATAAATGTTTTTGAATTAGTGAATAAATGGGTGAGTTACTGAATTCAGTTTCAAAGTCAATGTGGAACAGAAATCATGTAAGAGAACTTCTTGAGTCCAAGTGGACCCTAATGAACATCTTGTCTTGACAATACTGTCAAAGTAGAAAACAAACCATCCCTGATTAAATCCACCTCAATGTCTACCAAGGTGGTAGAAAGTAAGTCTCCGACAATTACAGATTCAGAGTCTAGTTCTCTTTTGAGATGTTTGCTGCAGAAGAGAGAATTAGGACAATGATTTAAAATGGTGGTAGCTTTGAGATAAGCTTTGAAAATTTGTAATTCATGTCATGTCTACCTGATGGTATATAAAACACTGCAACTCATCATAATGCTATTTGTAATCTTTCAATATATATTAAATAATAAATGATTTTAAAATAATTAAACATGTTAATAAATATATAGATTTAAAAGTGTTAGAAACAATTACTTCTGTCAGGGTCATAGGTATGTTTTCTATGAAAACAGGAAAACAGTTACTTCTGATTTCTGCAGCATCTGCTTTTAAACTAACCCCAATACACTTTCTGAGAGAGAGCTAAATGAGTAGATATTGGCTAGTGATCAAATAGATATGGTTCAGTATATAGTTAAACTGTTCTAAATTTAACAGCAATCATTTTGTCTATTCTAACATGTAATTCTGAAAACCTTTATTTTCTTTTTCTTAACTATATGCCCCAAATACATTCCTGAATATTAATAGAAACACATTTTTATTGAATATTCTATCAAGGCTCTTAATGCACTAGAGATTTTGGCTTTGCATTTCAGTTCCTTAGACTTCAGCCAGCTGTATAAAGTTCCATTTTTGTACATACAACTACTTTTAGCACAGTAGACTGCCAAACTTCACTGACTTTTTTTTTCCACGCTGCCTGCTCTATATTTATTATTCTCCTCAGAGTTTTCAAATTTAACAAATTCACAGATGCTTTCTCTGTCTAGGCTCATTTATGCAGATTTTTATAACAGTAAATATGTCTACTGACCCACTCAACACTTCCCTTCTTACAGCCCCGGTAAATTCTCAGTGTTTTACACCTCTCTTCTCCCACTCTGAAATTTGCCTTAGTGTAATCATTTCATTATGTGATGCATGAAAACTGTCCATGATAGCATGGAGGTGAATAGGACTTAGATTATTGTTTGCACAGAATTTTATGACCTCAACACACCCATTTGTTTTTTATTAAAGAGACATTTTAACCCCCCTATTTGAGGAGAGATAAATATAATTTAAAGTTTTATGATCAGCAGTACTTGGCAGGACACCTCACTGATTTGAGAGACAAATTTGGACATATGCTTGATAATGCTGGAAACTAATATCTTAGTAGTGCAATCATTTTTTTAAATCATAGCCAACTAAATTTCCAGAAAATTGAGTTATTTTTCAACAAGAAGAAATAAGCTACATTTTCCATTGGTAAATTTTATATTTTGCTTCCCTACCTATCCTAAGCTTAAATTTTAAGGAAAAAATATAAACTATTAGAAGAAAATTATATTAGCTGTTGTCTTGAAAATATAGAAATAAGTATTTTTTTTACTTCATAAGTAGCTTGAGTTTAACATGATGGTCTAGTATCTCTGTTTCAGTTTTTCCACTTCTAAAATTACAGCTTTCTACACCTTTTTGTTGACATGATGCTTAAGGACATTATTAGAGAATGACTATAGAATTGAAATATTAGCATTTTTAACTTTACCAGATTGGAAAAGTTTTATTCTTGGGATCAATGACTCATATGGTAAATTCCATTTCAGTTATTCATGATAACATTTTCTTATACTGTAAATTTCATGTGTGCATGAACTGTTTTTTGATCTGTGGTAAAATTTAACACTTTTATTAAATCTATTGTCAGTCTCTAATTCAGCATAGTTAATTCCACTTGGGAATTACTATTTATGATGATAAATTGAGAAAATTAGCCACAATGTTTCTGGGGGCAAATTCTGTGTTTGGTTGAAAATGATCAGTGTTGAGGATCCAAATGCTACTAAAGTTATCAATTTTCCTGCCTTTGATGAAAATTTGTTTTATTGTCTCTTTGACTTATATCACCATGTTCTGCCTATTACAGCTGGTGTATTCAATAATGATTTTCAACAAAAACTACTTTCCTAAAGATCTTGATTCTTTTATAAATCTAATTGAGAAGTTATTCTGGGATTTCATGAATCTTAATAGAAGTTTAACTAATGTTATCTATTTTCATCTCAGTATCCAGAAATTGTACCTAGAATACCAATCAGAACTATAATCTCAGCATTCCAATAGAGAGAAGACTGATAACAAATCTATAATTATAGTTCTAAGAGAGGTTACTAGGATGAATTGAAAAACTGTTTGTCCATGATTCTCAAAATACAAATTATGATATGAATTTTTACTTTTACTAACATATCAGGATATTTTAACTAATTTCAAAAAAGAAGTTAAATGTTAACCACTTGCTATACTGTTTGCCTTTTAGGTCCTTGGAATCCATTTTCAATAATTGATAGATATATTCTTTAATGTTTTACTATTGCAGATTGAAATCCTGTTTTGCGTACTTTAGAGTATGAGCCTGCTTTAGTCTAAAGATAATATTATGTTAATTTTTTTCCTTAGATTAACTTCTAGAAATGGGTTCCTTTCTTTCAAATAGTCACTGGATTCTCATATAACTATATTATTTTGTGGCTTTTAAAGTAGTATCATATTTAAAATATGTAGAATCTACTGAAACTGTGGACAAGTTTTCTAAAGTTATCTTCTTTAGAGATCTTACTTTTCATAAACATTCTTTTAAAAGATATCAGACTGAAATTCAATCTAGAATACATGAACTGAAAACAGAAGAAATATATCTAGTTAGTATTTAAATAGAAGATTAATGTAGGGAAAAGAGGCAGTATACCCCTGGCCAAATGAGATAGTGAAATTGTTTTATTTTAAATTCATAGATGAATGATTCATACAAAATACTGCACATGTAGAAATAATTTTAAAAGAGTTATCAAGTAATAATTTAATCATAACATGTCATTCTTGGCAACGTGGAAAATAAATTAGACTATACTTGGAATAAAAATATTCAAAACTGATCATACTATAAACAATCAGCATAGCCATGAGACTGACTAGAAAGATGATTTTATCTTGTAGAATTCATTGAAAGTGAGGCTATGGGGAAAATATGGCTAGTTTAAGGAGCAACAAAGTAAAAAAAAAATTATCTGTGTTGTTCATCTGTGCTGACTAGAACTTTACCAGAATATCTGGCAAAATAATAGTGAGAGATAGATCTAAGAAATACTAAATAATGGAAGTCATATTTAGTTAGAATTGAACATATTAGATGTATACTAATGATAGTAATATGGCAAAATTAACTTCATAACCACAAAATTTAAATATTATTATACAAAACACATAAATATGAGTTGGATGATTTAATAATATATACCATTATTTAAGTGTACTTTTTACTATCTAAAAAAAGTTATTCTGATTATATAGTTAATAATAATTACATCAAAATTTCAAAGCAGTTCACTAATTCTAACATCTAAATAAGTTAGAACAGCACCTGGTATACAACAAGCTATATATTATATTAATGCTATATATTACATATATATTTATATATATTTATAAGCACTGTTGTATTAGTATTAACTGCTATTAATTTTCAAAGACTTTAAAATGTATATAACTTTTAAATGGTAGCTGTAGATATGAAATCGACTGCTTTTACTAATGAAAAAAATTTTAAATTATTTCCTTCAGTTAAAATTCAGAGGGTCTATAAAAAGGAAATGATGATTTGGTTTTATATAACATATAGAGAGAGTATCTATATATGATTTCTACAGACTATTTCCCCATTTGGGGATCCCACCCCTGAGAAGTTTTAAGGGAAATGCTATTTAGAAAGGAAAGATTTCCCATGATTCCAAGTGTTTCTGAGAAGCTTTTAATTTGATCGTACTCCCAGGGTGTGGGTTAGAACTAATCCAACTTCTATCACTCACAAAGAGTCCTATGACTCTTGGCCAGAATTCTCTGTTACAGATGAGGATGACTTGTCCTCATCCCAAGAACACTAAGTGGAGAGCCTGCCTTCCCTCTATATTTCATGGATGATGAGTCTTGAGTCTTTCAGAATGTCCTAACAATTGGGCTTCTTTGGGAATAAAGGAATTTCAGAATTTAGAGTCTCCTAACACTGGCTAAGGACCATTTGCTCTCACACAAAGAAACAGCTTCCTCTTTCCTAGCTACAAAAGGTGCTGCAGAAACCAGAACAACTTTGGGAATAGAACCACTGGATTGTTATGTACAGACTAGTGACAGTATTAATCATTAGTCCTGTTTAATATTTGGACTGTCCTTAATGATTGGTGGAAAATCCACAGCACATGTCAGAACACTGCTGTTTCCGTGTTAGGGGCGTATGAACACTAGCTTTTGAGAACTTAAGCTGAAACACTAAGAACCAGTATGCTTCATAAAAGCATAAAATACCATAAAGACATCAGTTCTTAGATTTTCTCTTAAAATGAAACTTACTTTCATCAAAACCATTATAAAAAGTCTAATGGCTTAACTGATATTTATTACCCAAAATAGTAAAATTCTTTACTTTTACAAATGTTTCTATTCTCAAATGAAATCAAAACCATTTTGTACTTAAAATTTTACTGAATTTTTAAAAGATTTACCCCCACTTTCTATGAATGTACTTTATTGCTTAAAATGAACTATAACCTATTATATATGTATATATGTGTATATATATGTGTGTATAAATATACATATACATATATATATATGAGAGTTCTCCATGCCACCATACTTCAGTCTTGTCACCCTGGTTCTCCAGGGTATACAGTTGTGTGAGGGTTGTGATGATATTAAGTGGTCCCCAGAGCTAGGCCTGAAGTGAAGTCATTTCCAAATATATGAAAGTTATTCATTTCCACCAAGCAAAGAATCTCTATTGCAAACACCATCCAGCTAGTAGTAGAGATCTGGGTAGGGCTGGTCTAATTGCACGGGTTAACAAGTGAGTCCCAAACCTGATGTAAATTTCAATAACACAGGAGGGGATTGAGGAGTAGGAAGGGGCTTAAATTTAGTCCCTTAATCCTAAACTGAAACTGACAAGGAGATTGGGAGAAAGGGTTATTAGATTTAGAAAATAAAAAATAGAGGGCATCCAATTAACTTTGAATTTCAATTAAACAATCAATAACATTTTTTAGTGTAAGTCTGACATGCAAAATTTGGGGCATATTTATACTAAAAAATTATCCATCATCTATCTGAAATTCAAAGTGGACTGGGACTCTTGTGTTTTATTTGGCAATCCTAAGGGGGGTAAAAACTAAGGAAAGAAAAACAAAGACAGCTTCTGACTACTTGCAGGGAACTGGCCTTACTAATATCTATGCTATAATATTCTCTTACAGAAGAGGAATCATTTCACAGAAAAGCAACATCAGATAAGGTTGACTGCCATAGAATAAGCAAAAACAAAATCATTTACCATCATGTCTGAGCACAGATTAAATTGAAAAGAACTACTCCAGACTTCCAACTCCAAGTTTCCTATTCCTCTACAACCTGAAATACACCACTGCACTGTACCTAGTAAAATGCTGAATTTCTTCCTGTACCTCTAAGAAGACTGAGCACTTCATGATCAACCATCTCGGACTGAGGGTCTCTCTGTTAATTAAAATAATTTGAAGACAGCTTTCTTTCTGGTTTTTAGCATGGTATTGCTGTGAGAGGCTTTCCACACAGCTAACGGACCCCTTAATCGAGCTGAACTTTATCCTTACTTAAAATTTTTTCTCAAAACACATGTCTTGCATAAAAATTAGTCAAACTCTATTTCCATTAATAATTTTTAGTCCTTTTGGCATTAGATTAGTTGTTCCTCAAAACTCTCTCTCTCTCTCTTTTTCATAGTGAGAATGTTTCATATGGGCTCATAGAAGGTAAGTGATCCAGATCTGTCTCTTTCTAAGGAGTGAAATTGAGATGTTGCTGTGACCCAACTTTGACACACAGAAAAAGGTAACACCCCAGCAAAGGGCAGAGCATCAGGGTGGAAGATGCTTGTGTTCTGAATGGGCATGGAGAACAGAGCTGCCCCCTGAAACTCATCTGGCCAAAGTGTCACAGGAGAAACTCCTATCTTATTTGTATTATTGAGTTATGTGCGTTCTTAGTTACAGCAGCTTGATCTATACCCTGATATGTTGTTTTATATTGCAGTTCTATTAATGACCCTTTGTTTTCCTTGTACTGTATTATTTTCCAAAGTTCTTACTGTAATCTGCCTAGGTAAGATGTACCAAGACAAGACAATCATACTGTATAGTTGTTGAAGAGGATGGAATCTGAAAATAGATGTTCTGGATTAGAATTCAGACTCTAAAAAATAACTGGACTTAAACAAGTTATTTTACTTCTAAATGCCTCTGTTCTCCCATTTGTAAAATGATGCTATTAATAACAACAATGCCTACCTCATAGAATTGTTGAAAGGATAAAATGAGCTAATATATAGAGAGCATAACAGTACATTTTCTGAAACACAGTAAACCCTGGATAAGTCAATAATGATAATGATTATTGTCAATTTTCTCCAGGAACAGTATTTACTACTAATAATGGTAAAACAATAATTTACATATATTGTGTACTGATGATATGTGAGATACTTTTCCAGGTACCTTGCAAGGATTGTCAGATTTAATTTTTTTAATTCATTCAATAGATATTTGAGTGCGTAATTGGTGCAGGTTCTCTTCTTGGTGCTACACAAAGCAGTGACAACAAGAAGACAAAAACATATGCTACGGTGATAGTTTTTTCCTACTGGACTAAATAGAGTATTAACAAACAGTTGAACTTTTAATGGATTAATGACATGGAGAACAATAAAGCAGGCCCAATGAAAGGTTTCTTGGCCCTCCTTTCATACAGGCTGGTCAGGAGAGAAGCTGTCTCCCAGAAAGTGAAATTGGTGGAAAGACCCGACAGAAATGCGGAGTAAACAGCAAGTGAGACTGGGGATGCTCCTGGCGAGGAGGGCAGAGTGTTTGAATCCCTGAAGGAGGACTGGCCTTGACATGTTGGTGGAGCCCAAGGAGGCCAGTGTAGTGTGGCTGGACTGCAGGTGGAGAAGGAGAGAGCGAGGAAGGGTCCACCCAGAATCTCAGAGGGAGCATGGCCCTATCAGCACCTTGATTTCAGACTTTTATCCTCATGAACTGTGAGACAATGCATTTCTGGGCTTTTTTAGCCAATTAGTTTGTACCACTTGCTGCAATAGTCCTAGGGAACCAAAATACTCTACTTTCTGGTCTGTGTGCTCTGTGTTTCAGTTCCAGTAGAGAATGTAAACTCCAGGACGCAGTAATACTGAAGGTAACTCCACTACTCCACTACTTTGAGTGACTTTTTTTTTTCTTTTAACAACTGCAAACAGATTTCTTCCCTTCAGCAAAAATGTGGACAACAAACACTTCTTGAGTAACATGATGAACTGTCAGTTTTAACCAGAGCAGCTAAGGCAGGAGAGTGTAACAGCTGACACCTATTGAGTTTGCACTACATGCTGCATCCCATGTGACATTCCCTAACTTGTACTGCTGTTACAACAACTCTGCAGGTTAGGTGCCACTTACATCTTTCCATTTTTAGAGGAGAGGTTAAGTGACTTGCCTTGTAGGTTTGGGTGACAGCCTTTGAATTCAGGCAATCCCATTTAATCACTGCTGTGCATAACCTCTGTTCTCTGCCTCATTCTGTCTCCGAAACACTATCTGAAAAGCTACCTTTTTTAGTAGACAGTGAGGTTCCCTTGGCTATTAATTTCAAGCTCCCAAAACTTGTTTTCTCAACTTGTTTGCCACCTGTCTTTAATTGCTTTGCCTGGAGTTTGCTTTTGGTTCTATCAGCTATTCTGATGTCTGTCTAATACTGAATTAGCATTCCAGCAATCTTTCTGCCAGTACTAAATTGGCTCATTTTCTCTTCAACAGTTCAGTACACTGACCATGCACCACAGCCTGTGTGATTTGCTAAATTGAGTCACTTGTGCTGTTATTTATGTTTATTATCAACTGTTATTTACATGGCAAGCTGTAATCTTGATTTACAATGATAGCATTAATTGACTGCGTTTGACTGTGTACCTTAACTCGACATAATTTGCCTATAAATTTTCGGAATTTTGTTGCTTTGTTTAGCGTGGGAGGCTCATGACCGTCTGCAAGGCTGCCCTATTGATGTCATTCTCACTAATTGGCTGTATGTGGTGCAAAGCTTAACCTCGCAGAAAGGTTTACAGTTTTCTGCCAAAACAAAATGCCCCTTTATCCCTTCTTAGTGATGTTTACCTCTCCTACTGCTTTCTGAATCATCAGGCCATGAGACCACTAGTTTCCACCTGTGGCCAGATATATTCACTGTTTACTCACAAACACGAATTCCCAGGAAAGTCTAACTTAAACTAATAGAAAAGGCAGAGCTCAGTGGGAAGTTGCAATGGCTCTTCTGGAAGCCTTCTGCATCTGTTGGTTTTAATAACTGGCATTCCTCCCTTGGTCTCCACACCAGTGCTCTGCCCCCAGGCTTCACATCAGAATCACTTGCGGAGTTTTTAAAACAGTACATATGGCCAAGACCTCTTCACTCGGTTGTTCTAGGGGAGTAGAGTAGGGAATGGATGCTGGCAAATCTGTTCATAGATTATATCACTGATGAATCGAATGCATAGCCAGACTGAGAAGTTTCTCCCTCCCCTGTACAAAGGTAAAATGAGGATGTGAAAATCCATTTTCAGAACCCTGGCCCATTCTGGGAAACTAGTGCACAGACTATAATTAGAGGGGCTTGCAGCCTGGTAAAAATCACTTTGGGTCACTTATTCTCCATCACCTTGCCCTGTTCACACCCTCAAGATACACATTCTGTGGCTGTGGAGAAAATGGAGCCGGTAATGCTGAAGGCATTTTTACCCAGTTGACACCCTGAGCTTTGCTGTGAGTGCACTGAGCCCTGACACCTGAAAACCTGGAAAGATGTACCAAGTTCATGGATTGGAAGACTCAACAATGTCAAGATGTCTATTCTCCTCAAATTGATATAGGTTTTACTGCAATTTTTGTCAAGATCAGACCATGGATTTTAACAAAGATAAGCTTACTCTGATATTTATATCTAGGGATATGGGACCTACAAAATTATAACAATTTGAAAAAGAAGGATAAAGTGGGAGGAGTCACTCTACCCAATTTTACTATTTGCTGGGTAGTAAGCCTAATTAAGACACTGGTATTGTTACAGGGATAGATATATAGAATTTTTCTGATTTAATTTTTCTTTCTGCAAGCAAGGTAAGGATATCTTGTTTCTCTGAATAGCTTTATTTTGGCACTTGTAATCAGCTGAGTCTTGTAGTGTTGTGGGTATGAAAAGGTTTAGCTGTTCAGACCAATTATATTATATTCAGTAACTTTCTCTTTCAGTATTTTAAATATTCAAATGATTATTTCAATATGACAATACTTTGCTCCTGATTGTAATCATTGCTAACTTTGTTTTTAGCTACTGATATACATAATTGCAACAAATTATAGGAATGCACTTTTTAAAATGTAATTTTAAGACCACATTTGAAAATTATTTTTCATATTTAATTTCAGGTTGTAATGAAAAATGTGAAACATTTTATTACATAAAACTGCAAATTTGGTTTTATAAATTATTCTCTTGGTAAAATGTGCAAATGTCTACCCTAAGTAATAAACTTCCAGATTGACAAGATTCTAAAGATTAGTTTTCCCCACCTTCTCAACTCTAATAAGTATTATCACTTATTTTAGATCAAAATAACCTCTGAATTCAACCAAGTATGATCACCTTTCTATCCTGTATTTTTCCACTTAGATTAACTACTAGATGTTGGATCTTGTATAAAAGAGCAGTTCTGACCATGTTCTTCAAGCCTCTGTTTTTAAAATTGTGATATTACAGTCACTTCGCAAGTCAACTTCTTGGAAAACTTGCTTAAATGCAAATTTCCAGGATCCACCTCACGTTTAGCTGACTCCAAGTCTCTGGCAATGAGCCCCCAAATCTGTGTTTTTGAAAGTTCTTCATGTGATTCTTACCTGCCCTAAATTTTGAGACATACTTCACAGAATATTCTTGCTCTAGACAAAATATTTTCTTCTCTGTAGACTTTATAGCAGATACTAGTGAAATTATGCATCCTAAAATCAACTTGACAATTGTTATTGCTATTCTGCGTCCTTTGTTGAAACTGTGACTCATTTACAACCCCTATGGAAACTTATTTTGACAAAAATCATGCTATGAATATGAGATCAACTGGACATGATTTTAACTACAAATGCCCATACCCTTTACTTTGATCATTCATTTGTACTAAATTCTATCTAATTGATTTTTCTAAAATAAGATAAGAAGCATAAAACCTAGGAAAGCCATTAAAGAACTGAGATTGTTTTTCTTCAAGTACAGTCTTCTACAAAGAGGGCACAAAGAATATACGCACACTAGTTAGAAAACACATACCCCTTTCCTTCCTTGCTACACATTTTCACTTTTCCCTATGATCTATAGCAGTTTTTGCACAGATTTGTTATTATACAGAAACTTAAGGGAGGGGATAGAATACTTCGAATTCCTGTGGCTTCGATGACCAGTTCATCCATTGTTCCTTGTTGGTATGTGTTCAAATACCTACTGAAATACAGGTTCAATACTGACCCCTAGTCTCACTGAGAGACTAACAGAGGACAAGATATCAACAAATTGGTGTAAAACAATTTTATGGCCCCAGTATTTCTTGACTTGGGACAGTTGTTTGCATTCTTTTGGCATCACTCTAACTCAAGCCACTATCACTTTTGTCTGGACTACAGTAAGAGCTTCCTGTTTAGTCTCCCTGCTTTATTCATACCCTCAAATATATCATTATTCATAAATTTTAAAATGACGTTTTACAATTGGACTTTTAATCGTGTCATTACCCTGTTAAAAACAAAATTCATTACCATTCAACTGACATTTTTCCAAGGAACTAAATATAACTCTGTACAAACTAGGCTTGAAAACCTCCCCAACTTCATCTCCAGACATTCTCTCCCTGACTCCCTGTGCCAATAACATTGTCCTTCCAGTTCCTGGAATTCGCCAAATGACTTCCTACCCCAGGCGTTCACACATGCTATGAATTCTCTGGAATGTCCCTGATCTGCCTAATTTTTCACCAGAGTGCAGATTGCAGCTCAAATTCTACTTCCTTGGACTTATGCCTCAATTCTTTTATTTAAACTTACAAAATTGTACTTATTTAATGCAGGAGATTTTTCAAATGATTTTTGTGCTTTTATTATTCTTATACATATACATTTGTTTATAATTTGATAAATTATATATTTTATATGAAATTAAATAACTCTATTGTTATTTATATATTTATTCATGCATGTATTATTTATTTGTTTATCTTTCCCAAAGTCTAAGTTTCTAAGAGCATAGCTTGTGTGTTTTTTTTTTTTTTTTAACATTGTATACCTATCATTTGTCATAGATCCTGGAAATATAAGCTATTTAATAATAATTTGTTGGATAAATAAATGGATTAAATAAATAAAACAACTAAGATAAACTTTACTTCCTACTTTCAACATCTCAAAAACAGTATGATACATCTGTGACATGTGCTATGTGATGTAAAGCCAAATAATATACAACATTTAAGAATTCCCAATTTGTTATAGCAAATTAATGTAACCTCATTATAAATTGCTTGAAGCTATCCATTTACAAAATAATGCCACAAATGTGAAAAAATGAAAGCACTGAAAAATGATTCCAATTTTAGAAAAGAACATTTTGAATGAGAACATTAACATTTGCAAAGACATTTATTTTCAATTTTTAGCAAGATGACTACATGGCAATATGTGCTTTTGCTTTGTGTATGAAGGTGTAGATGGCTGATTCTACCTACATGCTGGAGTGAGTGTATTATATACTAAAATACATTTTGAATCCAATTGCTCTCATTTCTCAGTCTCAGCCTGGGATACATTTTAATAGAGTCAGGATCTGCTTAATGACACTGTAGCTTCTGCTTAATGTAAGTGATACATTTTCATTCTGGCATCTGTATAAGGTGGTTCACCCTACTTGGTAAGAGAAGATTCTCTAAGGACAAAATGATTAAAAGGATTTTTCAAGGTAGCAAGTTCAAGGTTGGATTTCACGGGCATCTGATTCCAATTCACATACTTTGGTCCACTAAACCATTCTGCCTTTTGTTCTAAGGATCACTGAAGCCATATACTTACATCCTGAACTCAAGTTAAATGTCCTAAGGTATTTTCTGGGCTTTATACTTTAACCTTTGTATGTTTTTAAGCTTAAATGATCAACCTTGGTTTTCTCCATAAAAAAAGGCCAAAGGAGTACTTGTGAGCATTTATTGTTTTTACTATTTTTTTTGTTGTTGTTCTTTTTTTTTAGATAACAAGGAACCTGGTGGCAAAGAGCTTTTCTGAGATGTTGTTGTTGTTGTTGTTGTTGTTGTTAGCTTTCTGTTACTGACAAGACCTTTACTAAACAGAAAATTCAGGCCTTTGGCAGAATTTGGAAAACCTAGCTGTCTCGAAGGCATGACATTAGAAGCCAAGTTAAAGGTTAAGATTCTATAAAAGCCTCTTAGTGACACTTGTCTTCCTATCTCAGACAAATATGGGGTATCTCCTGTGTGATTTAGAAGTGTATCACCTTTCCTACTCTTTACTTACTGGGTTTCTGCAGTAAAGTAAAAAAAAAAGGCCCAAGAGAGAAAGAGGACACCCACTAAAGAGCTTTGTCTATCAAATATAGGAGTGGTTGGAGACCTTCATGATATGCCTCTTTCTAATTTCACTCTATTTTTATGGATCTTAATGTTCAGCCAAGAAAAAAAATTTTTTTCCTCAATTGTTGCAGGTTTGGTTATGATTTGAAAAAATGATGTCAATTATTTAACAGGGATTAGAAATGTTTCTTGGCCTTCTATTGGTGTTTTAAGGTTCATCCACAACCACCCTGACCATTAATATTGAAGCTTTTTTTTTCCTTTCATTGTAACAACCAGCCTATTGATAGAGTTGGTGAAATAAATGTCCACATAGTTGGATTATCTTAACAGCACATATATTTTTCTCTATTGAATCTAAAGGTTTGTTTTAGATCAATCTTTGAGGAACATATGCCCAAAACAAAAAAGTTTATCCCCATAAACTTGATATTTGACAGTAGAAAATAATGAAATATTTTATCTGCCATGAAGTTCTCCCATTTATAAAGACTTGGAGGAAGGTTGCAGGGAAGCTTGTCATTTTTTTTTTTTCCTATTTTTTTGTTTCAAATCTAACTAAAGAATTCTGAAGGAAACAACTTCCAATGTATTTTTAAATTTTACGTACCCCCTGCACTGGTTTCTGGAAGTTTTTCTTAAGGGAAAATGCCATAAAAGTACAAATTTCTCCTTTAGATTTTTATTAAGTAGTCTCAATTGTTTTGGTGATGGCAGGAGAGAAAAATCCAGGTAAAGGAAATTTTGAAATGTATTTGTGAGTGTGGGAGAACTACCAGCCTTATATAAAACGTTACAAAACATTTTATCTGAGCTGAATTGAGACATTAGATGCAAAGTTTAAAAGAAACTTGAGGGCATCATGAAGTCAATAAAGTGTCCCAAGATTTGGCAAAATATGCTTGTTTTGTATTTTCTACATTATATTAATCAACCCCACTCCCAATTCTCCCATCTCTATCACCACTATAATTCTTACTATTATTAAGTTAATAATAACAAATATAATGTTGTTATTATTATAAGCAAGTCATGAGTCTAAACTTTTTCCACACAGGTTTTTTTTTTTTTTGCTCATTTATTCCTCACAAATATTATGTATGGGAGGGCATTTTCACTGTATGTGTATTTCAGATACAGTAAATTAGTGAAGTAACTCTTCCACCACATTTAGAGCTGCCTGATATTTAAGTCTGAGTTTTAATCGCTGAATTGCATGATCTATTAAGTTCTAAGGGGTAAAAGTCATAAAAGGGGTCAGGAGGATTCTGAGAACAGAGACAATAAACATAAAAATATGTTTCTTAAATCTTGTAAGATCAAAAGGGGCAATTAATAGAAAGGCAGGATTTCAAGCCCCACTCAAACTGCCTAAATCAAAATCTGCACTTTAACAAGATGAAAGTAAAGTTTGAGTCTACCTTTTTTAAAGTCAAGGCTATCTTTTTAACAGAATATTTTGAAAAATATAGTCAACTTATTTACTAAAATCTAGAGTTCCTCTATGTGCTTTACTCAACATAATAGACTACTAAGCATTTTATTCATTCACTGACTCTTTTACTTTGATTTCTTTATTTATACAATAGTTCTTATTTGTACACCTATTTTGCGCAAGATGTTTAAACATTTTATAATATACTAAGATAAACAAAAAATTTCATTCTATTAAAGGAGATAAATGTAAATAATCGATAGTTATTTAAGATGTCATTTAATAAATGCCATAAGTAAAAATAAAGTTTAAATATAGGCAGTGTTTTTGCACTCTGGGGTTTCATCAAAGAAAACTTCATAAAGGAAGTATTTCCTACCAACAAATAAATTTTTAAAAGTGGAAGACTATTTTCTTGGTGTACTTATTCTCTCTGGGAGCACTGGCTACTTTCTATTCTAAATTCACCCAGCTGGCCCTAGTTAACAAGTTTTACCATTTTATTGTTTCTGAAATACATTTTCAACTTCTGTTAAAATTAGAATAGCATTTAACCTCCTCTTACGTAGTATCGCTCTTGCACTGAACCACTTCTTTTTAGATACCACTTCTACCTAAAATTCTTTTTTTCAGATTCCAAAAATCTAAACACTCCTGGGAGTTAAAAGTTGACTTTTTATATAATTTTTCCTTTGGCAAATTCAAATAGATGAAGAGAACAAGATTTTTCTCAAACACTGAAGTGTTTAGTTCTTGAAATTTTGCATTCACTAGGAACTTAAGTAGTAATAATCACCACTTGGTGAATTTGATGCTACTGATAGGTTGCCTTTCATACGTTTATATATTCTCAAAGTAAATGCTCACTGCTTGCATAAATGTTCCTACGCCTCTTCTTTAAACAGGTTATGAAACAAGCATTGTAATATAGGATATATTTTATTTCTAAGTGATAAAATATGGATTTTAAGATTTTAGCACTTACACTATGAGTTTAGATGGGCAGAGGTTTCATGGAGGAGACTGAATTTGATCTTTTTCTTCAAATATATTGGATTTGTAAAGGTAAAGTGTACATTTAAGAGGAGGAGGCAAAAATAAAGCATGAAAGAAATATGAAGTTGAGAGAAAGGATATGTGGAGACCAATATTTCTTTGGCAAAGACACCTAGACACCCAGACTCACCATGACAGGATACTGGGTGAGACATGCTGTCAATATTTTTAAGATATTTTAATAGAAAACTACTATGTATCTTCATAATATAGTATTGTTCATGATTGTTTAAATTTTCTATTAATGTTTATTATGTAAGAATCCTCTTACAACTTTATTTTTTGTTTTTAATATTTATCTACATTAATATATTTAGGTAGACTAAGTTTCATGATTTATAACTATGTCATTTCTTATTTACCCTAATGTTAGTAGGCATTGGCTTTGTTTATAATTGTTTTGCTATAATAGGGTTATAATAAACATCATGTCATGTGTGCCAAAGTTTTATACCTATAAACACTTGGAAATATGGATTAGAAAGTCTTAACTTTACTATATATTTACCAAATTGCTCTAAAAAAACTAATTTAACAGTTTGTAATCTCACCAGAATTATATATGTGTTTGAGTCTGTCCCTACCTGCTCCATACTTACTATCATTACTTTAAAAGAAAAAGGAACAAAATTAAGAGAATCCAATACTTAGTATCATCACTCCTTTTTAAAAACCAAAATGATACAAAAAAAATGAAGACAAATGAACTTAAATATAAGACAGAAACAGACTCATAGACATAGAATACAAACTTGTGGTTGCCGGGGGAAGGGGAGTCGGAAGGGACAGAATGGGAGTTTGAAATCTGTAGATTTCAGGTATATATAGAATAGATAAACAAGTTTATAACGTATAGCACAGGGAAATATAAACAAGATCTTGTGGTAGCTCACAGTGAAAAACAATGTGAAAATGAATATACACATATTCATATATGACTGAAAAACTGTGCTCTACACCAGAAATTGATACAACATTGTACACTGACTATAACTCAATAAAATAAAAAATAAATAAATAAATAAACAAACAAATAAATAAATAATAAAAACCAAAACCAGAACAAAGTCAGATGACTGGTATCACCTGACTTTAAGACATAAAGCTCCAATAATTAAGACTGTGTTATACTGGCCAAGAGAACAAACAGATCAATGAAACAGAATAGAGAGCCCAAAATAGAACCCCATATATAACAGTCAACTGATCTTTGATGGGGTAGCAATAAAATAGAGCAAAGACAGTCTTGTCAACAAATGGTAATGAAACAATTGGACATCACATGCAAAAAAATTAATCCAGACAAAGAACTGACATCCTTCACTAAATTAACACAAAACTATAACATTCCTAGAATAAAATATAGAAGAAAATCTAGATTACCTTGGGTATGGCAATGACTTTTTAGATACAACATTAAAGGTGAGGCCTATACGTCATTGAAATTACAAGCTTTTGCTTTGGAAGGACACTGTCAACAGAGTGAGAAGATAAGCCACAAGCTGAAAGATAGTATTTGCAAAAGACATATCTAATAAAGGACTCTTATCCAAATATAAAAAGAACACATTTAACAATAATAATAATTAAAAAAACTGATTAATAAGTGGGCCAACAATTATATGCTGAACAGACATCTCAGCAAGGAAGATAAATAGAAAATAAACTATGAAAAGATTCTCAATATCATATGTCATAAGAGAACTGCAAATTAAAACAACAAGGAGTTTCCACTATTACGCCTATCAGAAAGGCAAAATCCAAAACACTGATAACAGCAAATGCTGACAAGGATATGGAGAATAGGAACTCTCATTCATTGCTGGTGAGAATGCCCAATGGTACAGCCATGTTTGAAGACAGTTTGGCGATTTCCTACAAAACTAAATATACTGTTACTGTAAGATTAAGCAAACTTGCATTTTGGTATTTACCCAAATAAGCTGACAACTTATGTCCACACAAAAACCTGCACATAGATATTTATAGCAGCTTTAATCATAATTGCCAAAACTTGGAAGTAACCAAGATGTCCTTCAGTAGATAAATGGACAAATAAACTGGGCTATGTTCAGACAATGGAATAATATTCAACACTAAAAAGAAATGAGTTATCTAGTCATAAAAAGACATGGAGGAATTCTAAATGCATTTTACAAACATTGATTAAGGAAGTTAAACATGACTTAAAGAAATGGAAAGATATCCCATGCTTTTGGGGTTGGAATAATCAATATTGTTAAAATGACCATATTGCCCAAGGCAATCTGCAGATTTAATGAGATCCCTATCAAATTACCCATGACAGTTTTCACAGAAGTAGAACATAAATCATAACATTTATATGGAATCATAAAAGGCCTGGAACTGCCAAAGCAACAATGGAAAAAAAAAAAAAAAAAAAAGAACAAAGCTAGAGGAATAACCCATCCAGACTTCAGACAATACTACAAAGCCTCAGTAATCAAAACAGCATGGTATTGCTACAAAAAGAGACATATGGATCAACAGAACAGAACAGAATGCCCAGAAATACACCCACAGACCTGTAGTCAGTTAATCTTTGACAAAGGAGGTGAGAATACACAATGGAGAAAATACAGTCTCTTCAGCAAGTGGTAGGAAAACTCAATAGCAGCATGTAAATCAATGAAGTTAAAACAATCCCTCACACCATACACAAAAATAAACTCAAAATGACTTTAAGACTTAAATATAAGACAAGACACTATAAACCTCCTAGAAGAAAACATTGGCAAAACATTCTCTGACATAAATTTTAGCAATGTTCTCCTAGGGCAGTCTACTCAGGCAATAGAAATGAAAGTGAAAATAAAGAAATGAGACCTAACGAAACTTGTAAGCTTTTGCACAGCTAAGGAAACCACAAGCAAAGCAAAAAGACAACCTATGGAATGGGAGAAAATATCTGCAGATGATACAACTGACAAAGGTTTAATTTCCGGAATATATAAACAGCTCATACAACTTAATAACAAAACAAACAACCCAATCCAAAAATGGGCAGGAGATCTAAACAAGCAATTCACCAATGAAGACATACAAATGGCCAATAGGCACATGAAAAAATGTTCAATATCATTAATTATTAGAGAAATGCAAATCAAAACTACAATGACCTCACACCAGTCAGAATGGCCATCATTCAAAAGTCCACAAATGATAAATGCTGGAGAGAGTGTGGAGAAAAGGGTACCCTCCTACACTGTTGGTGGGAATGTAGTTTGGTGCAGCCATTATGGAAAAGATTATGGAGATTCCTCAAAAAACTAAAAATAGACTTACATTATGATCCATCAATCCCATTCCTGGGCATCTATCATGAAGGAACTCTAATTTAAAAAGATACATGCGCCTGAATGTTCATAGCAGCCCTATTCACAATAGCCAAGACATGAAGCAACCTAAATGTCCATCAACAGATGACTGGATAAAGAAGCTGTGGTATATTTATACAATGGAATACTACTCAGCCATAAAAATAAAATAATGCCATTTTCAGCAACATGGATGGACCTGGAGGTCATCATTCTAAGTGAAGTAAGCCAGAAAGAGAAAGAAAAATACCATATGATACCACTTATATGTGGAATCTAAAAAAAGAAAAAAGACACTAATGAACTAATCTACAAAACAGAAATAGACTTGCAGACATAGTAAACAATCTTATGTTTACCAGGGGAAAGGGTGTGGGAAGGGATAAATTTGGGAGTTTGAGGTTTGCAAACATTTACTATATATAAAAATAGATAAAAACAAAACAAAACAAATTCCTTCTTTATAGCACAGGGAACTATACTCAATATCTTGTAATAACCTTTAATGAAAAAGACTATGAAAACAAATATATGTATGTATACGTATGATTGGGACATTATATTGTATACCAGAAATTGACACATTGTAACTGACTATACTTCAATAAAAAAATGCATTTTACTAAGTGAAATAAGCCAATCTGAAAAGGCTGCATACTGTATGATTAGAACTATATGACATTCTGGAAAAGGCAAACTTATGGAGACAGTAAGAATATCAGTGGCTGGCCAGGGTTTGGGAGATGGAGAGATAAATAGGCAGAATACAGAATTTTTATGGCAGTGAAACAATTCTGTATGAACATTTATCAAAACCTATGGAATTTACAACACCAAGAGTGAATCCTAACGTAAATTATAGACTTAGCAAAATAATGATGGGCCAATGT
Source organism: Camelus ferus (assembly GCF_009834535.1). Lineage (NCBI taxonomy): Eukaryota > Metazoa > Chordata > Mammalia > Artiodactyla > Camelidae > Camelus > Camelus ferus. The sequence goes on from NC_045703.1 coordinate 5,090,398, forward strand.
TGGTTCAC